>NC_083224.1:145936803-146273990 GCF_032191835.1 Heteronotia binoei
AAATTTTGAGGCCAGTGCCTGAGGAGGGTATAGTTTGGGGAGATGCGATCTCACAAGTAACAGTTTAGGAATTCTGTCTATGGTAAAGGGCATAGAGACATAGAAGCAATCCTTGTACATTTCAGTAGAGGCCGTTTTATGGCTTTTTTCTTTTTCTCCTCAGTTTCTTGAGTGCAGGGAGTTTGGGCCATGTATGGGCAGATGCCAAGCATAGTGACCACATACATGTAATTCACACTATTCAAGGATAAGTAATGTAGACAGGAACATCAGACTGAAAAATATGGCAGCATGTTAAATAATAGTGGTGGAGAAGATTTATACCCTGCCCTTCTCTTCCCAAAGGAGTCTCAGAGCAGCTTACAATTTCCTTTCGCTTCACCTCCCCACAACAGACACCCTGTGAGATAGGTGGAGCTGAGAGAGCTCTAACAGAACCTGCTCTTGAGATGAACAGCTCTGCAAGAACGTGTGATTGACTCAAGGTCACACCAGCAGCTGCATGTAACGGAGTGGGGAATCAAACCCAGTTCTCCCAGATAAGAGTCTGCACATTTAACCACTACACCAAATATGCATACTTCTATCAAGTATGTATAGAGTGCAGAATGTACATTAAGAAAACCTTTCCTCCATTTCCCCTAATACTGGAACACTGGGGCACCAAATGAAGTTAATAGGTGTAATACTCAAAGGTCTATTCCATATTTATTATATGTCCAGGGTATCAGAATTTGGAGATCAAGACCAGGTTTTAGGTATGGCACTGGATAAACTGGACCTAGGCAAGCTGCTGTAAAGTATTCTAGTAGGCCTTGTCCTTCTTTCTTTGTATCCTAATTAGTGTGAATAAGGTTATACTCTGTTTACTTAAGAACCCTCTTAACATACTGCTGAGTGACAGCATTGTAAAATCGGGGGGGGGGGGTTGTAGCAGGAACTCTTTTGCATATTAGGTCACACACCCCTAATGTAGCCAATCCTCCAAGAGCATCTATTACAGGGCCTAGTGTAAGTTCTTGGAGGATTGGCTACATCAGGGGGTGTGGTAATGGCTCTCCAGTGCAAAGGAGTTCCTGCTACAACAGAAGCCCTGTTAAATCATACCGATCACTGAATGGATTTTGAAAAACCAGCTACAACTACTAGTATGAGGCAAAACACCCTGTTTCCTCCCAAGAGTTTATGTGAATGACAATGGGCTTATTCCAGCTTGCAGATACCAGTGGTCTTCCTGCCTACATGGCTTTTATCATCTTTCAGACCAGAGTCGAGAATGTGGTAATTAGTTCTTCGTGCTATTTCCAACTTGGGAAATATCTGATGACTTTGGGGGTGAAGCCAGGAGACTTTTCCATTCCAAATAAATAAATTAAAAAATACAGCAGTGCAGTTCCCATGAATACAGTATTCATTTCCTGCTCCTCTTTTTTGCCGTTCAATGGTTCCCCAGCAGTTGCACTTCCACTAAATGAAAGTGAATACACACACACTCAAAGCAAAGTGAACACACACACACTCAAAATAAACAATTTGCAAGCCTGCACTTTTGTGATCTCACTGGGGCAATTTACTCACTGGAGTTGCTGGATGTAGCAATTTGCTGTATTTCAACCAATTTCTTCAGACTAACACAGGAAAATTAAAGTACTGAACGGAGCAGTCTAGGGGGTGTAGTTTTCCTCCATCCCATAATCAGGTTCAAGTTAACGCTTTTATCACTTTTACTATGCAAATGACTTCTGAAGGAATGCAAACCAAACAAAAGGACTGGGCTCTCTCGCTTCCTCTCTTACACACTCACCAGGAAGAGCCAGGTGGCTCTGTCTGCTCCCCCCCTCCGGAGCTTAAGTCATATTGAGATTTAAAGGCATGCACACACCTTCCAAAACAAGCAGTTTTGCAAGTTTCTAAACCTGCTGAGATGGAAAAGCACATACATCATGACAATTCGGAAGGGGTTTCCTCCCACCAGCCACTATAAATCAGCCTTTGATAAAATATCTGAAGTTTATTAAATACTTAAAGAATAAACTGGTTTCTATGTAGGCTTGCCAGCCCCCAGGTCCTGGTGGGGGATCCTCCAGTTTTGCCGACTCCTCCCTGCCACCAGCCAGGTGGAAATCTCATGAGGAGGAGGAAGAACTCTCAGAAAGGTTCAGTGCTCCTGTGAGCACCCACTGAATCCGAGGCCTGATTTAGATCCTAAGAATTGGTAATACAATAAGGAAGAGCTAGATTTGGAGGGGAAGTGTGTTTTCTTTTCCATTGGTGTTTCTCCTTATCCAAATAAAGTTGTAAACAATATAGGAAGCTATAGACACAAATACTTCATTGAAACCTATAAGTCTTCTTGGCCTTGTCACCTGCTGTGGGCATTTCATCCCCAATCTTGCAAGGATAATAAGTAATAATAAATTAGCATAGAGCTATTTAAGCATACATAAGAGACCAGAGATCTCCAGCAACTATATTTCTCTGGGATTCTCAGGCTACGAGAAAATATACTGCATTCACAACAACCAATTTTGAGTCATTCCACCTCAACTATAATATGACTGGAGGCAAAGAATTCTGTCCAGAGTTTTTCTTTATTAGTCTTTACATTTTGATCTGAATTTTCAAGCACCATTTGGCATACCCCCAGCATTTAGATTGCTTAAAACTTTAAAATAGTATCTGTGCCTAGTTCCAGCAACCACCATGTATTGATTTTACATTTCCAAGAATGCTGTCTCTATTCAAAACAAAAACCCAACAGCACTTTATTATACTGTGGGGAAGAGAGAAAACCAGCAAATGTGCCTGAATGTCCCCAGGGTGTCTTTATTCTCTTTGGCTGGAAAGACTTGAAACTCTTTATAGGACTTTTTTGTTTTCTCAAATTTTTTTTAACAATATATTGTATTCTTAAACAAATACTTTTGGCCTTCAGAAAAAAAAAGACATCTGTATTTTAAATTTAGCTTTAATTTGAATTTCTGCATTTCTGTTGTCTTTAGGTTTCACTTTGTTAACCTGTTTTTTCTCTCCACATTCTTTCAGTTCATGAAGGTAAAGAGGAACTATGGTACTTAACACCATTTTTCTTGGTGGGCAAAAGACATCTGGGAAACTGTTACCCCTCACACCTACCTTCAGAGGGAAGGCCAAAGTGTTTTACATCATTTTAAGCAAAAAAGAAGAAATCCTCTCCTTCAAAATAAGACTTCTTTTTGCATCTTTTTTTTACTGCATCTCATTATTTTCTTAGGAGTGAAGTTGACCTGTTTGTCTCAAGGTAGCTTATTCTTAAATGCAAATCTTGAATTCACTCTGAATATCTGGTCAATATCAGGAAAATCTCCTTGTATTTTCAAATAATCTTGGAGCAATTCTGGAAATCTTTCTTCCAAGTCTAGCCTCCCAAACTCAGGTTGTTAGTAGGGGTGTGCATTCGGTTCGGCCGAACCGTATATACAGCTGAATCAACACTGATTCGGCTGTATACGGAATTGGCTGTAGCCGATTCCCATTGCCGCCTATTATGCGGCAGCCGAATACGGCTCGCCGTATACTGCCAAATAGCTATTTGGAAGTATACGGCTGTCAATGGAAAAGGCGGGAAAGTAGCTTCTGCAGGCTCAGTGGAGCTGCTTGCCTACTTTCCCGCCTTTAGTGGCCTCTTCCCGCCTCTCCCATAGCCTCCCTGGGATCAGGGAGGGGGGGAGGGGGAAGAGGAGCCCCAGCGGCCAATCCAAAGCATGCATTTGCAAAATGCATTACAAATGCATGCTTTGCAGGGCTGTTGTGTAGCTGATGGCCCAGCCATCAGCTACATTGTTGTTATTTTGATCTTTTGCTTACTTGGTGGGTATCCAAGTAAGCACTGTTGTCTGGCCAATCAGAGAGCAGTGCTATTTTTTGAAATTGCTCTCTGTAGGGCCAGAGAACCTTTTTAAGGAGTCTTCCTGGCTGGACTCCTCCATTGCTGTGTTGGTGTATGTGGGTTGGGTGGTGTGAGAGAGATTGTGCTGCTGCTGGCTGGCCCTTGGCTTCAGCTTCTGCCTGCTGCTCTCTCACTCACCAGACTTCCCTGGAGTAGAGAAGACAAGGTAAGACAGTTTTGGGGTTCTTGTTTTAGTTTTTGTTGGTAAAAGGACTAGAGTCCCTTTACTTGCCCAGATTTGGGTGGGTGAGTACTGGGTGGGTAGCCTATTTGGGGTTGGGGTTAGGTTCTGCTGGGGGTGGGGGCCTGGGGTGGGGGGGGTTTTGCTAATTTGCCCATATCTTAATTTAGTGAGAGTACTTTTAAAAGTGCAGTGTCCTTTTACTTTGCCTGATTTGGGTGGCTTGGATTTCTTGGGGTTAGGGTGAAGGGGTTTTTTTTTGGGGGGGGGGAAGTTCCTGTATTTTTAAAAGTTGAGTTTTTTACTGTTTCAGTGTTTGATTTGTTGCTGCTGTGTTGTGTTGCTGCTGTGTTACTTTTCTCTTCAGGTTATTGGGGTGGGGGGTGGGGGATGCTGTTTAGCCTAATTTTCATTGTTTAAACGCCCACTTTTGTCCCCCTTTTCCTGGTTCTGGTTTTAGGGGTGGGGGTGTTGTTGTTGACTGATTTGGCCTGAGTTTTCTTATTGGTGAAAGGCCACTTTTTAAACACTTGAGTTGCTTGGCCTTTTTTCCTGTTGTCCCTTTTCCTGGTTTGGGGGTGGGGGACTGGGGGTGGGGGTGTTGTTGACTTATTTGGCCTGAGCTTTCTTGTTGGTGAAAAGGCCACTTTTTTAACACTTGGCCTTTTGTGATTCTGCTGGTTTTGTTTTGGTTTCTTTAAATTACCTCTGGTTGGTGTGGGGGTTGGCGAGAGTGTGTGTGGGCTGTGTGGGCTGGGTCACTTTCTTGTTTTTATAGAGTAGATTGTGTGTTCTGTGGCAGGGAAGCTGGCACCTGGGTGAGAGACCCAGAACCAGCAGGCTTGTTGTGGTTGGCCAGCTCTCCCCGTGTTGTTTGGGGCAGGGCTGGAGAGCTGGCATCTGTAGATTGTGTGTTCTGTGGCAGGGAAGCTGGCACCTGGGTGAGAGACCCAGAACCAGCAGGCTTGTTGTGGTTGGCCAGCTCTCCCCGTGTTGTTTGGGGCAGGGCTGGAGAGCTGGCATCTGTAGATTGTGTGTTCTGTGGCAGGGAAGCTGGCACCTGGGTGAGAGACCCAGAACCAGCAGGCTTGTTGTGGTTGGCCAGCTCTCCCTGTGTTGTTTGGGGCAGGGCTGGAGAGCTGGCATCTGGGTTTGCTGCAGCCAGGTCTGCCTCAAACCCCCTGCCCCCCTCCCCCCAGTAGCCTCTAATTATGCCCTATGTTGCCATTGATGTCAATGGCCCATAGGGTATAATGATGGAATAGGGGCACCCTCTTTGGGTGCCCCTGGAATGGGATCCCCTGGCCCAATCTTTTTGGGACTTGGGGGGGTTGGAGGGGAGAGTCCCCTGCAGGTCCCCTGCAAATTTGGGGGCTCTCCCTCAAACCCCCTCCCCTCCAGGCGGCTTCAAATATATCCTATTTGCCATTGATTTCAATAGCCCATAGGGTATAATAGGGCCGTATATTCGGAAATAGCCGCGCATCTACCGTATATGCGGCTATTCCGAATGCGGTATTCAGCAGTATACGGGGATTCCGAATTTTTTTCCCCCGTATACTTCCGAATCCGTGTAATGCCGAATTTTATTTTATTTTTTTTGCACATCCCTAGTTGTTAGATTTGCACTTGGTTTCCAAGATTTCACTTCTTTGTTATGCTTTCTGTTTCTGGGAATATTGTCTTTCTAAACATATATTTTCTTTTTGCTTCTTTTTAATATTTAAAATTTCTTCTGTTTGATCTTGTAGTTTTGCATTAATCTCTGACAGTCGAGCTGATAGTTCTTGGCATGTTTCTTGAATATTCTTCTGTGTTTTTCTCTCATATTCTTGAATGTTCTTCTGAATACTCTGAATGTTCTTCTGAGTTCTTTCCTCAAATAGTTTCATCCAGGGCTTTTTTTGTAGCAGGAACTCCTTGGCATATTAGGCCACACACCCCTGATGTAGCCAATCGTCCAAGAGTTTACAGCACTCTTAGTACAAGAAACGAAAAAGGGACGGGTACAAATTTAAAAAGGAAAAAATATTTTAAGCATTATTAAAGTTATGTTAAAAAAGAATGAAAAAGAAAAAAACACAAAGTGTGTGTGCTTGATTTAATGGCTCTTAAAAGTCTATAATAACCTGTTATACTTCACCCAGAGAATGCCAAAAAGTAAAAAAAAAAAGTAAAAGAGGGGATTGTCCAGCAGTTATGTCCAGTGGACTGATTCCTCTATAATTCCCATTGTCTGAAGAAAAAATGGTCCATAATCTTGTTCTTTTCATATGCTAGAAAAAGTATCAGAGATGGCATCCCAGTACATAATATTTATAATAAGAGAATAATTTACATTCTCCTGTTGGGTAGTTTATTTGTTGAATCTGCCAAACTGCTATTTTTTGCAGCGTCATACCTGAGCTAAAGCTCCAGTACCTTTGAATAAACACCCCTCACCTAGCAAAGCTGGGGGAGGGGAGAAGGCAGCAGAGGAAATAATCCACAAATATGTGCACTTAAATAAAGTTTAGCTGAGAGGTAAGAATACAGATTATTCAATCTGCTTCTTATGTTTCCGCTCTCTTTTAAATTTGAGCTTTCTTGAAAGAATTATATTAGGTACAGTTCATAACTTTATCTTGGCAGTGTAATAAATTACTTGTTAATTAGTTCTCTACACTTTGTGGTCCATAAATTTTAAAATTTTCTTACCACTAAAGTCAGACACTGCTGGGAATCTACCATTCTTCCATAATAATTTGTAATTCCAGGGCAGATCTTTTAAAATGAGTCAAAAAGCTGCAGATATAATAATAAAGAAAAATGGGGGGGAGAGGAAATATAAATAAAAGTTGGGGGCTGCTTTTGCTGGTAAAAGTCCCCTATTTCTCTGCTGAATAAATCACACACACACGTGTTCACCTATCAGAATAACACCAACTGATTACTGTTACCTGTTTTGGAGAGGTTTCATAACATTCCCTTTTTGCTCAGCTTTAATTTATTTTATTTATTTGGTGACTTCTATCCCGCCCTTCCCACAAGTGGCTCAGGGCGGCTTACAACAACAATAAAACAATAAAACAGTAAAATCAGAGCAAGTTATTACCTCTAAAATCAGACAATTAAAACCTAAAAACCTTAAAAACCTTTAAGAGTTTTCTGCAGACTTGGGTATCTCTTCTGTGGCTTCATGGCCTTGATCTGCAGACTTAAGTATCTGTAGATGAGGACACGTTGAGTTTTGCATATATTGATATTAAAGGGCGGTTGCGGTGCAGTTACAGAGCTTTTTGAATGACACTTTCATACTGAACCCTTTTCAATCTGGGTTCTACCCGGGCCATGGAACGGAGACGGTTCTGGTCGCTCTCATGGATGACCCCCAGAGGCATCTGGATAGAGGTGGCTCAGCAGTACTGAAGCTTTTAGACCTATTGGCAGCGTTTGACACAGTCGATCATCAGTTGCTGACCTGCCACCTTGCCAACGTTGGGATACAGGGATTGGCCTTACAGTGGCTCTCCTCTTTCCTTCAGGGTCGGGGACAAAGGGTGACGATAGGGGAGGAACTGTCTCAACAGCACCCACTTGCAGTTCTATCCCCGATGTTGTTCAACATCTACATGCGTCCCCTTGCTCAGATTGCCCAGAGGTTTGGGCTGGGGTGTCATCAATATGCGGATGACACCCAGCTGTATCTGCTGATGGACGGCAAGTCCAACTCCTCCATAGAAGATCTGACCATGGCACTTGAAGCTGTGGCAGGGTGGCTCAGGCTGAAGTTGAATCCGACAAAGACAGAGTTCCTGTATCTAAGTCGTGGCGGTCTGGGAACCGAGGTCTTACTACCGACCTTGGACAGGGCACTACTTACACCAGCGCCCAAGGTCAAAAGTTTAGGGGTGCTCCTGGAACCCTCTTTAAATATGGAGGCCCAGGTGGCAGCCACTGCCAGATCAGCCTTCTATCATCCATGGCTGATAAGGCAGTTGGTCCCCTATCTCGAACGCAGCGACTTGGTGACAGTGATCCAGGCCACAGATATCTCAAGATTGGATTACTGCAATGCCCTCTACATGGGGCTGCCCTTGTCTCGAACCCAGAAGCTTCTATTAGTGCAGAACGCAGCAGCCAGGTTGCTAATGGGGCTTCCTATACAGGAACACATTCAACCTGTGCTGAAAGCACTGCACTGGTTGCCTATAGCATACAGAGTTTGTTTCAAGGTGTTGGTTCTCACCTTTAAGGCCCTATATGGCCAGGAGCCTGCATACCTGAGGGACTGTCTTTCCCCACGTTTCCCGGAGAGCACTTCGGTCTGGTTTGCAAAATCTACTTAAAACCCCCGCCCTAAGGAGGCCGGGCTCATGACAACTAGAGCCAGAACCTTCTCTGTGGTGGCTCCATGCTGGTGGAATGAGTTGCCGGAAGAGGTCAGGGCCCTGCAGGACCTCATACAGTTCCGCAGGGCCTGTAAGACGGCACTCTTCCACCAGGCATTTGTGAACTAGGTTGCTGGCCACTACAGTTTAATGCAAAATATGAACCACCACCAACAATCTGCTGTACAGCAGCTGCAGAGAGGACAACTTAAGATCTGCTGTACAGAGAATTACAAATTTGGAAATTGCAAGATCACAGCACCAAAATATGTATTTATGTTTATTTCATTCTGTGTTTTATGGTTTTAATGCTGCACTATTATGTTTATTCATGCATGTGCATGTCTGTGTGAGCTGCCCTGAGCCCGCCTTGGCAGCGAGGGCGGGATATAAGTGGAACAAAATAAATAAATAAATTTTGCAGTTCCTGAAAGGAAAGTGATCAGTCTCAAGAATATGACAGACATAACAGATTTAGAATGCCTCCATCCATCCATGGTTCCCATATAAAGAGACAATAATAACTTTTATGTGATGGATAAACCAAACAAGATTTTGGTGTATAGGCAGACCAAATGAAAATGTATATGCCTGTTTCCTCCAACCACCTCATGCTGCTGCTTCTGCTATAGTAAGCTAACTTAATCAGCTGTCTACACAACCTAAAATAGCTTAGGAGAACCACGTAGAAATTATGTTCACATACTTCCAAGTCATGCAGACACTGCTTTGCCATGAAAATTCTGTTCTTCCACACTTTTATAAACCATTTGCTTATATATTGTGGCTTTGGTCCACCAGAGGTTTTCTATGGGTGGGTGATTTCTGCTGCAGCCACCATCCCCCCCCCCATGCTGCTCTTCCCACTGTTAGCCCTGGACCCCCTCTCTAACTATTATGGACTATAGTTCTCTGGCTCAAAAGACAGACTCACTATGGACATTCATTTTCAATGGACAGTAATTATTTTGGCTCTTATGCTATGGACACTCAGCCTCACCGGATTGTAATCAGTTGGCTCCTGTGCCAGCCTCATTATGGGCATTTAGTTTATATAGCAGTGTTTCCAGCCAGGCCTCAGCAAGCTTCCTGCCCATGCCTGTTACTGTGTGACTGTTTATACCTGCCACGATAAGAGGACTGCAGACTGTGCTTCCCAGACAAGCTGCTCAGCCCTGCAGAACAGAAACTGCATCCCTGTCATCGAGAAGACAGCATCAGAAGCAGCCCTGATAGAAGCTATGTTCCTGAGAAGTCCAAAAAAAGACTTTTGCTTCTGCAAACCACCATAAAGAGGAGATGTCTCCATCGCATATCACATTCCAGAGACCAGCCACATTGGAAATGTAAATGCAAAGACCAACAGGCAACAATAAACTGCTGCAACTTCTTCTCACCTAACAAAAGAACCTTCTTGTCACCCATCAAGACAGCTTCTCACACAATAGAGCATCATTGAAGATGATCGTCAGTCAACAGCTCCATCCTGTCACGTAATCCTTTTCCATTGTTTTATCCACAGTGTTACAATAGGGAACAATTAGGCTCTATATTGACCACTCTAGAATATGGTTTGCACTCAGCAAAACCATCATCACCCCTTATCCTTTTGTCTCATTTCCTGGGAGCCATCTTATGTCATTTACCACATGACTCTGCCTTAGGATATGAATTTGGCTATAAGAAGGCTGGATTTTTGGCCAGTCAGGTGTCTTTGAGGGTACCCCCACCTTGCTGTTGGAGCCACCCCCCAATTCCAGATCAGTATTGGGCCCATTATTGCTAATGACGGTGGACATCTCTTGCTCCCCCTTCCCTTGCTTTTGCTGGAGGATCATAAGAACATAAGAGAAGCCATGTTGGATCAGGCCAACGGCCCATCAAGTCCAACACTCTGTGTCACACAGTGGCAAAAAATTTTATATACACACATACACTGTGGCTAATAGCCACTGATGGACCTGTGCTCCATATTTTTATCTAAACCCTTCTTGAAGGTGGCTATATCGTCCTTCATTCATTCGTTGAGAGGTACAGTATAGAAGAAGAAGATGAAGATATTGGATTTATATCCCGCCCTCCACTCCGAAGAGTCTCAGAGCGGCTCACAATCTCCTTTACCTTTCTCCCCCACAACAGACACCCTGTGAGGTGGGTGGGGCTGGAGAGGGCTCTCACAGCAGCTGCCCTTTCAAGGACAACCTCTGCCAGAGCTATGGCTGACCCAAGGCCATGCTAGCAGGTGCAAGTGGAGGAGTGGGGAATCAAACCTGGTTCTCCCAGATAAGAGTCCGCACACTTAACCACTACACCAAACTTGCTCTCCATGTATATATATAGCCATGTATATCTTTCCTCAAATGTCCCTATACATTTTCCTACCTATTTTCCTAGACCTGTGTAAATGACTGATAATTGAGTTTTCCTGTGTGCTTGAACAATTTTTCTGATAAAAACCTATTTTTAGTACACCAATCTCCTTGTTATTTAAAGAAGGTTCATAGGCGGACTAACTCCTGTATACACAGGTTATTGTCTCCACTTAGTTTGCCATTTTTGCCACCTAAATAATTTCCCCATACCTTGTTTGAGGGCAATTTGACTAACACCACACAAGCTATAGGGGGGGGGTTAACATAAGAACATAAGAGAAGCCAGGTTGGATCAGGCCAATGGCCCATCCAGTCCAACACTCGGTGTCACACATTGCATTTTGAGCTATAGCAGGAGGGAGGAGAGAACAAAAAGTAATGTTCCACAGGCAAATATCCTTCTGCCCATGGAAAAGTTATAGTGGATCAGAGCCCCAAAGTACTGCCACTTAACACAGTAATTAAATCACTTTGAAGAAACAAGCTGTATTTTTATTTTATTTATTTATTTATTTAATGGACTTATATCCCGCCCTTCTCACCGAGGTGTCTCAGGGCGGCTTACAACATAATAATTCATATAATTCAATTTAAAACGTTTACAAGTACAATTAAAACCATAGTTAATAAAACAAGATAAAATAAAACCAGCGGTCTATAAAAGCATTTTTGTTCCATCTAGAGATGTTCTCATTATCAGTTAGGTGTTATAGGCCTGCCGGAAGAGGGCTGTCTTACAGGCCCTGCGGAACTGCCCTAGGTCCCGCAGGGCCCACACCTCCTCCGGCAGCTGGTTCCACCAATAAGGTGCCGCTATTGAGAAGGCCCGATCCCTGGTGGATTTTAGACGGGCCTCCTTTGGCCCGGGGACTACCAGCAGGTTTTGTGAACCGGAACGTAGTACTCTCTGGGGAACGTGTGGGAAGAGACGGTCCCTAAGGTAGGCAGGTCCTAGGCCATATAGGGCTTTAAAGGTAATGACCAACACCTTGTACCGGACTCAGAATATTACTGGCAGCCAGTGCAGATCCCGGAGCCCCGGCCGAATGTGCTCCCATCTTGGGAGCCCTAATAGCAGTCGGGCAGCAGCGTTCTGCACTAACTGCAGTTTCCGGGTCCGGCACAAGGGTAGCCCCATGTAGAGGGCATTACAGTAGTCCAACCTCGAGGTGACCGTAGCATGAATCACTGTTGCTAGGTCGTCGCACTCCAGGAAGGGGGCCAACTGCCTCGCCCGCCTAAGGTGAAAAAAAGCGGACTTGGCAGTGGCTGCTATCTGAGCCTCCATCGTCAGAGAAGGCTCCAATAGCACCCCCAGGCTCTTGACCCTGCCCGACGCTGTCAGCGGCGCACCGTCAAAAACTGGCAGGGGGATTTCCCTTCCTGGGCCGCAGTGACCCAAGCAAAGGACCTCTGTCTTCACCGGATTCAGCTTCAGCCCGCTCAGCCTAAGCCACCTAGCCACTGCCTGTAACACCCGGTCCAGATTTTCTGGGGCGCAGGCGGGCCGGCCGTCCATAAGCAGATAGAGCTGGGTGTCATCAGCATATTGATGACAACCCAGCCCATACCTTCGGGCAATCTGGGCAAGGGGGCGCATATAGATGTTGAATAACATCGGGGAAAGTACCGCCCCTTGAGGCACCCCGCAATCAAGCGTGTGTCTCTGGGACAGTTCCTCCCCAATCGCCACCCTTTGTCCCCGACCGTCAAGGAAAGAGGAAGAATATATATATAAAGAAGAATTTATAGTACAGTAGAATGTACAATATTTCAAATATAAGTTTTCTAATTGAAAAAACAGTGGGGAGAGAGAGAGAGGAAACAGTTAAGAAACTATGCAAAATGCTTTGCTAAAATTTAATTCCCTATGAAATGCATATCATATGTACTAAAACTAGTAAATAAATTAAACTATGTCAAGAATTTTATAAGGCGAGCAGAGATGCCATGACCAGTAATCCTCTAGCATACATACAACAAATGTTTCCTTATTTTCCTTGAGTCTTCCAGCTACCACATACTGATTGTTAGAGACAAGAATCTATTGAGAACATCCACTCTCCTCACATTTAAGAAAATAAGAAAAGGCAGAGCTGTAGAATATATACCTTGTTTTATCACAGCACTGGAAGAAAAATGAGCATGTTTTTTCAGATAATCTGGATGGCCTGTCAAAAGGTGTTAAGAAATACTGTTTTAGCGTGAAAAATTTAGCCAGACTTGCCAAACTCACCGTATTGATCTAGCTCCCTGCTGTTTTTGAATTTCATTTGGCCATACTATACCTTACTTAGGGAAACTTCATATAAATATAAACTTCTATTGAATACTTATTGCTTCAGTTCTCTTGCATAATGTTTCTTGCAGCTAAGAAGCTTAGTAAGGAGTTGATCATGGACATAGCGTGACTGCTTAAGTTGGTGATGCACTAGAAACCTTTCCTCGCATTATATTTCAAAAGCAAAAGACCCAAATACTATGGGACATGCAGCTCCTCAGAGGATGCCAACATTCATGCCTACAGAGGGCCAAACTAGATGTTCATTTTAAAAAAGAATTTTGTTTGGGATACATGGACTCAATTGGAGTTCCCAGACATTTTCCAGACCAAGACAGAGCCATGCCCATGGAACAGTAAAAACAAATAACCTCCCAGCACCGTTTCAGTGTACAAAACAGCTTGGGGGTGGGGGGAGGCAAGAGTCCTTCTCCCTGTGGTGATATCTTGAGCCCCAAAAGGTTGTCTTTTATTTTTTAAATAACCATGCCACACACCCAGACCCAACTCCTTAAAAAGGTTAACATCTAATTTGCCTCTGACTTGGTTATAGGGTTTCCAAGTCTGTGTTGGAAAATAACTGGAAACTTTGGGGGTGGATCCAAGAGATGGTAGGGTTTAGGGAGGGGAGCAGCCTCAGCATTGTACAATGCCATAGAGTCCACCCTTCAAAGCAGCCATTTTCTCCAGGGGAGCTGATCTCTGCCAGCAGGAGATCAGTTGGAAAAGCAGAAGATCTCCAGGCCCCCCTGGAGGCTGGCAACCCTACTTGGCTATCACCAGTGAGACCTGGGCTGAGATTCAGGGCAGGATTTGGAGAGAGTATGGAAATGAACATAGTGATATAAATACTAACATACACACCTTGATTTCTAGATTTGGAAAATCCTTTGATCTTTGCCTGATAAGCTTTGAATTAGTTTAGCTACAACCTCAAATGTACAAGCTGCGCAAGGGAAATTCTGGTATTAACTGATACGATATTTTAAATTTTTATTAAGTTTGGGTATAAAAAGGACGAATAATGCGGGGATACAGAAGCAAAAAAAGAAAAAGAAAAGGGAGGGGGAACAAGGTAGAAAAACAATAGACAGAAAAAAGCAGCAAATATATCAGTTACATTCTACCTCAAAACATAATACCAAATTCTTTCTACCTGCAAGTCTTTGAAATTTAACCCAATATAGCCATTAAATTCTACAGTCTTATTATTTCATTATATACTTTTTACTATTCTATTGCTTATGATATAAATTCAAGCTATTCATCTTCAGTACATCAGATGAGAAAAGCAGAAAAAAAACAACCACAAGATAGAACTAACCGGTTAACTTTAGCAATATTAAAAATAAGAACTAATTTGTTAATTTGACAATGTTGAGAGTAAACATACGCAGAAAAGATAGATAAATATAATTTCTTTATCCTTAAAACTAACTTAATTATTTCTAGCAGAAGAGAAAGAAGAAAAAAAGGAAAATACTTTGTCTATTTCAATATAAACAGATTTTCAAATCAAAAATATCAGAAGCAGATCTTTAAAAATATAAAATATCTATATTATCTACCTTATTATAAATTGACCCAAATTACTTGTTTCTCTATTTTGAATATTTAAGATATTCAAGATTCTTTAAAAACTTTTGGAGATTATAACTCCTATTTTCATATTACTCTAAGAAAAACAAGTTAGATAAGCAATAACAGCCTCATCTCCCACACATTTATTTTTGCCTATGGAAGAAATCATACATCTCTATAACCCACTCTCTATTAGCTTTAAAAATATATAATCCATAGATAAAAATAAAAAAAACAGAAGAGAAACATCCAGATTCTAAAAGTCTAGCTTGCCATTTCAAAGTCACACGCCAGTTTCCTTTTATTAACTCAATGTTGACCAATTACGTAAAAGAGAAGCAATTTATAATCCCTTCTTTTTGAAAGCTTTCCAAGTCTTGATCTTCTTGATAAAGTCTGCCTCTTCTCCCTTCGACACATTCATCCGTTTTGCTAAAAATGATGAGACCTCCATGCCATCACTTCCTCCTGTAAAAACGTTAATCAGTCTTGATTTCCATCTCCTCTTTGTAGCTGCGTACAATGTCTCCATTTTGATTTCTTTTGGCTCCTTTCCGAATGGATCGTTATCCACTTCTCTCGACTCCGTAGACATCACTGGGGTCTCTTTACCACTTCGATCATGTAAATTTTCAGTTTTGCTGTATTTTAAAATAAAAGTTTCCACCCTGTTTTGTATCAACTCAATCAACAGACTGATTTCCTGCTTTAAGGAGAATATGGCAACCATAACATCTTTTTTATCCAGCACTTCAAGTTGCAATGCCATGTTCTCCACAGTATAACTCAGTCTGATAATTAAAGTTAAAAAATAACTCAGTCCCAGAAAGTCTATCTTTCTAAATCTCCTCCGTCATGTGCTTTCCTCTTACATTCTGGTTGTAATCGTTTCAGTCCTGATCAAATGCATTTTTCTTAAAGGTATATCAAGCTTTTATTCAGACCGTATTGTAATAAAATAATGCTGTCATTATAGTTTGTTTAATTGTAAGCCAAATCTGTTCAAATATCTATATTTAGTCCAATTTAAATATTATTGAGAATTCTTAAGGTTGTTCTTTGTCTTTTTGAAGCCTCCCCCCCTTTTTTTAACAGTCCCAATTGGCGTTATAGTAGAAGATCTATTAGTAGGTAGTATTTTAAAAAAGACTTACTTGCATGGTAGTATTTCAATGATTAAGGCAGAAGTATGACGTATTAAAAGCTTGTTAGAAGAAGAAAGCATTTGGGCATTCACCTCTTGCTGCTATCATGGCAACTGTGGCGGCGGAGCATCGGAGCAGACAGGAGGAACATGGACCAGCCGCCACTGTTTCCCTGGCTCCTGTAAAGCCCCTTGCTGTCAGGAGACCCCTCCAGGGTCCCCCTTGAGATGCCACAGCTGTGGCACCCCTCCTACCACCCATTTCAGGAGAGGGGCGCTGAAGGCGAGCTCTGCGGACCCCACGAAGCTCAAGATGCCAAAACCCAGAAAATCCTATTAACTGATAGTATGAAGCAGGGGAACACTTTTTTGCTTTCAGGGCATATTTAAGAACATGATCTGGCCTGTTCACCCATTAAGATTTTCCCCCAGTTGGCAGCAGTATGTCCTTGCTTTATTTGGGAGCTTCCACATGGCACCATACCCTTTCCATGCATGGCTCATTGGATTCCTAGGGGTTTCTCTTTCAAGCCAGAGCAACATCTACTGGTTGTTCCTGACCCAAGAGACATCCATCTAGCCTCAACCAAGGCTAGGACCTTTTCTGTCCTGGCCCCAGCCTGGTGGAACAAGCTCCTGCTTGAGATCAATGCCCTTCAGGACCTACTATCATTTCGCAGCGCCTGTAAGTTGAAGCTGTTTCGCCAGATCCTTGGATGAGGCAGTAGGCATCCAATGAAACCAGCCTCCCTTGCTGAAGCCTTCCATCTTTATATGGCCAAGATTAAAAATACCTTGGGATCTAACCACACCAGATTGGAGACTGGGTATTCATACCATTAATGCTACCTGTTTTTAAATTATGCTGTTTTAACTTTTTAAATATTGCCTATGGTATTTATTTGATTCTTGTAACAAACTGATGGCTTGAGAATCCATTATGTGATCTGCCCTGAGCCTGCTTGCAGGGAGGGCAGAATACAAGTTTAAAGAAATGCTTAAAAGAAATAAATAAAACAAAAGAAAAACTTCTTTGTTCCAGCTGAAAGAGAAATAATGTGCCATCTGTTCAAAGAACATCCTTGTGAAAGATCTGTCTGCAGCCAACCCAAAAGGAAGACAGAGCTCAGAGCTATCTTCAAAATGGAGTCACTGTGACATCCTCCCCCTTTTTAGTCCATGACCAGAGATTTAATTTTTTTTTTAACCTTGTCTGTTGGTAGGAGGAGGTTGTAGGAATGTGGGGGAAAGGGGGAGTTGTTAAAATTATCTGCCAAGCAATATTCCCTCTAAGCTGTAGAATCTTGTGAGCAAAAATTCTACTTTGTGAGCGACTGGCATTAAAGTCGTGAGCTACTGCATAAATTAGTGTTCTCTGGGGTCATCCTTCCTGAGCTAAGACAAAAATGTGTAAGCTGGAGGCTAAAAATCTGTGAGCTAGCTCATGCTAACTCAGCTTAGAGGGAATACTGCTGCCAACCTAAAGGAGCAAGAAGGGGGAGGGAGGTGTGATGCCAGTAGTCAGCAACACTGCCATGGGATATGTCAATGCTGTCTCTGCCTGCCATGATCCCACTCATGGTGGCTTGTACAGTAGGGGTAGCTTTTCCCACCACTTGTCAATATGACTCTTGTCATTACTATACTAAAGTACTTTCACTTTCCTGTGTCTCTGCTCCACCTTGCTGCTATCTCTATGTAACAGTTACCGCATTCCTTTCTGCCTGGTCTCAAGAATTACCAAGGTCACTCTTGGCCTGATTATGTACATACCTGTGAAGGGGCCTGAGAAAGACTTTGGGGAGAGACTGCTGCTTCCCGCTTTCCTTTGAAAATGTAACGGTTTAGCCAGAGCTATAAGAGGAGGACAAAAGGCCACCAAAGCCAGTTTTTGCAAGGTCTGTCCTGCCTTGGACTGTCATGTATCAATAAATAGCTGTTCATGAAATGGACTGTTTGTGATCACTGAACTGCTGGGGTCTTGACACCCCTGTGTGAAAGCAGCCCTAAATAAATACATACTGAACATGGATATAAAATAGAAACACAGCAGGTTGTCTTTTCAAAATAGAGGACACAGCATTTAGGACTTCTGAATAAATTCTGTGATACATATATAGTAATCGCTTCCATAAGTGGTACCATCTTCTTGCTGTTTTCATAGGACTATGAATTCAGAGCTTAAATTAAGAGAAATAAAATCAAATGCCTCATTTAGCTATATGGTTAATCATGTATTTCCAATGAACATATCATCGGGTCCTTTCATATACTATCTCCATCTAAAGATCTAGCTCAAAGTAATTAATTGCAAGCCCCTAGACCTCAAGGGACCCACTCCTCTGGAACTGGACAAATATTATCATGTGAAGCCTATGGAAAATGCAACTGCAAGGAGTATGCTGTCCTGCAATCAGAAATGCCTGTGCTCCAAACCTAGACAGTTACTCCACCTGTATGTGTCCTGTGAGGGCAGGCTCAGCACTAGGGGTTCTGCCACTCCCAGCAGACCCCTGTGCTGTGCCTCCCCCCCTGCTCTGGTCATTTCGCGCACACAAAGTGAGCAAGCACCATGATGACATCACAAAGTGACATCAACGTGCAGGTGACTTGGCTCTTTGGAGGCTTCCTTCAAAGACTTCGAAGAGCAAGGCATTTTAGCGGCCACTTTAGGAATGAAAGCCACTTTAGGAATGAAAGCGGCCAAGCGGCACATTCATGGAAAGGCACTACTCGGCCACTTTCAACCCGAAAGCTGTGGGGCGCCACTAAAACACTGCACTCTCCGAAGAGCGCGGTGTTTTAGGTACCCAGTCACTTTTAGGATGAAAGTGGCTGAGTGGTGCCTCTCCATGAGGGCGCCGTTTGGCTGCTTTCAACCTGAAAGCGGCCGGATGCCGCTAAAACACCACGCTCTTAGGAGAGCACAGTGTTTTAGAAGCGCCCTGCCACTTTCGGGTGTAGGGGAGTAAGGGGGTACCTATTGGCAGCCACCTACCCCGTCTACTCCCACGCGCCGGCCCTGTGTGAAGGTCATCTTCTACCATTGCACCAAAAAGAATGGGGAAGGCTCTGATGAGGACCAACTCTGTTCTTTCTTTCATATTTCCAATTAGCGTTTTACTGGGCCCTTCATACTCTGTCAAAAGTTCTAGCCCATATTGCAAATAGCCCATGATGCCAGCATGCTGTAGTGGTTCAAGTGTTGGAGTAGGATCTGGGAGACTCAGGTTTGAATCCCCACTCTGCCATATAAGATTGTTAGATAACATTGGGCCAATCACACACTCTCAGCCTAACGTACTTCACAGGGCTGTTGCATGGATAAAGTGAAGAAGGAGAGAATGTTGTAAGATGCTTTGGTATAAATGAAGTAAATGAATAATACATGACTGTACACCTCTCAATATGACTCAACTACCAGTTGTAAGTGAATAGATCCTCAAACATGGGAACAGCAACTATCTGAATGCAAGCCATTACAACAATACACATAACCTACACTAAATGACATCTGGGCTTTAAATCACAGCTGAGGCATTAAAACAGAAGAGTTTTATGTCATTGTCCAGCATTGTCTGCCTGAAAACCTGTGGTAAATTAAAGGAAATGTGTTCCATTTTGAAGGCCAAACGACACATTCAGAAGTCTCAGGACTTCATTTTGGACTGGAAAGTATTCCATTTCATATTTCAGGTGGTCAATTACAAGTTTCATTGCTCTCTTATGTCAAAATGAACCTGAACACAATCCAGGATGGTGTTCTTCGGCTGACTGAAAGAACTCACTGACTATGTACAGCTCCTGTGTCAGGGGAAAGGGTTTTATATTGATGTTTTACCTTTCCTAACACAAAGATTTTCTACTTTTCTTTATGAAATTATTAACAAGCCAGCTTCTTCCATATAAATATTTCTTCAAAGTTAGAAATTCTTCACTCTCCATCTTTTAACCTATACCAGGGAGGGAGATGGTTGCATGCAAGTGGCAACATCATTTGAAATTGCTTGCTGGATCAGGAATTGCATGTGGGAACTGGATTTAGACGGATCTGCTTATGTACATGTATCTCAATGTGCATTCACACACCAGCTGATACTACCCATTCAAAGAACAATTGTGTGAATGGAGACATTTATTTATATTAGCACTGTAATGTTTATCCCCAGTATCCCCAGTCTTTGCATACTCCCCCCACCATTTGCTCAGGCTACACACACATACACACTGTGGCATGTGTCTACAGCTGGTTTGGGACCTTCAGTCACTATTATCCTTATAGTTTCCCCCATCTTAATTAAACAAATTCTCTACCAAATTACACTTAGATGATCCTTGGTAAGGAATATTTGAACTATACACGCCCAAACTTGGATAAGTTCCAACTGATCCTATTCTCCTCATATTCCCATCAGAACCTCAGTTCAATAATGTTAGTATTAAAAGAGATTTGGGATTCAGATAGAAAAATAACCATGCTTTGCTCAAGCCAAGCACATAATTTTTGAATTAATGTCTAGCTGGTGTCATCCAAAGTTACAATGCAAGCTTTGGAAAAATGAAGCCCCTGCTTATTATTCTAATGAAAAACTTAAAGGATGTCTCTTGAATCTGGTTTTTGTAAGTATGGGAACATTTTAATAAGGGACGAAAGGAAACCAAATGTCAGGTAAGACAACTTGAAGATCTGAAAAGGATACAGAAGCTCAAGGAACAGCATTTCTATTTCAGATGTCTCTTGGAAGAGCAGCACTAAATGCACTGGCGAGGGTGACTTGCCTTCAGGAGGACTTCTAGTAATATAGATTTTGAAGATGTTCAGAATACAGGATAAAAAGTACATCACAGTTATTCATAAATGTTCTCTTGACATTATTGCAGATTTTTAGAAACATACAGGACATGATCCCACAAACTGCCCAGAGTAATCCAGCAAATTTCCAGAGTGGGAATTCAAACAGTCTTCTGGATTCTAATTCAATGTTACGCTCCAATGTTACACTCCACTGTCTCTCAAGTGATGACATTACTTCTATCAAGATATATGGATTTAGATAGGCATGAGGGCAGAATCCAGTCAAAATGTTAACATTTTTCCTTCTTGTAATTTATATTCTCTCTGACACAATACATCATCAGAATAGTTTATGCTAATAACCTGTTTTCACTTTCATGCAGATCTAATAAAAGGAAGATACTATCACCTCTCTTTTCTTGGAGTCCACAAAGAAAATCACCACGAGTTCATATCATTAAGCTGCTGTTCTATCTTGGATCTTCAAATAGATTATAATACTGAGCCTCATTAAAGTTGTACTGGGAATACAATTGATTTTTTTTCCTCAGTGAACATAAGGAACTGATCTCAGTCATTGCCCTAAACTAGAAACAGTTTGTTTTCAACAGCATCTGGAGAGATGTCCCTTGCATCTGGTATGCATGCAAAGGAAATAGATAATGAAAGCAGGGAAAACACAAAAAAAATCTACTGATTTCCTGCTTGTGAATCTGCCCAATACAGCATGCACCAAACACTACTTATACATAAGTTAGACTACCATATTGCTTAAATGATATGATTCAGACATATATGTATAAACACAAAAAGTCAGCCTGTATGTGTGTATGTATCCAAGCAATTCACTGGTTGCCACATATTTCATATTATTCAATGCCCTCAAAACAATTTTTAACAAGTCATATTTTGAATTGAACAAGGTTCAGTAATGTTGATTCCATCCAATGACTTTCTTCTGGCCAATTTCAGACATATGGGCAAAAGGCTCTGTCAGCTCCAATGTGAAAACTAGTTTAGCTGAAACTGCCCTTCTTATGAACTTAACCAACACCTCTCCAGTGTCAACAACCACTGAAGCTAAGGAAATATCCTTGCCATTGAGCAACTGATGTGTGTTTCTGATGCATCTTCGTATCTGAAGGAGAATGGACTCTACTATGGCCAGCTGAAGGTGGGGATATCATTTTTAGATTTTTCCCTATGCAAAAAAAAAAAAAAATCCTGCAAATTAAAAAAAAAAAAACACATACCAAACCTAGCACAGTGCAAGTCTTCTTGTACTCATTTTTTTTAGTTGTGTGGATTTGGACCCAGGAAGCATTTAAAATAGGATTCCCCCACTTGAAGCATGAAGTGGTACAGCCCTTGGTGTTATCTATAGCGTACTAGGAGCTTCAAGCAAAGACCCTTTATTTGAGAGGCTCCTGGCAGCTACACTCAGATTGGCCTCTCTTGCAGAGCCAACCAATCAGGAAATATCCATTTAAATGAAGCCCATTGCTGAGGCAGCCAATTAGGTAATATCCATTTGAATTAAGCATGCGAATGAAGGATCCAAGTGCCTGTTTTTCTGTTGGGCTGTTTATTGCTGGAAGTGTGTTTTGGGTGGAGTTTTTGTGTAAATAATTGCAGCTTGCCACGTGTTTTCAGAATATGTTCTAGCTATGCTGAAATCACTCTAGCATCTGAACCCACTACTTTTCAGTATCTCAGTACTCTGTCATCTCAGGTGTAGACCAGGGCCATGACAAAAGCAAATGTCAGTAGTATGTAGCTGCTCCAGTTCTTGGGTGGGGGTAAGAGAGATGGGTGGTGGCAGCTGCCTCAGATGATATTCCCCTAGGTTTGCCAATGCTAGGCTGGGAAATTCCCGGAGATCTGGAGTGGAGCCTAAGGGGAGTTGAGTTTGGGGAAGGGAGATACCTCATCAGGGTATAATGCCATAGCATTCACCCTCCATTTTTCTACAGGAATTGACCTCTGTTGTCTGGAGTTCAGTTGCAGGTGTTTTTTTTTTAATTTTCAAAAGTTTTTATTAGTTTCAGAAAAGTTTAGAAAATAGGGATCGGGGAAAAAGGGGAGCAAAAGCACAATACATTCTGGCCTTGTTTTATATAAAATACTTTCCAAAAACAAAAGGATAGTTCTACAATATTTTCTTAACATAAGTTGTCTATTATTATTATTATTATTATTATTATTATTATTATTATTATTATTATTATTATTATTATTATTATTATTATTATTATTATCTAAACCATATATAATCCATTTTAAAGTTTTATAATGTAAATCTTTAGCTATATTCTAGTAATTTACCAATTTCATTCAAAATAAATTTGCTAATTCCACTAAAGATAAATGTTATAATATAAGCACAGGAACAAAGGGGGAAAATCAGATCACACCCCAGAGTCTTAAGAGTCTTGAGTGTCCAACCAGGCATACAATGTCATCCAATTTTTTCTTGCTTCTTCTTTAGATTTCCCAGCCATCAACTGGGATAAAAAGTCAAGCTCTGCAGTCTCCAAAACTTTTCCCACCAAGTCCATTTTCGTGGGAATTTCCTGAGGTTTCCATCTATGCGCCAGAAGGATTCTAGCTGCAGTGTTAAAATGTGCCAACAGGTGTCTCATCTCTTTGGAATAGTCCTCTGGAAATATATTCAATTAAAAAAGTTCTGGTTCGAAATGTATCTGAGTCTTCATAATCTTCTATAACATTTTGTGTACCATTTTCCAGTAGTTTTTCACCATCTCACACATCCACCACATATGGTAAAAAGTGCCAATTTGTTTGGTGCGCTTCCAACATTTGTTGGACATACTAGTGTAAATCTTACACAGTTTCTGTGGAGTCAAGTACCATCTATAAAACATTTTATAGAGCATTTTTTTAAAAGTCTGGTTAATTTAACATTGAATTTCCACAATCTTTCCCACTGTTCTAATGTAATATTGTAACCAAAAATTTTTGCCCATTGAACCATACAGTCCTTTACAACTTCATCTTGTGTCTTCATTTGAAGTAAATATGCATATAGTTTAGAAATTAACTTTTCCTGTGGTCCCAAAAGGATTTTATCAAATAAGTATTGTTCAGTGGTGAAGCCTATCGCCTTGTCTTTAACATATCTAGATTCAACTTGCATTCTCTGCAGGTAGTCCATCTGGTCCTGGTGATTTGCCATTCTTTTGAGCAGTTAATGCCTCTCCAAGCTCCCTTATCGTTATACGTTCATTCAAAGTTTTTTGTTGTTCTTCTGTGAATTTATTAAGATTGTTTTGTTTAACATATTCTTTGAAGTCTGTTTTATAGACTTGCTTGTCTTCATATAGTTTTTTATAAAATTGTTCTACAATTTGTCGTATTTCTTGTTTTTGAGATTTCTCTTTATTATTCTCATCTCTCAGTGTTGTAATTATTCTTTTAGTCTTCTCTTTTCTCATCCTGTAGGCCAACCACCTTCCAGGCTTATTGGCATGTTCAAAGAAGTTTTGTTTAGCATATCTTAATTTAATCTCAACCTCTTCCATAAGAATTAAATTCATTTTGTGTTGCATTTCTTTAACATTTTTTTAAAATTCATATTTTGTTGGTTGCTTTTTAATATTCTTCTCAGCTTCTCCCGCTTGTGACATTAAGGTTTGAAAATTTTCAGCTTTCTTTCTTTTTTTTAATGCTGTATCTAATTGCAAGACCCCTGTAAAAAGCTTTAGCAGTATCCAAGACTGTTTGCATCCTTACCTCTTGTGTTATATTCTGTTTGAAAAAGGATTCCATTTCCAGCTTAGATTCTTTAAGAAAATCTTTATCTTTCAAAATTGAAGTATTTAACTTCCGTTGCAGTTCTGGACAGGGTTGCCAGGTCCGACTTATCTGTGGGCTTTGGAGGTGGAACCAGGAGACTTTGGGATTGGAGCCAGGAACACGAACTCAACTCTGAAGGGAGTTCTGGCCATCACATTTAAAGGGACTGCACATCTTTTAAAAGCTTTTCCTTCATTTGGAAGTAATGAAGGATAGGGGCACCTTCTTTGGGGGCTCATAGAATTGGACCCCCCCTGGTCCAATCTTTTTAAAACTTGGTGGGTCTTTTGAGGAGAGGCACCAGATGCTATGCTGAACATTTGGTGCCCCTACCTCAAAAAACAGCCCCCCCCCAGAGCCCCAGATACCCATGGATTGATTCTCCATTATACCCTATGGGAATTGGTCTCTATAAAATATAATAGAGTGTCCAGTAGACATTTCTCCCCCCCCCCACTTCCTGATAACCCTGAAGCAAGGGGAGAGCCTCCAAACCAGGGGACCCCCTGCCCACAACTAGGGACTGGCAACCCTAGTTTTGGAAGATGTCCAGGTTCTACCTGACAAGCCACTACTGTCACTTGTGGTCCCCAACAAGCTGTTTAGCCACTGATGACTCAGTGATGCTTTCTTCAAAGAGCTGCCCAAGAACTACCAAGGTCCTTAGTCATAGGTTCAAAATGATGGGGAGGTGTGGTTAGCAGTGCAATCCTAAAGCATTTACTTCGATGGATTTAGAAGATTGTAACTGTTTAAGATTGCACTGCAATTTTAGTTATTTGCAGGGCTTTTTTGTAGCAGGAACTCTTTTGCATATTAGGCCACACCTCCCTGATGTAGCCAATCCTCCTGGAGCTTACAGTAGGCCCTGTTCCAAAAGCCCTGTAAGCTCTTGGAGGATTGGCTACATCAGGGGTGTGTGGCCGAATAGGCAAAGAAGTTCCTGCTACAAAAGAAGCCATTTTCCAGTCTTAAGGAGGTAAAAAAAAATTGAAAACATTCTAAACATTCTTATATAATAAATAATCCATGACCTGCATTCTGCTTTATTACTAGAACATGCCAAGAATTGGGAATCTTTAAACTCAGTCATTCCTGTTATTATAGATCTATTATGTTGATAATATCCATTAAAATTGTACTTAAAGATATAGCTAAGCAGCCTGCCAATATACAAGTAGTATAGTAACATTACCATTTTGTCACATTCACAGAAATACTATTTTGATGACCAAGAAAAGTGGGCAATGAATTCATGAGTTCCCAAAGCCATCTTAAGTACATTCCTCTTCTGTGAAGTATGCAAGAGATGTTTATTTCTCTTTGTGTGCCTATATTACCAATCTGGACTTTCATTTAGCTGCTGCTATGGTCAAAGTGAAATAAGAGCTTTTGCAAACTGGTAGAGTAATCAGTATGTTTTTCCCTTCTTTTTTAAAAAATGCCCCATATGCTAGTTTAGCAGTGATTCAAAAGACTGAAAAAATGGGTCATATCAAAACATTAATCATTTGAACACTACAACTGATGTGGGGGTTAATCCTAAGCAGTCTACTCAGATCTATTCAGTGGGCTTACTCCCAGAAAAATGTTCTCAGGATGGCATTGAAAATCCCCTACTCTCTCAAACTAAAGTACCCTTACTCCCTTGTTGCCCCTTACACCTGGAACTACCTCCTAGAACACTTCTATGAAGATGCTTCTCTTACTTCCTTTAAATCCCTGCCAAAAGAGTACTTTCCATTTTGAAAACAACTACAGGGCTGTTTCAACTGCCAGCTCTAGACTGGGAAATTCCTGAAGATTTTGGGTGTGGAACTTGAGGCAGATATGGAAAGGGGAGGGGCTGCAATGGGGTGTAATGCCATAGATCCCACCTTCCAAAGCAGCCATTTTCTCCAGGGGAGCTGATTTCTGTTACCTGGAGACCAATTATAATTCTGGGCGATCTCCAGCCACCACTTGGAGACTGGCAGCCCTACATAAAGATTGTGTATCAGACAAGAAACGGGAGTTTTGAGGCTACCAAACACCTGCCTTTTCTGGCTTGCAGCTGTGGTGTGCAGAAAGACGTGTCTTCATCCTTCTCCTCGGCACTGTTTTTTTACATTATCAGATTACCCTGTGGAGTCACTATTGGTTCCATCCAAAAATGGCATTATTTCCAGAGGCAGTAGTGGCTCTATGGAACAGTTTGAGGACCCCAAAACAGCCCTTCTCCCCACACGTTGCAGTCATGAATAGAAAAGGGCTAGCCTCCCATTGTAAACTGAAGTTTTTGTGCCATCCACCAAGAAGCATGAGGACTTTGCACAATGTAGCAAGGCCCTGGTTTCTATAAATTCTATGCAAATGTAGACTCTCAGAATTGACACTGAGGTTTTCTAAAATGAGAACACGAATCTTTGGATTGGCATTTGTGTATTTCCACATATGATTTTAAAATGACCACAGAATACCAGTCTTCAAATATATTTTCTCTGAAGGAAGGAAGTCAGATTTCAAGTATCTATAGAGCAGGAACATGTTCAGATTTCCACTGCATCCTGTGGACTCAGGTTGAAATAATCTTCAGTGAATGACCATTGCCACCTAGTGTTTTATTCAAACACTGAATTTTTTTCATGTAAGAGGTTTAAACAGGCTTTAAGCCACTGTTTTGCCATTTATGCACGGGTCTGAGCCTGGGTAAACTAGATGAAAAGGCAGGAGTGAGGAATTTAAAGTTCAAATGAGCATTCTAGCCACTGGAGGCTTTATATCAACAATCCAGTTGAAGCAATAACCATTCTAAGGTTTTTATGTGCACACACCCTAAGTTGATAAATTTAGGAATAATTTTTTGGAAGTAAATTTCACTGAAATCGTGTGTGGGGGGGGGGTATCTGTATAAAACGTGTAGGATTGAGGCCTTCTTTCACTCAAGAATTAATCTATATAAGCAAAATCTTCCACTAAACCCAGTAAGAACTATACACCAGCCTTCTCACCATAATTCAGTGACTCTGATAGTTCTCCTTCCCTTCACAAAAGAATTTCACATTTAATATGAACATATGAAGCTGCCTTATACTGATTCAGACCCTCGGTCCATCAAAGTCAGTATTGTCTACTCAGACTGACAGCAGCTCTCCAGGGTCTCAAGCTGAGGTTTTTCATGCCTATTTGCCTGGACCCTTTTTATTTAAAGATGCTGGGGATTGAACCTGGGACCTTCTGCTTACCAAGCAGATGCTCTGCCACTGAGTCACTGTCCCTCCCCAGGGATATCCTTGCTACGAAATGAATTTTAAGTCTATGCTATCAAATTATTTGGCTATACTACTTTTGAGGTTTTCTTCTTTAAAAATACTTTTAGGTGGTTAGGAGTTATTTAACACTGTGGTTTTACTTGTTTTGATTTCTACATATTCTTCTGACTTCATATTTCAAAAATGTATGTTTTTAAGTTTGAGGTTGGAACATAATTTGGCTGGCATGTTCCTTTGGTGCAAGGTGCTTTCTTATGATGGAAGATGCTCATACAAACAGCTCTGCATCATCAAAAAGCAGCTTGTGCCAGAGGGATTCGTGGTCTTGCAGCCTGCAGCGTAGCTGCTAGGCTGCTTGGACCTGTTTGCCCTCCAGGGCGGGAGAGTGGGACTGCGCCGCGTTTAGGCGCGCTTTGCTGGGGGCGGGGTTTAGCCGCGTCAACGGCTAGCTCCCCGTACCTTCTTCAGTCCCTCGGCGATCGGTGGACTGGGAGCGTGCGTGTCGGGAGGCTCTGGATGATCGGGAGCGTTTTCGGGAGGCTGCTGGTGTTCGCGCGTCTTTCTTGCATCGTGGAGAGAGCGAGTTGGGGCTCCTTGTGCTCTTCGCAAGGAGCGGCGGCGGCAGCTTTATTTGAGCGGCGGCAGCTTCCTTGTGCAGCGGATCGGCGCTGGCCGGCTGAGTAGTTCTAGGGCCTGGGTGATAGAGGGAGTTGGGCTCCTTGTGCTCCTCGTGAGGAGCGGCGGCCACAGCTTCATTGTGCAGCTGGGGCCTGGGTGATAGAGGGAGTTGGGCTTCTGGAGGGAGTTGGGCTCCTTGTGCTCCTCGTGAGGAGCGGCGGCGGCAGCTTCATTTTGCAGCTGGGGCCTGGGTGATAGAGGGAGTTGGGCTCCTTGTGCTCCTCGTGAGGAGCGGCGGCGGCAGCTTCATTGTGCAGCTGGGGCCTGGGTGATAGAGGGAGTTGGGCTCCTTGGGCTCCTCGTGAGGAGCGGCGGCCGCAGCTTCATTGTGCAGCTAATCGGCGCTGGCTGGCTGAGTAGTTCTCTGGCTGACTTGTTTTGGGGCTGGGTGTTTTACCTGTAGAGGGTTAATCTGAAGCCCAGCCTGTTCGTTGCAGGAGCTTGGTAGCCCTAAATTTTAAAGCTGCAGTACTGCAGTTTAGGCTACTCAGAATCTGAGATAGATCCTGGTGGAAGCTTGGGCCAGGTGTGGGGCTTGAGGTGGCATTAGTCTTCATCGGAGCTAGGGTCAGTTGAAAACCCCACACCACCCTTAGTTATAGTGGAGTAGCATTACACTGTGTTAGCTGGGGCTGTTGCTAGGCAAGGGGCAGAAAGACAGTTGGGCGGCCATTTTGAGGTGCTAGTAGCTGGGGCTGTTGCCAGGCAGTTTGGGCGGCCATTTTAGGTTCTTAAAAAGGGGTGGAAAGAAAGTTGGGTAGCCATTTTAGGTCCCACTTTTATAAGGCAGGTGGGCAAAATGTCTGGGGGTAAAGGTTCAGGCAAGTCCAAGGGCAAGAAGCCTGCACCCAAACCATCTAAAGCTCCTGCCAGGAGGCCACCTCCGCCGTCATCCTCTTCAGATGAGGAGGGTGAAGGGGTGGTGGATTATAATATTTTGAGTAGGCTGCAGGCCTTAGAGCAGGCGGCGGGTGTTCCTTCCTTAAGTAAGGGGGGCGATGTTAGGCAATCCAAAAAGGCTAGGCAGGCTAATATTCTCACCAGGTTATCCATTCTTGAGGGCAGGTCTGGTGGAGTCGTGCCTGGCAAGGATGCCTGTTCCAGTGGCCCCGATGCAGGTGCGGTGGAGGAGGCGCGGACGTCGGGCATTGGTTTGCCGGTGGTGCCGGCTGGACTTGGAGGTAGGTCCGGTGATGGTTTGCAAGTTGGGTCTGGGCAGGTTTGGCCATGGGGAACATGGGGACCTGCTACAGTAGCCGGGCTTGGCACCTCAGGGACAGGCTTAGGTGTGCCTACTCCTTCTGGGGCTGGGCTGGTGCAGAATTGGGCTTGGCCAGGGGGGCAGGGCATACCTTGTGTGCATCCAGGGACAGGGCAGATGAGCTTGTCTGGTCCCATTTTGGGAGCACCATCTCAGTACGGGATGGTGCCTTTTACAGCCTTGCCTTTTGGGGAGGTTGCTCTGCCACTGGGGGACCATTTGCTTCCTGCCACAAGGGAGAAAATTTTGAAGGGAGAGTATGTGGACATATTTTCCCTTCTTTATCGTGAAATGGAAAAGAAAGACAAAGAGGAATTAGATGAAAAGGAGAAGGAGAAGCTGCGGAAGAGAAAAGTTGACAGAACATGGGCTAATTGGTTGCCTGGGTTCTGTATTTATGCCGGGGTAATTGCCAGGGCGCAGCCATGGCGGGCGGCATCATTGTTCCAATATTTAGACATTATTTATAAGGGTTATACTGCCTTTAGTGGATCAGCCTGGTTACAGTACGACCAGGAATTTAGAATGAGGGCTGCCCTATATCCGTCCCTCCAGTGGGATCGGATTCACCAGCAGCTTTGGCTGCAGGTTATGTCTCCGGCTAGGCCTAACCTGGGTGACCGATCAGATAGTGGTCACTTAGTAAGTAGGGCGTCCTCATCTGCTTCATCGAGCTCTCCCCGCGGTACAGCGGGGCAGGCGGTTCAACCCCGCTTGCTCTGCTGGGACTTTGGATCCCTGGGGGTGTGTAATAGAAAGGCGTGCCAGTTTAAGCATGCCTGCCCCTTGTGTGGAGGATCCCATGCCTTTGACAGCTGCCCTAAAGCCCGGGGGCGCAGGAATCCAAAGAGGCCTGGCGGGAGCGGAGGAGCTTTTCCAGCCAAAAAAGGGCCCCAGCCCGATAAGGGTGGGACCGCTTAAGCGATGGCTGGCTAAGTATCCTAGGAGGGCTGACGCTTTGTACCTGTTGGAGGGTTTTGAGTTTGGGTTTAGGATCCCTTTTCAGGGGCCTCGAGTTCCGTTTATGTCTAGAAATCTTAAGTCTGTCCAAGGTTTGGAACAGGTTGTTAGAGACAAGATCGCTAAGGAGTTGGCTGAGGGAAGGATCCTTGGTCCTTTTTTACAGCCTCCAGTGACTACTTTGAGGGTCTCGCCTTTAGGTGTGGTGCCCAAAAAGACGCCTGGTGAATTTCGTTTGATTCACCATTTGTCTTTTCCTAGGGGGCAGTCAGTGAATGATGGGATCCCAGAGCATTTATGCTCTGTTAGGTATACCAGCTTCGACCAGGCTATCGCTGTGGTGAGGCGTTGCGGGGTGGGGGCTGAGTTGGCGAAATGCGATATTAAGTCTGCGTTTCGCCTTTTGCCCGTCCACCCAGATGACTTTGATCTCTTAGGGTTTTCTTTTGAGGGCCAATTTTACATGGATAGAGCATTGCCGATGGGCTGCTCTGTGTCATGTTCCGCTTTCGAGCGTTTTAGCACGTTTTTAGAATGGGCTGTGCAGGAGAAAGTGGGGTTGCAGGACGTCGTTCATTATTTGGACGACTACCTGTTTGTGGGGCCTGTAGGGACAGGGCATTGCGGCCAGCTGCTGGCCGGTTTTGCTGAGCTCACTGCCGAACTTGGGGTACCCTTAGCGCCGGAAAAAACGGAAGGTCCAACCCAGAGGTTGACCTTCCTGGGGATTGAGATAGACACAATTAAACAGTTGTCTAGGGTGCCTTTGCAGAAAGTGGAGGAGCTGAGGGCTAGGATTAATGCATTTCTTCTTAGGAAGAAGGTCACTTTGCTGGAACTGCAGCAATTGGTGGGGCACCTCAACTTTGCTTGCAAAGTGGTTGCTCCTGGGAGGGCGTTTCTTAGGAGACTGTGTGATGCTATGGCAGGGTTGCGCTTGCCCCAGCATAGAACTAGGGTTACCTGCAGCATGAGGGATGATCTGAAGGTTTGGCAAGAATTTTTGGAGTCGTTCAACGGGGTCTCCTTTTGGAGGGATGACTTGAGGCTTGAGGCTGAGCTCCAGGTCATGTCTGATGCTGCAGGATCTTTAGGCTTTGGAGTTTATTTTCGCGGACATTGGTGCGCGGATGTTTGGCCTGATTCCTGGACGCAGGTAGGGGTGAACCGAGATCTTACGTTTCTCGAGTTCTTTCCCATTTTAGTTGCGGTTTGGCTGTGGGGGAAGGATATGGCCAATCACACTGTCCATTTTTGGTGTGATAACATGGCAGTAGTCCACGTCATTAATTCCCTTTCATCCAAATCGCAGAGGGTAATGAGGTTGGTGAGGGCCTTCACTCTGCGCTGCTTGCGGCTTAATATATTGTTTTTAGCCAGGCATGTTCCTGGGGTGAGCAACGGGGTGGCTGATGCTCTATCTCGTAAACAGATGGAGAGGTTTCGTCAGCTGGCCCCGGAGGCAGACGGAGAGCCGGTGCCAATGCCCCAGGAGCTATGGCAGATTGGAGAGCCGAAGCCTGCAGAGCGATAGGTCTAGCCATTGCGCCCAGCACTCGGAAGTCTTACGAGCGGGCCGTGCGGCAGTTTGAAGACTTTCGGGCTGAGGTAGGGTATCGCAGGGTTTGGCCCCTCCCGGTGGAGGAATTGCTCCATTACTGTGTGTCGTTACGAGGTAAGGGGTTGGCCGTGCGATCTATTAGGGGGTGCCTGTCTGCATTGGCTTTTGCAAGTAAGGCACTTGGTTATAGGGAGGATACAGCAGACTTTCGTATTCGAAAGATGCTTGAGGGGTGGGCTAGAGAGGCCGGACCCAGGGTTGACACGCGGAATCCGGTGTCTCCGTCGATTTTGCAGGGGTTAAAGAGGGTATGGGGCGTGGTGTGTGCCTCGCCTTTCGAGGCATGTTTATTCCATGCCGCGTCCTTGTTAGCCTTTTTTGGGGCGCTTAGAGTGAGTGAGCTGGTAGCTCAATCTAGAAACGATGTTTCTGGTAGGGCTTTGCAGCTGAGGGACCTGAGGTTGTTGGGGCCTAAGGCGGTCATTACTGTCCGTCGCTCGAAGACGGATCAGCTGCAGCGGGGTGCTGTGCTCGAGCTGGGTAGTTGTTCAGAGCTCGAGTTGTGTCCAGTTAATGCGTTGGCTGCTTATTTGGCAGTGCGCGGGCCCAAGGACGGATTTTTGTTTATACACATGGATGGTAAGCCATTAACGAAGCACCAGTTTTGGGCGGTTACGTCCAGGGCGTTGGGTGAGTTAGGGTTATCAGGGGTGCGGTTTGGTACCCACTCCTTTAGAATTGGGGCGGCCTCGACAGCGGCTGCTATGGGGTTGCCTTCCACCTCTATTCAGAGGTTGGGGCGTTGGCGTTCTTCAGCCTATAAGGCATACATACGCCCCTTTTGCGGGCATTGAGCACATTGGATTGTGTGCAGGAGTTGGTTCTGTTTGTGTTTAATGGTTTTTCTCTTTTTAGATGCTGCTGTTCCTGGCCAGAGGAGCCGGTGCCGAGTTCTCATCTGCGGCCATAGCTACGTGTTTTGGGCTGGTCTTCAAGCACGGAGAACTGCGGTCGGCTCTCAGCTGGGACTCAGCAAGCATGCGGTCATCGAATGGCAGGGGCGCCGGGGCCTTCAGTGGCCAGGCTTGCTGCCGTTGTTATTCAAAGGTAGAGCGGGTCCTCCTCCACAGGTCTTAATCGTTCACCTGGGAGGTAATGATCTGGGGTTATTGAAGGGTAAGGCCTTGGTGTGGCAAGCCCGGGATGACTTCCAGCGCATCAGGGAGCGATGGCCGGAGACCACGATAGTTTGGTCAGCCATGCTGCCCCGCCAAGTGTGGCGTCATGCTGTGGACCCTGCAGCCTTAGAAAGAGCTAGGTATAAAGCCAATAAAGAAATTAAGAAATTACTCGAAAAGGGTTTGGGCCACTATTTACCCCATCCGGATATTTCAGCGAGATGTCCTGACCTCTACAGAGGGGATGGGGTGCATCTCTCGGAAAAGGGTAACGTGCTTTTTCTGAGAGATTTGCAGCAAGGGTTGCGGGTGGCTTTGGGCCTCCCGGTGGGTGCTAAGCCCTAAGTAGAGACTTGGCCTTATTAGTGGCAGGTTTTAGGGGTTTAGGACACTATGCGGCTAGGGGAGGACTGTGAAGCATCCCCCACTTTGGGGGAAATTTTGGGGTCTGGCATGATCGGCCTTGGGGTTTGGAGACCCGGGTTGGAGAATGCAGACTGTCCAGGAGGCTCGGCTAGAGGGTGCCTTTCCGCCGAGACGTGCGTCTGGGTTTGGGCCCTCTGGTGCGGGCCTCCCTGCTGGGCCTGCCTGGAGGGAGCTGAGCAGCTCAGCTCCGGAAAGGGGGCTGGGTCCTCGCCCGTTTAATGGCAGGGGAGCGGTCGCGGTGACCCCTAGCCCTGGCCAGGCCGCTGGTGGGGTTCCCTTGCTGTTCATGTTGTAAGTTAATAAAGTGGCCCAATTTTAATCCAATGTATTGTGTCCGACTCGTTATTCCGACCTTGGTGGGCAATCGTGGTCTTGCAGCCTGCAGCGTAGCTGCTAGGCTGCTTGGACCTGTTTGCCCTCCAGGGCGGGAGAGTGGGACTGCGCCGCGTTTAGGCGCGCTTTGCTGGGGGCGGGGTTTAGCCGCGTCAACGGCTAGCTCCCCGTACCTTCTTCAGTCCCTCGGCGATCGGCCCTCCCACCCGCCCTGTATGCTATGTAGGCATTGCTGGTTGCCTCATTTGGGGAGCCGGGTAGGAATTTTTTACGCCCCAGCTGATTGGCTGGTGCTGGGGTGTGTTTTTCGCCTACCCTGCATAGCAGTGCAGTGGATTGTGGAATTGGCTTGGGAAGGTGCCGTTAAATAGGTGGTCACTTTAGTGGCAGGTTTTAGGGGTTTAGGACACTATGCGGCTAGGGGAGGACTGTGAAGCATCCCCCACTTTGGGGGAAATTTTGGGGTCTGGCATGATCGGCCTTGGGGTTTGGAGACCCGGGTTGGAGAATGCAGACTGTCCAGGAGGCTCGGCTAGAGGGTGCCTTTCCGCCGAGACGTGCGTCTGGGTTTGGGCCCTCTGGTGCGGGCCTCCCTGCTGGGCCTGCCTGGAGGGAGCTGAGCAGCTCAGCTCCGGAAAGGGGGCTGGGTCCTCGCCCGTTTAATGGCAGGGGAGCGGTCGCGGTGACCCCTAGCCCTGGCCAGGCCGCTGGTGGGGTTCCCTTGCTGTTCATGTTGTAAGTTAATAAAGTGGCCCAATTTTAATCCAATGTATTGTGTCCGACTCGTTATTCCGACCTTGGTGGGCAAATGCTGGCACCAAGTGTAAAAGGACAGGAGCCAATCCTATATTTTAGCCATCTTAAACAAATGCTTTATATTGTAATTCATTGCCATACTATTTTGAATTATATTTCTTGATAAAAACAAAACCCATAATTTCAGCTATACCAGTCTTTGCTAGCCAGGAAACAACATTTTAAGTTTCTGGATTGTCTGGATGGGGTTTGAGCCAACAGCTTCAACAATTTCATATTTTACTTCTTCACATCTAGAGTATGTTGCTCTGTAATGAATATGGTGGCATCTTGCAGACATAGAGATAGAAGGAAATATGCCTTAAAGTAACATACAACCTTGTTCTTGAGATGAAGGACAATTCAAGGAATTCTCAAGTTACTTCAAAAGGGAGAGAAAAAACTGCAATCACACACACTAAATAATGCATTTTCCAATTGGATTTTGCCAGTTCACACAGTAAAATCCAGTTGGAAAGTGCATTATTTAGTCTGTGTGATCATAGCCAAAGAGTTTTACTGTGACAGATGATGGACTAGAGAGCCCAAATTGCCATTTGGCCAATGTATGCCAAGAGGGAAGAACTAGCGGACAAGGACTAAAGTCTATGTCAAGGCTGGAGAACAGACTTTGTTAAAGCTTACTCAGAATTGCACCCATTTTTAGGAGAGATATGCTGAGGCAATATACTGATCTGTTTAAGATTAGCTAGTTGTTATCTTTTTGGATTCTTTCTAGTAATCTGTAACATCTCTAGCCGTGTTCTGATCAATCCCCAAATATATATATGTATTTTGGTTTATGTAGGATTAAAGCACTTTTAGTGATCCTTGGTGTCATCTGACTGCTTTCCACTCTCACTAATGTGCCTTACCTTGCAGGAATACAAAGACCTAGCCAAGCTAGAGGGATAGTGCAGCTTAAGGGATAGATGGAGGTTCATCTTCATACACATTCATACTAGGGTTGCCAGACCTCCTCATGGAGGTGGGGGTCCCCTGCCACCAGGATCCACTGCCCTGCCACTGATCAGCTGATCAGAAGAGGGAACTTACCATGAAAAAGAGGGAGGCCCAGCCAATATACAGTGATGTGACACAGAAGTGATGTAATCACATCAGAGTGATGCTCTGTTGGGGTTTTTTTTTTTTTGCAAAAACTCTATGGTAGAAGCAGGGCTGAATCTAGGAGGGGCAGAAGGAGGTCCTTGCCCCGGGCACCAATGGGGGGGGCGCGGCAAATTGCATATGGAGTCCATTCTATTCTATCGACCCATAAGATAGAATGGGCCCATAAGGGGGCATCATTTTTTAATTCCCCCCCCCCCTCAAAAAACTTGTAGATCCGGTCCTGGGTAGAAGCCAAACTTACCATGGTGTTTTTGCTCAAGTATCAGAGCATTGCCCGAGGTTGCTGTGTGATGATGTCACTTCTGGGTCATGTGGGCAGTGATGTGGGCACTTTGCTGCAACAACATCTGGGTCTCCCTTCTGCTCCTGTTAAGTACCCCCCCATCCCTTGCCAGTTGCCAGGCAATCCTAAAACACACCTATGCACACCCCACCTCTACTGAACCAGGTCACTGGGCAAAAGTGGGACAAAACAGGGATTCTTGTTACTGGAAGACCGTATTGTAAAACCAGCAGACTGACATCAGTTCTGGGTTTCCCCCAGAAGTGATGTAACATTATCAGCCAATTTCCCTTCCCATGTCCCTGCCCTCAATTCCCACCAGTTGCCAGCCAGTTTGTGACTATCCAACCTGTGACTGTCCCTATCCCCATGACTGTCCTTGATTGCTGGAGCAGTTTTGTTATAAGCAAACCCCCCTTGGACTGATTCAGACAAGCTTCTCATGAGTGGAAGAAGAAAGAGAAGAAGAAGGAGCACATGATTCTGCACCTTCACTGTAGCCTCTTGTGCTATGGTGCATTTTGTAGATGATGTTCTCCCAACCTTTAGCAAAGGATTTTCAGGGGCTGTATGGAAAATCTGTTCCATCAACTAGGTTTGCAAACTGCTTGGAGAAGATAGATCCAGGTGTCTGAGGAAGTGTGCATGCACAGGAAAGCTCACACCCTGAATAAAACTTTATTGGTCTTAAAGGTGCCACTGGACTCAAAATTTGTTTTGCTTGGAAAAAAACTTCCTGTCCCTTTAATCTACTTTTCACAGGGTGTTATTTACCTCCATGCCATGAGAAGCTTCACATGCCAATTTCCACACATTAAGCCACTGTTAAAAGGGCAGAATATTTTTCTCCATACGTACTGCCAGCCCTACCATCAACTCCATCCCAGGAGCCTTTCCCAGAAGGCCCAACTGTCTGCTTAGACAGATCCTAAATAATTGCTTCTATTCATTTTTATCAGTGCATTTACAGGCTGACAACACATTTAGCACTGAGAATTTGCAAGCATTTTCCAGGTTGCAATGGTCTCTGCATTATATTTAGTTTCTGAAAAACATAATTTACTTTTTTGGCTTGTTCTCCAGACAGTTTATTTTCCTAGAAGAAACTGATCCAGCAGTAGCACCATGTCAGAATATTTTCACTTCAGTGAAATTACATCAGATAGATAGCTTTTGATTGGAACAGTTTGTTCTAGAGGTATTAAAAAAAAACAGACAGAACTCCAAATTTAATGATTTTCCCATTCATCTGGTTTGAGTTTCATCTATTTGAAGAACATCTAGGTAGGCTTTAGGGATTAATGAACATAACCTCTTAATCTAATTAACATACCCTTTTACCAGTTTTAGTTTTCATTTAGAAAGCCTCATTTGCTCCAATAGAGCATCTCTTCAGGGATTTAACAATCCCACATTTATTTGTACTGCCAGTATACATTTCAAGAGGACTGATCTATTTGCTGTTTCTGAAACTTAGCTCATATTCCTTTTATAGCCATTACAACACACCACTTCTTATTCTACTACAAGCAACATTCATTTAAAGTGGCCATGATTTCTGTGCAATCCAGGAAGGAAGGAAGACCAGAAGTCACCCCTTCTTGATACACAGGCCTCAGCATGGATGACAAATATAAAGCAGCCACTAACGTGTGCATTACACACAAGCAGCTCATATGCCAAATGCCTACTTCATAGCTATTAGACCTCACATAATATTACCATTTCCACCATGCAACAGCAATGTCTCATTTGGACTACAGTAAAGCCTGCGTTATACATGAAGGAAAATAAGGAGCTTAAGGTTACCAGCCTCAAGGCGGGCCTAGACTTCTCCTGGAGTTACTACTAATCTCCAGACTACAGAGATCAGTTCTCCTGGCAGTACTAGAAGCTTTGGAGGATGGAGGGTTCCAGTTTCAGTGAAACAGAAATCCAAGAAGGACACTGTATCCCCACTGAGTTCTCTCTCTTCCCCAAGCTTCGTTCTCCCCAGGCACTGCCCCCAAGTCTCCAGGACTTCCCTAGTAGATGCCAGAGGAGGTAGAAGGTCAGAGTGGCAGAATCAACTGCCCCATGCAAACTGTATGTCATGGATTCCAGCTCCAAATGCATTAAAAAGCAACTGCACACAAATGGAAACCAGCACAATAAGGAAAAAGCATGCTGGGCTGGTTCTAACTTCCCAGCCTCCCACCAGGGTTGGGTTTTCTCCCAATTTTGGGGCCCCAACCAGGAGCTGGCTGTTGGGGGAGCCCCACCCCTGAAAAACACCGGCACACCACAACATGCCCAAAGTGAAGATGGCACCCAGAAGTGGCACTATCACGAACCAGGCACATTGCAGGAGGGGGGCCCCCTATTACTTAGAAAAAAACTCTATGATAATCATAGAGTTTTCCCCTAAGTGATAGAGTGCCCCCCCACTGACAACATGCCCAGTGTGACAGCATCACTTCTGCACATCATCATACTGCATATGCAAAGTGCAGAATAGAGAAGTCTCCCGCCCAGAGCCAGGTATGACCTGACAACCCTAGCTGATCCTCCACCCCTCCTTCACTCCTGTGCTATTGTGACATGCACAGTACGTACAAGCTTCTTACAGCAAATGTTCTAGGTTAGTGTGACATTCTAGAACAACTGCAGTAGAAAGCTGGTACGCATACCTAGCACCCTCTTGCAGGCCCTTCCTTCTTCTGTTAGAAGAACCACACAAGTGAGGTTGGGACTAGGGAAGACATAGGCATTCTAATTTTATTCACTGGTAAATTCTTGTTTCTTCGGGGGAGGAGTCCTATTTTGCATGTGTTTTGTACCTTCTATTTGTTGCTTTAATATTACTCAGGTTTATTTCCAGCTTATCTCCCCGCAGATTTAAACTGCAGGTATTTATGACAGACATATATCTGTGTGATGTTGAATCAACCCCTAGAAGGAGCAAAACACATGAGGAACAGGGGGAGGAAACCAAAGAAACAGAATCTTACAGTTAGGTTGCCAATCCCCTGCTGAGGGTGGGGAATCCCCTAATTTGGAGCCCCTCCCCTGCTTCAGGGCTATCAGAAAGAGGGGGGGATGGCCACTCGGTACTCCATTATACCCTATGGAGACTGGTCCCCATAGGGTATAATGGAGAATCAATTAGTGGGTATTGGAGATTCTGGGAGCTGTTTTTTTGAGTCAGAGGTAACAAATTTTCAGCTGCTGGAGCCTTTCCTAACCTTTCCCCACCCAACAGTTTCAAAAATATTGGAGCAGGGAGTCCAATTCTATGAGTGCCAAAAAAAGGTGCCCCCATCCTCCATTATTTCCAGCAGAGGGAAGGCATTTAAAAGGAATAAGGTCCCTTTAAATGCTATAGCCAGCTCACCTGGAACTTGCTTCAGAGTTCAATTGCACTTCTTCCCTCCCCTCTCCTGGAGCCTCCTGGTAAGTCTCCCACTGGCTTGTCAGCCTCACTTGGCAATCTTTCATGAGGCTGAACATCAGCTGTATGCACATGCACAGCAGAGAGTTTATATGGAGAGAAAATAGGAACTGTTTTGTACACAGAATGAACCAAAGCAGTTTTCTGCTAACTCAGGCTCCTGGGAACCACCGAAGATGTATCCATTTGCAGCTAGCTCCAGGCTAACATTTCTGCTGCTAACCATGATGCTGCCCTCAAATGCAGACCCAGGCCATCTTGCATGGCCTTTGAGCTTGTAAGAAGTCAAAAAAGTCACAAGCAGAAAATGCCATTGGGAATCCTACATCCTTCCGCATCTTCTTGCTTGTATAGCACTCAGATGACATGCTAAGGTCAATCCCATATCTGCTGTTGAATCATCTTCAGAGTCAGAGGTAAATTCTGACTCCAGAGGAATTAAAACTATCCCCAGAAACAGATCACTGACTTCTAGCCTTGCAAGCTGCTGTGTCTGAACTGCAGCTCATAGGAATGAGCTATAAATTACTGCTGTGGTCATCATTCTTTTGAGTATTATAGTGTAAAGACTTTGCAAAAATGTAATGGAAATAAACTACTATATTGTATTCTCCAAAGCCTTTTTTGGTAATGTAATCCTTTTATTCAGTTCAGAGATGGATTGAAATAATCTAATCCAGCAATTTGCTCGTCTGGGCCTGCTGAGTGTCCTTGGCTCATCATGCTATTATTCTCCTATAAACGAACATTCCAGTGAACCTGCCTGCCAAAGCAAATATGTGACTACAGTTTTCCATCTACCCCTCTTGTCACCTCCCCTTCCTTAAACACACCTGAACGCTTGGAAATAACTTTTCTTTCAGCCAAGTACTAGATGCTTATTTCTTATAAAATCACACGAAGAACTTGAGTCTAAACCTTGTAACTCCTCAACACTCTTCCGTTTTTGTCATGGTTCATGAAAATCAAGGCTCCCTGTTCTTGGTTCATATTATTAGCCCACATTATAATTAAAGAAAACACACATGCAGGCCTTTTAACACCCTTAAAGAAAAATGAGACCTACTAACCTTCTTTCCATAATGTCTTAAGAATTATATATATATATTTATTTAATATATATATATTTAAAGCAGGGGCAGATAGTTGTATAGTGGTATAACTATTAGGAAGGACTCCTTCCTTCTCAATGGGCAATTCTAGCATCATAAAGACAATAATACAGGGTTAAGGGGGAACTCCAGAAATGTAAAACCAAGCAACACCACTCTACCAATAATGAACCAACAAAAGCCTGCGAGCCATGATTACTGCAGAAGGCAGGGCTTGAAAATAATCAATCTCTGTATTTTATTGTATGATACAGTTAAGACAATGGTGCCGTGGAAACCAATTCTAATTAAATGCCCATGGACAACTGATGGCACAGGCAATTTACTTCACACCTGGCTGGAGAATTGGGCAGGAACATACAAATCCATTGGAATCTGTAAGTGTAAACATGTGAAGTTGTTGGCCAGTTAGTAATCAGTTTGAGTTGTTTACATGGGAGGACACAAAAAAGTCTAATTCTGAATAATAAAGACTGGGGGCTCCATAGTCAATAAATGGGCAAATATTAGTAGTAGGAATGGGCACAAACTGAGAAATGAACTGTGGTTCAAGCATGAACCAGGCTGGTTCATGGTTCAGTTCCAACCAGTTCATTTGGTTGCATCATTCCTGAACAAAAGAAAACCCCACATTTTTATCACAGTGATTCGTTTGGTTCATTTTTGTGGTTAATTCTCAAGGCAGCCTGACACCAATTCAATCAGTATCTTGGCAATGCTGGAGGTGGACTTGCGGAGAGCCCTAGAAACACCCAAAGTAATTATCCATAGCTTGATTGGCCGTTCTGGGAGCCAACCACGGGGCTCCATTTCTCCCCTATGGGAGCAGATTATATACCATTATAATACCACACCCTGACTCAGCTGCTTTCACTTTGCAGCCCAAAGCGTTGTTTACTGCATGGCTAATTAAGGGGAGGCTTTGAGGGACTGTTTTTTTCCTCACACAGTGGGACAATTTTTAAACACATCTCCTGGCTGGGAAGGTGGTTCTTTGATGTGGTTTCAGGGACCAAACCTGAAGCTAGAGCTGAACTTTCCTGGGGACTCAGGAAAGTTTTTTTTTTTTGGGGGGGGGGTGCTATAATTCAAACATCCCAAATCCAGTCTTCACCAAACTTGGAGCTCTGGTGGAGGAGATCCTGCTAAAGACTTCCTGTGTGGTTGGTGACTCTAACTCATGAGGGGACTGTTCTATCACCTCCCAGACCAAATGAACCACTAACAGGAAATCAAATTAACCACCAGTTTGGGTGATATAACGAACCACAAACGAACACAAACCACCAATCCCCCAGTTTGTGCCCATCCCTAGTTGTTAGTATACCAGTCTTAAGCTACATGGTATCTAACGCCACGCACTTCACACAACATAGAATTTCTGAATAGCGCTAGTATGAATGAATAGAAAACATGTCTATAGACTGCAGTGTCTAACAACCAAACAGTGAATTCTCCATGTTATATACAAAATATTCATACCATACAGCCAAGGTGATGTAGTAGTCATACTAGGACCTGGGAAGCTTGAATTCAAATCCCCCCTCAGTCATGAAGTTTACAAGGTGACCTTGGGACACTCATACAAACCTATTCCACAGGGTTGATATAAGGATGGGTGGGGCATCTACATTGCCCTGGGCTCCTTGGAGGAAGGGTGTGATCAAAGTCTACAGACAAACAGATGGATGCTTGGAAGCCACAAATGGCTTATCAACTGCATAGGCCCCTCTCAGAGTAATGATGTTTCTAAGCATTTCAATGACTTGATCTAACTTTGCAACTGCATAAACCAGAGCCTGTCCTGATATCCTCAGTTAAAAGAAAATTTGACTCAATTTCCTCAATCATGTCTTTGTGGCACAATATTGGTCAATCTTTCCTGCTAGAGCTGCTGTTAGTATACTTAATTTAGTTTACATGCTATGAAACACTGCTCTTTCTACTATGTTTATAGGCATGCAATTTTAATCAACATTTTTGCCTTGTTGCATACTGTCTGATGGGGCAATATTTTATATCAAAAGCCTTCACTCTCCTCTTTTCTGCCTCTTTTTTCCTGGCACAACAGCAGTAGAAAGACTTTCCTTTGACCTCTCCTCTGCCCTTCACAGTAATCCGTTTGAGTTGAGAGCCCTAAACCCAGTTTAAAAAATAGCACCATCAATCCAATAAATAAAACATAGCACCACAATCCTCTAGTGGCAATAGCACCCCACTGAAAAAAGATTGTGTTTAGGACTCTTGAAGACCTATTTGTTTGTATTCTTAGATCAGCAGTTTCCAGTTTGTAAAAAACCGACCTAGCTTTCTATGCCTTTAAACACACATTAATTTTATTGAATTATTCTTCATTGTTTTATTGGTTCATTGTTTACATGTGTATAATTTATTATTTTATTGCCCCATCTCCACTAGGGGTGTGCAAAAAAAAAATCGGAATTAATCAGCTTCGGAAACATATGGGGCCAAAATATTTGGAATACTGTATATTTCTGAATATAAGTACTTGGAATAGCCGTATATACGGGAGATATACGGCTATTTCCAAATATACGGCCTAGTTATACCCTATGGGCCATTGAAATCAATAGCAAAATAGGGTATATTAGAAGCTGCCTGGAGGGGAGGGGGTTTGAGGGAGAGCTCCCAAATTTGCAGGGAACCTGCAGAGGACTCTCCCCTATGAACCCCCCAAGTCCCAAAAAAGATTGGGCCAGGGGTTCCCATTCCAGGGGCACCCAAAGAGGTTGCCCCTATCCCACCATTATACCCTAAGGGACATTGAACTCAATGGCAACATAGGACATAATCAGAGGCTACTGGGGGGGCAGGGGGGTTGAGGGAGAGCCCCCAAAACTGCATGGAACCCTCAGACTCCAAAAACAGCTCTATAAAAACATGAAACTGACCCACCCCACACTGCCCACACACCAACCCCCTCACACCAACCAAAGGTAATTAAAAAAACCCCAAAACATGACAGAAAGAAACTTAATTTTTAACACACACACACACTCCCCCCCCCCAAAAAAAACCAGAACCAGGAAAAGGGACAACAGGACAAAGCCAACAACAACAGATCCAAACCAACAACAACAGATCCAAATAAATCCAACTGAGAAAAGGCCAACAAACTCAACTGTTAAAAACTGAACTTTTTAACAAAAAAATTAGGCTAAACAGCCCCCCCCCCCAAGAACCAGAACCAGAAGAGAAAAGGAACAACAGCAGCACAACACACCAGCAACAGATCAAACACAGAATCCTTTTAAAACAGTAAAAAGCCTTGACTTTTAACAATACAGGAACTTAACCAACCCCTTCCCCCCAAAAAAAATCTTCATCCTAACCCCAAGAAATCCAAGCCACCCAAATCAGGAAAAGTAAAAGAACACTGTACTTTTAAAAGTTAGATATAGGCAAACTGGCAACCCCTCTCACTAAAGTTAGATATAGGCAAACTGGCAACCCCCCCACCCCCAGCAGAACCCCCTAACCCCAAATAAGTTTCCCACCACCCAAATCTGGATAAGTAAAAGGACTCTGATTCTTAAAAAGTCCTTTTACTTTTATCCTAACTAAAATAAAAACAAGAACCCCAAGACTGTCTTACCTTAGATGTCTTCTCCAGGCAGGTCAGGCAAGGCTGAGAGAGAGCAGCAGCAGCTGAGGCCAAGGCCCAACGCAGCACAATCTCTTTCTCACACCAGCACCAACACAGTAGCAATGGAATGGAGTCCAGCCAGGCAGACTCCTTAAAAAGGTTCTCTGGCCCTACACAGAGCAGTTTCAAAAAATACCACTGCTCTGTGATTGGCCAGAGAACAGTGTTTACTTGGATACCCAAGTAAACAAAAGAACAACAATGTTGCTGATGGCTGGGGGATTAGCCCAGCCATCAGCTACACAACAGCCCTGCAAAGCATGCATTTGCAATGCATTTTGCAAATGCATGCTTTGGATTGGCTGCTGGGGCTCTTCTCCCCCTCCCCCCCTCCCTGATCCCAGGGAGGCTATGGGAGAGGCGGAAAAAGGCTTCCAAAGGTGGGAAAGGAGGCAAGCAGCTTCCCTGAGACTGCAGAAGCTCTTTTCCCACCTTTTACATTGAGTTTCGTATACTTCCGAATATTGATTCGGAAGTATACGGGGAGCCGTATATGGCTCCCATATAATGCCTTCTAATTGGATTCGGAAGTATATGACTCCATATAATTCCGAATCAGGGGATATTCGGTGGTCTATTCAGTTCAGCCGAACCGAATGCACACCCCTAATCTCAACCCCACATTAACCACCTGAATTTGTATCCAGCACAGGATTTCCACGAACAAAAAGGAGTGGCTATTTTTGCTCATTTCCCTACTCATGCATTAGATCTCTGACTTTTCTCATGCTGTTTCTGGGGGTCCCCTTGTCCTCCAAAAGCAGTATTTCTTTTTCTTTTTGTATTTTTTCTCTGTGTGTATGTGGATGGGCACCTGGAAATCACGGTGACTTCTGGTGACTGACCCCTCCTGGGAACATGGAGGACATTCAGAGAAGTGGCTAAATAAAACCTTCCCCTCCCCTCCCAACTTCTGGTATTCCAAAGAGATCTCCCATCCAAGCACTTGCCAGAGTCAACCCTGCTTCCAGTTCAAGATCTGCTAAGACTGGGCTTGCTTGGGCTATCTAGGTCAAAACCAGGACTCAGAAAAGTATTTTGAGAGGCAGTGGAAGGAGGCAGGCAAGAGAGTCACACTCCACTGGAAAGGAAGCTGATAAAGCTGCTGCAGCTATTATGGCTAATAGCCTTTAATTTGGACTGACTTTATCTAAATCCTTTCCCAAAGATATCTAAACCAATGTCCATTCCACATCTTATCACTGTAGTCTTTTTCAGACACACAGGGGGAGGGGATAGTGAAAGCATACAGGGAGAGGATCACAAGTGCTACCCTAATAAATGTTCTGCATTAAAAAAAAAATTAAGTACCCTAACCTATATGTGGTTATTGGAACCCACATACAGAGAAATTAGATTCCCAGTGGCAGGGGGAGCCATATGTGCATAGCTGTACATGTGAGCGCCAATGAATTCGAAGAAGTTAGAAGTTTGAGTCTGCTGCCATAAAACCCCCTCCCTTCTCATATACATTCATGATTCTCTCTCAAAACATCCGAAAGGGGCCAGTGAATTCCAGAAATGTAATTCCTAATTTATGAGCTGCACACATTGCTTTCATAGCCAGCAGGTTTCAGAAAGTCTAAGTGCTTTGTTTCTTTTCCCAGTCAGCACCCTAAAATTACCTAATCTTCCCACTGATACTCAAAAAGACACCCTTACTAAGGAATGAGGAGACTGTTCTTGGCTCAGTGGGCATTACTTCAAAACGGAAAGAATCCAATGGGAATACTTGGGCACAGGTACACTAGCATGGGGACTAATTGTTACACAACCAAGTCTCAAAAACAGGCTTGTCCAGACACGGCAAGACATCCAAGACTCCAGACAGACAGCTCAGAGTTCAAGAGCCTCTATTAAGCCAAGCTGCTTTTCCCACATCAAATATCCGTAAACACAGCTGGATGTTTATCTCCTCGTCCCTGAAGACATTAACAATCCCTTCCAAGTTGAAGCCTTCAGACACTTACCTTCCAATGCAAGGGCTATTCGCCGTCAGCCTGTCTTAGGGTTCAACAGCTCAAGACAAATTGTAACCTATTAAACTGAGAAATCTCAACAGACCAGCAGTTCTTTCCCAGTTCTGGAAGATGTGGATTAGTTCCAGGATGACCAATGGGATCATAACACAGCAACTAAATAATGAGCAAATAGGAATTTGTTCAAACACAAGACTTTTTGTTTTGTTTTTTGTGGACGGAAACTTATAGTGCCATCCTAAGCAGAGCTACTCAATTTGATGCCCATGGACTTTAGTGGAATTAGAAGAATGTAAACCTACCCAAGATGGCTCTGTAGGTCTATTAGAAAGCTGCTGTTCTCTTTCCTTCACATGACTTCTATTTACCAGATAATTGGTTTTTCTGCACAGTAACGCACAGCCAGATTCTTTAGTTCAGTCAGCACAGCTAACACAATAGCTTCCAGTGGTGCAAGTCAGTCAATACCCTTGTTCTGTTGGTAGCACTACAACAATGTGGCAACAACAAGAACAAACTAACATTATATTCAGTACTGGAGTTGCAATACCCCTGCAAAAGACAGCAGAACTCCTCCACCAGTTGCACCACTGCATCCAGGCATTCTGCAGAATTCCAGAAATTCTACAGTGAAAACACCTACCAAAACACTACATCACTCCAGCATTGATGGAAATACTTAACTGTTCTCTGCCTCCTCAATCATGGTTGAAGTTGTGAGAGCAGGAAAGTGCAGCATTTCCATTGTAACTGGCCACAATGGTTCTGGAAAGCAATGGTTCTGGAATGCTACATTATGAAATAGCAGCTTGTTCCTGCACAGAGATCATTTTCAATGGACTAGGATGCTGGATGGCTTAAAAAGCAGCACATTTGAATGACCAAGATCCAAAGCACTGTATACTATCTACCATGTGAGTAGCCAGCCTCTCCATTCCAAGGGCAACCAACTTTGCTTCCTGAAATTTGGAAGGCTGCCCAAAGCAGCATCCTGGGAGGCAGCCACAAGAAGGGGGCACTGATAAGTGCCCAGAGCCATGGGAATAGTGGCTTCTTTGGATTCTGCAGGGCTAGTTCTCCAGTCAGACCACCCAAGTGCAGCTTGCAGTGGCATAATGAGGAAAGCATGGACCAGTAGAATAGAGTGGACTCCATACCCAATTTGGTGCTCCCCCCTCTGGCAGCACCTGGGGCAAGCGCCCCCTCTGTTCCCCCCTAGATCTGGCCCTGGTTCTATGCTGCCATTGGTTGGGTCCAAAGATGAAAAAGAGGCAATGGTTGTTCCTTGCCTGTGGTAGCAAAATACTTTGAATTAGCCCCATGGTCCTTCATAATCCCTTTTTGTGCCAAGAATTACTTGACATTTCTTGACATACCTAGATAGTACCTGGCTAATGGCAAGTGTTCAAATATAGGCTAGCTGTTGTTCTCATTATAGAAGTGGGATGCATTGTTCTGTTCCTCTACTGAAAAGTAATTTGAGTTTCTGATGTTATATTACTATATGTTATATTACTGTACGTTATATATACCTCCACTTGCACCTGCTGGAATGGCCTTGGGTCAGCCATAGCTCTGGCAGAGGTTGTCCTTGAAAGGGCAGCTGCTGTGAGAGCCCTCTCCAGCCCCACCCACCTCACAGGGTGTCTGTTGTGGGGGAGGAAGGTAAAGGAGATTGTAAGCCGCTCTGAGACTCTTCAGAGTGGAGGGCGGGATATAAATCCAATATCATCTTCTTCTTCTTCTTCTTCTTCTTCTTCTTCTTCTTCTTCTTCTTCTTCTTCTTCTTCTTCTTCTTCTTCTTCTTCTTCTTCTTCTTCTTCTTCTTCTTCTTCTTCTTCTTATATATATATATATTACTGCATGTCATATTACTATATGCATACAACATTTCCATACAACATTTCTACATTTTCAAGGGCTGTATCTCAGAGCCATAGTTGTGCATGACAAACTGCACCATTCATCCCACTAAACAAATATTTTATTAGCAAATGTTCATGGCTGTGGGGGAGGAAGGTAAAGGAGATTGTAAGCCGCTCTGAGACTCTTCGGAGTGGAGGGCGGGATATAAATCCAATATCTTCTTCTTCTTCTTCTTCTTCTTCTTCTTCTTCTTCTTCTTCTTCTTCTTCTTCTTCTTCTTCTTCTTCTTCTTCTTCTTCTTCTTCTTCTTCTTCTTCTATATATATATATATTACTGCATGTTATATTACTATATGCGTACAACATTTCCATACAACATTTCTACATTTTCAAGGGCTGTATCTCAGAGCCATAGTTGTGCATGACAAACTGCACCATTCATCCCACTAAACAAATATTTTATTAGCAAATGTTCATGGCTGACATGTTTATAACAAATCAGAACTTACTAAGCTGTGTGCTTTTTATCAAGTTTTATAGGAAAGATAACTAATTTCTTTCTGGCAAGGTTCTCTCTTTCTTTTACTAGCAGAATCTACGATGGAAATCCTCTTTTTTTAAGAAAAGAAAAGAAAACATAAACACTATCAAAGGATCATACCAAATAAGGTTTGTAAGGATCTTTTTATTTAAATAAGTAACCAACTATTTATACTTTTATAAGCATCTGCCCTATTTTAGTAAATATTTGGCAAAGGGACTTGATGAAAAGAGCAACTTGACCTTCTTTAAACCTAGTCAACTTGGCACAAGTAAATCTTCCATTAGTTCAATGAAAGGTGAGGGTTTTTTCCCCTTTTTCCTTAAACAAAACTCCTCCTCCATTATTCTGAGGAGCTCTAGCAGTGTTGCTTAAACTTTTAGCGATAGGTTTATTTTGTTTAGGAAAAAGCTGACACAATTTTTAAAAACATAATACATAATTAAATAAATGTCTTTGTTGAGATACAAAGAAGTATATGAAATTGCAGTAAATAAATTCTTGGGGGCAGTACAGAAGGACTGAAGCATCATTCTGCCACTTGGCATGAAGTGAGCTTAGAAGGAGCTAACTCGTTTTAGGACTGCATTGCCTCTCTCTCTCTCTTGCTCCAAATGTCTGTTTTCTGGTACCTGCTCCTGATTAGTACTGACTTGTATTTTGTCTGCTGGAGAAAAAGGGCATCCAGAATCATCAAGGAGTTGGAGCACACTGTCTATAAGGAAAATCCTATATGAGTTCAGTCTTTTCAGTTTATTAATAAAATTGAGGACACAATACAAGTTTACAATGTTATGCACTGTATGCAGATAACTAATTTTCAGGATGCAGGGATGGCCGACAGAGGTCTTTAAAAAGGATTAGGCAAATTCATGGAATAGAAGGCCATGATCTTCTTCGTGGTCTCTGTGCAGTCCCACACATGGGTTTTCCCGTCAGGACGAACCCTACCTCGGAGATTTTAAAAGCTAGCCTAGGCGTTATTTTTGGCGCGCACTCCCTTTCGCTCTGGGGAGCAGGCATCCACTGCGCATGCCTGGAGCGAGAGGGAGGCGCCCCACCCACTCAGTTTCTTTCCAACCGCCGCCCGGGATAGTCTTACCTCGCTGCGCTCCTCGTTTACCTCAAACGTCTAGCCTCCGTTTTTCTTCACTTTTCCTCTTCATTCTATTTCCCTCGCTATTTTTTCTTATATTCTTATACTCTCTAAAAAAAAAAAAAAAGCATAAATATCTTCCCCGCTTTTACCTCAGACCTCCCTTCCCCCCCCCCCCCCCGGGCGTATGGAAGGAAGAGACAGTAAAATAACCTTTAAAAGGTGTTCGCGTTGTAGGGCGAAAATCCCTACCTCAGACGGACATTCGCTTTGCCTATTCTGCTTGGGAGAAACCCATAAAGTGGACGCCTGTGCGCATTGCCTTCAATTCGGCAAACAGGCGCGCAAAAACAGAGCCGCTAGACTAAGAAGCCATCTTATGGAGTCTGTGCTTCACCCTGAAATGTCTCAATCTTCTTCTGTGAGTAAGTCGCCTCCCCTCCTGACTCCCCAAGGGGACGGCGCACGGTCGGCAGCTTCAGTGGCCATTGTTCCCAGCAAGCATAAGCCCGGCGATGCCGCGAAAGTCGGCGACGGCGCGAGAACGTCAGAGCTAACGGCCGCGTCTACTAAAACGAAAAGTGGGAAGCACACTAAGAAGCACAAGCACTCCGATCCGAAGGGCCAGAAGGATTCGAGGAAACCTACCGATCCGAAGGACCCGAAAAAATCTACCGACCCGAAGGACTCGAGAAAACCTACCGACTCGAACAAATCTTCGGAACAACAAACAGCCCACGAGCCTGACAGACAATGTGAGCCCTCCACACCTGGAACCGATACCCAGGAAGTGACCAACCCGATTACGGAATCACCGCATCAGCAGACGGAAGAGGTTATTCCGATTCCGTCCCGATCCCCTTCTCTACAAGGATCCATACCAGACCCTTCGCTGGAGAAGATCCGAGACCCGCTGCAGTGGACTCAACAGCACATCAACCCTAGATCGTTTCGCGATATGTCGAATCCCATCCAATACAGACATGACGCTTACAGGTACTTTGATACCCATCGGTTCCCAGCCAGGTCTCCCAGCATCGAGAGACATCGGTACCATCGTACGCGTTTCCCGGAGAGATCCCCTAGTAGGGGGAGGGACCGCTATCGCTACAACCCGAGGTCTCGGTCTCCATCTATGTCCCCGAGACGACGCCACTACGCTTCGAGGTCTCCATCAATGGATTCCCATGCTTGTTGCGGCTACCACCATTCTCGGTACCGTACCGATTACCACAGGAACCAATCCAAGGAAGTGACTCCTGTCCAACGGAGTAAGCAACTAACAAAACAGCCATCTCCGACTCCTTCCACTTCGACTTCTAAGCTTAAAGGCACGAGTCCAACCAGACCTAAAAGCACGACTCCAACCAGACCGGACCCACCGGCACCCGAACCTGACTCGGATGCCGAATCCGACACACAATCATCGGACTCGATACAATCGATGTCCCCTGGATCCCCTGCCTCGGATATCGCCAAGCCCGCGGATTTGTCACCTTCCGAAGGGGCAAAGACATACTTGGACTTGATTGCCAACATGGCCTCTGCACTTAACGTTACCCTCACCTCAGATGCACCCAAGGTAACAGACGTGGTACACGACTTGGTGCACTCAGATTTACCTGCTGGGTCCTTTCTGCCGATGTTACCGGTACACCTAGAGGCCATCAAAGAAGCTTGGGACAACCCAGCATCTATTCCCCCGACTTCAAAACGAATTGAATCTCTTTACAGGATCCAAGCAATGGAGTCGAAATTTCTATTTAGCCATCCAGCCCCGAACTCTCTGATAGTTCATTCTTCTTCTAAATCGAAACAGACTCGTCACCCTGTACCTCCTGAGAAGGAGGGCAGGAAATTAGACACCCTGGGAAGGAAAATGTATTCAATTTCTACGGCAAATGCCAAAATCAACAATTATTTAGCATACTTCGCCGCGTATACCCACAATATCTCCTCCCAACTAAATACGCTCGTCTCTGCCCTACCTGAACCTTCCCAGAAACAAGCCTGCAAGCTACTACAGGAGCTCAACAGGGTTTCAAAGCAACAGATAAATACTATCCGCCACTCTGTGGGGTGCACTTCAAAGGCGATGGCTGCCTCAATTGCCCTAAGACGACACGCTTGGCTTCGGTCCTCTTCGTTGCAGCCTGATCTTAAGTTTAAAATCGAAGACCTTCCCTTCGACGGCCAAGGTCTCTTTAATGCAACGACAGACGATATATTGACCACCGTGGACGACAGCCGCAAACGAGCAAAAAGGCTCGGAGTAGCGCAACAACAACAACAGCAGAGCTATAAGCCCACACCATGGAAACCAACGCCGTTTAAACGTTCCAGATCTCCTCGACAATCTGAATACTGGAAACGTAAGGCTCCTCCTCCGAAGCAATCTTTTAACCAGAGACCGCAGAGACCACAACCACCTAAAAAGGCTGCGTCTTCATCAAAGCAGTCTCTTTGACTTCCTACCTTTACCAATTCAACACATTTCCAGACTTCTTCCATTTCACGAGAACTGGCAACAAATAACCACGGACAAATGGGTTTTAAACATCATTTTGAGAGGCTACTCGATAGAGTTTCAAACACCACCAACAAAACATCATTTTGTCTCAACTCCACCATCCCCTTCCCTTCAGGAAGAAATAGACATCTTAACTGCCAAAGCGGCTATAGAGCCTGTCCCAGACCAGTACCATCGGACCGGATTTTATTCCCGGTACTTTCTAGTTCCCAAAAGGGATGGGGGACAGCGTCCGATTCTGGATCTAAGAGCCCTAAACAAATTCATCCGTCACAGAAAATTCAGAATGATCACCTTACAATCGATTCTGCCCTTAATCCCCCGAAACTCTTGGATGGCACTGGTAGATTTACAGGACGCATACTTCCACCTGACAATACACCAATGCCACAGAAAGTTCCTGCGTTTCGCCGTGGGCAACAACCACTACCAGTTCCGAGCCCTACCCTTCGGACTCTCCACAGCACCACGGACATTCACGAAATGTATGGCGGTAATTGCGGCATACCTCAGACAACGCGGAATTGCAACCTACCCATACATAGACGATTGGCTCCTCGTGGGAGCTTCAAAGGCACAGTTGATGAAGGACATTTCTATGACACTTGCGCTCTTAGCAGAACTGGGCCTCCAGGTCAATCATCAAAAGTCACACCTGACCCCAACTCAAGACATCCATTTTATAGGGGCTCGCTTGTGCACCACGGACCACAAGGCATACCTTCCTGTAGACAGGATATCTTCCATTCAGACACTGGCCACACAAATAATACAACAACCCAAACAAACGGCCTTCAACATTCAGCGCATGTTAGGACTTATGGCAGCGACGACTGCAGTTTTAACACACGCGAGACTACGCATGCGAACCCTGCAAATCTGGTTCGTCCGTGCGTTTCGGCCCCAACGCCAGTCTCAAAGAACCATCCTCACTGTTCCAAACCACATCCTCCCCTCACTCGAATGGTGGACAGTACGAGCTCACCTGCTTGCAGGAATGCCATTTTTAAGGCCAAGCCCATCAGCAGTAGTTACAACAGATGCCTCGAGGTGGGGCTGGGGAGCCCATCTCGACATACTCACTGTCCAGGGGCAATGGACACCGTACGAACAGTCGCTCCACATCAATTGTTTAGAGCTTCTAGCTGTTCACAGAGCTTTAAAATCGTTTCTCCCATCTCTTCAAGGCCGGCATGTACAAATTGCCTCAGACAATGTGGCGACAGTTTTTTATATAAACAGGCAAGGAGGGACTGCTTCCACCCGTCTTTGCAAAAGAGCAATGCACCTTTGGCACTGGAGTATTGCTCACCAGATCCATCTCACTGCGGTACATCTTCCTGGCGTCCAGAATGCTCAAGCGGACAGGCTGAGCAGATATCTCATCAACGACCACGAGTGGTCCCTCCACAGGTCATATCTTCTGCCAGTATTCCGGAAATTCGGAACCCCCTCAATAGATGCGTTTGCTGCACCAGACAATGCACAGTGTGCTATCTTTTTTATGAGAGGTCCGCCCTCACAACAGTCTGCAGGGGATGCCTTCATACAGACATGGACCGGTCCACTACACTTCCTCTTCCCACCCTTCCCACTGATAACACGATGCATACAGAAAATTCAACTAGACAACACAGATTGCATTTTAGTGACGCCATGGTGGCCACGCCAACCATGGTTCACAACCCTCCTCTTTCTGTCGAAAAATACTTACCATCACTTTCCTCCAGCACAGAACCTCCTGTCTCAGCAGAACGGCAGGGTTCTCCATCACGACCCGAACAGGCTTCGCTTAACGGCTTGGAGGATATGTTCTCAGACTTTCCTGAAGGAGTAAGACATGTTCTCTTAAATGCGAGGAAACCATCAACGAGAAAGTCATACTCCATGAAATGGAAAAGATTTTCCATCTATGCTACCAAGCATAACTTCAGACCTTTATCGGCTTCCATACCTCAAATCTTAGCATATACACTGCATTTGTCAGAAAAGGGCCTTACGTACTCATCTTTAAAGGTGCACCTTGCAGCAATCTCAGCTTTCCACCCGCATGTACAGGGTCGGACTGTCTTTTCACACCCTGCTGCGAAATCCTTCTTAAAAGGAATCTTACATTTGCACCCACCATTGCGGCAAATGTATCCTAGCTGGAGTTTATCGCTAGTGCTAAGCCAACTAGTAAAACCGCCTTTCGAACCTATGGCTACGATACCGCTTCACCTTCTCTCATGGAAAACGGCACTATTAGTCGCACTCACCTCTGCTAAGAGAGCAAGTGATATTTGTGCGTTCAGAGCAGACTCACCTTACACCATTTTTCACCACGATAGGGTGGTGTTGCGGCCAGACCCTGCCTTCTTACCCAAGGTAGTTTCCGCATTTCATTTACACAGAATCACAACCTTACCTGCCTTTTTCCAACGTCCTACGGACAAGGGGCAAGAAGCTCTACACTGTCTAGATGTTAGAAGAGCACTCGCTTACTATATAGATAGAACAGCATCGTTCCGTACGGACTCCAGACTTTTTGTGGCCTATGGCCGCCTTAATAAGGGCAAAAAGATATCTACACAGAGACTGTCAAAATGGTTGGTTGCTGCTATAGAGCTGTGCTACAAACTCGCAAAGCAACCAGTCCCATCTGCCATACGAGCTCATTCCACAAGAGCTTTGTCAACGTCATCTGCCCTTGCCAGGGGTGTATCCATGGAGGACATTTGCGCCGCTGCCGCCTGGTCTTCCCCTTCGACCTTCGCCACGCACTACGCTTTGGACGTTCGTGCTAGGCGAGATGCATCCTTCGGACAGGCAGTGCTCCGCTCCATCTTTGACTAAGGAGGCGGTCTCGGCTTGGTGAGTAATTCCTTGCCTTGTAGCCTGTTATGTGCTGACTGTGTTGCACTAACCTTTGTGTTATTCTTTTCTCCAACTCTAGTGCCAGCACCCACCACCTTGCAGGTCAGCTTATCAGTCACCCATGTGTGGGACTGCACAGAGACCACGAAGAAGATAAACAGGTTACTCACCTGTAATTGATGATCTTCGAGTGGTCATCTGTGCAGTCACACACGCCCGCCCAGCCGTCCCCGCTGCTGGCTACTGGTCCTATACTACCGCTCATCTACTATGTCAGCGGCGGGGAAAGAAACTGAGTGGGTGGGGCGCCTCCCTCTCGCTCCAGGCATGCACAGTGGATGCCTGCTCCCCAGAGCGAAAGGGAGTGCGCGCCAAAAATAACGCCTAGGCTAGCTTTTAAAATCTCCGAGGTAGGGTTCGTCCTGACGGGAAAACCCATGTGTGTGACTGCACAGATGACCACTCGAAGATCATCAATTACAGGTGAGTAACCTGTTTTTCTCTAGGATGACTTCCTTGTTCATTGGAAGTGCATCTTTGAACACCTGTTACTGGTTGCAACAGCCAGGGGAGACATTGCCCTCATGCCTACTGGTGGGCTTCCAGGAAGTATGTGGTTGGTCACCATAAGAGACAGATGATCATCTAGATAGAAGTTAAGTCTGCATCTACATAGACAAAAATCCACCAGAACTGCCTATCAAATGTTACTAAGTCCTTTTGAGCAGTAGAATAAACAAACAGTAGACAGAGAAGAGAAGAGCCTGCAGCAGTATGTAGTGGAGAGGATAGAAGCTCAGTCATGAAAGCAGAGTGTTACAGATACACAAGATTGCTCCTTACTGTTGGGCTATGCAAGTGTCATTCCCTTCTATTGTGACTAAGGATAGCTCAGAACCAATTAGATGTTAGGTACATTTATCCTGCCAGAGAAAGAGCATTTCATAATTAGTTGAGTTTGGGAACTGCTATTGGTGGATCAATATATTGAGGATACTATGTTGATTGTCATGTACACAAAAGATGGGGATTTTGAGGAAAAACTCTCTCTCCCTTTGTCCCCATATAGATATGAATTTTAGCAAACAAACACGCAAAATGTAGAACTAGGAAGCTAGTCAGGACTTTTTTATTTTTAACTCCATGTAACCCTTCTCTATTTTCTAGTAAACTTTTCTTAAAGCTAATTACACATGTGTGCTGCATTGCTTATTACACTGCTAAGTATCCAATTCTTAGTCTGTGAAATATCAGAGGGCATGGTACTCCAAGGCTCCACAGTACTATAAGCATGTCTTTTGGTGATACCTATGCCAGAGGAGCAAGAAGCTGGAAGCTGGAATGAGATAGTGCATCAGCAAAACCGTTATTCAACCCAGGAACATGCTGTACTGTGAAAAGGATGTTACATTTCAAACACTGGAGGACAAAGGCCCTGAGGGGCGATATGACTGGAGGATTTAGAAGACAGTGTGTTAGCAACATGGACCTCAGCCCTATTGTCATACCAAAAGGGCACTGAATGGTTGGCTAGGGGCTCTGACCGAGATGTAGACTGCCAATTCAATATGGAAGAAGTCCATGAAAGTTGGATCCCCAACACTATGTACCCAATCAGTTGTCCATCATTCTGCACATCACCGCCCCCCAAAAGTATACTCCAAACCTATGAGACCCACCCCTGCATCTGCCTGCAACTGAAGTTCTGCCTCAAGGACACCCCATTATAGCTTGCTAGAAAACTGCCCCACATCTTAATTTTCTCCCTCATAGCACTTGGAACCTTTATCCTGTTATGGGGAACCTGGGTACCTGACATGGCCTGGGAGGGGCAATAGACAAAGGCTTGCCAAGGTACTATGTCCCTCCATGCAAAATTCAAATGCCCCACCAAAGACTGGTGTTCATGTAAAACGGCTTTCCTGGCCTTTCTGGCACTGAAAACAAGCTCTCTCAAGGTGGCTAGATTGTCTGCTGGGAGCTGGGATAGCCATGCCACTGTGTCCAATTCAGTTTCTAGGTACAGTAGTTTGGTAGTTGGCCCTTCTGTTTTGTTCTCTGCCAATAGCACCCCCAGCTCACAACATGTGTCCTGGAACAGTCACTTGAGCTCAACAAACAAAGGCAACTCAGCAGCAGAGCACCTGAGGGCACTTGTGCCAGGCATGCTGATTGTATGGTCAGATATGCTTCAGCAGCTTGTCCAGAAGGATGTGATGCATTCAGGGCCTCTGGAAAAGGTGTGGCTAAGGTGAATGGTGAGGTGCGGCATGGAGTCACATATAGTTCATCACCCAAACATCCAGCATTGTGTCCTGCACCTGTACGAAGGGGCGATGGAGTCCACCTTTTGGATGAGGGCTATGACATCTTCTTGAGGAATATGTAGTGGAGCCCCTTGATGGCAAAAGAGGCAAGTGGGGCAGACCAAGTAGCGAGCTATGCAGGAAAATGTGTTTCAATGGTACATAGTACAACTTAGATGAGCACCTGGGGCATCATTTTGGAAGATGAAGGAGTAACCCTCTGACCAGAAGCCTGGGGTCTCAGTGCCTTCATAGACCTGGGACTGGAACCCCTTGAGGGATGCCATTAGACCTCACAGCTAGGGGACAGGATGTGGCACACTTCCCCCAAGCACTAAGGAGGGCTTGGCAAGGAGGAGCATGAACCATATCCATGTGATGGCTCAGGACTCGGAGTCAGTGTAGCCTTGCCCATAAGATCAGGGATGCACAAAATAGAGGAGGTGTGGTTCTTTTGCATCTCACCAATTGCTCTAGGACTGGCAGGTCTGACTTTGAGGGTGAAGCCAGGAAACTTTGGGAGTGGAGCCAGGAGCAAGGTTGTGACAAGTTTGATTCAACTACAAAGGGAGTTCTGGCCATCACATTTAAATTGACCAGGTGCCTTTTAAATGCCTTCCCTCCATTTGGAATAATTAAGGATAAGGGCACCTTATAGAATTGGATCCCCTGGTCCAATAGCTTTGAAACTTGAGGGGATTTTTGAGGAGAAGCACTGGACGCTATACTGAAAATTTGGTGCCTCTACCTGAAGAAACAGCTCCCCCAGAGCCCCAGATACCAACAATCAATTCTCCATTATATCCTATGGCAATTGGTCTCCATAGGGTGTAATGGAGTGCCCAGCAGACATTTCTCTCTCCCTCCACCCTTTCTGATAACCCTGAAAGGGGAAGGGCCTCCAAACCGGGGGATCCCCTGCCTCCAACTGGGGATTGGCAGCCCTAAATTGCCTGCACTGCCATTAGGTATGAAATGGGGTTTTGGCCTGAATAGCTGCAGATTCTCCCTGAGCAATAAAAAAAAAGTTAGCCCTTTGAACATCCCAGCATATGATGTTGCCTCTCCTTATTTCACAGACAAAGAGCTTTGGAAGCAAGGTTACCAAACTAGGAGGGAGAAAAAGTAAGTTACATATTAATTTCAGTTAAACAGTCAAATGTTCTTCCTTCTGCTGCTGCTGTTGGCTTAGCTGAGGCTCATCATATTCCCCTGCCCTCTGTTCTTCTCATTTCAGCTGAGATGGCAGCCTGCCCTGTACGTAGAACAGTTTACTCTTATTTGCAGAACAGGATACTTACCCAGTACTTACCTGGCTACCGTAGAGGGGAAAGCATAGGCTGCCTGCTCTATAGAGGCACTCTGAAGACTAGCTGGAAGGCAAGAAATGCCTGTTAGTGAATAGACTGCAGAGTCAGGCCAGAATGCAGAGGTAAGCCCCTATAGACCCTTTTGGTATTTGACCCCTGCTCAGAGGACAGCTCTTATATTCAGGGCTATTTTTGTAGATAAAGACCAGTATATTAGGCCACACCCCTAATGCCAAGCCAGACAGAACTATGTTCCTGCTAAAAAAATAGCCCTGTTTATACCTCTGGCCATGTGTAATAGTAACACCAAAATGCAATAGTCTCAGAAGTCCATTTTCTGAGAAACTACCAGAGTAGCACAGAAAGTAAACTGCCTGGGAATCAAACACAAAGCATAGCATACTTTTTAAACCCATGCCCACTCTCTCTCACACTTCCCAATGTTACCAATACTGCCTTGTTAAAACTTTTCTGTCCTCTGTCTTGGACGTTTGCTATGCCTTTTATAAATGGTCTGGTGGTTTGTGCTGCTAGACCCCTTGGTTCAAGATTACCTGAGTTTTGCACCTACTTTGTCCCCTCAGCAAGCCACCTGTTGTTTGTGTTCTGCACTCAGTTTTAAGCCAGAAATTTCCAAACATGTTGCTATTGTGCTATTGTAACCAGATATGTGGATATGAGCCAGTGGTCCTTGATGAGATCTGGCCTTACTCAGAAATCTTGACAACCTTTAGAGGCCTTGCAATGCTTTATCTGCTTTATCTGCTTTGCTGTTCAAGGCCAAGTGTTTCTCTTGTTGCAGGCAATGAGCCAAGCAGCTGAAAAGAGGAATACCTCTTGGAAAAGTAAGCCTCCAGTCTTCCAGCATCTCCTAAAATGAGACAGAATATGAAAATGAGGCACAGAATATGCCACACCCTTTTGGATCTTTTGACATAGGGTTGCACTTCCTTTAAAGAAACTTCCATAGTTCATTTTTGTATCTGAAATATAAGCTGTGTAGCTGTAAGAAGCCTGAAGAACAGTCAGCCAATTAATCAGAAAGGTTTTTAAAGTAAAAGAAATTAGCATATCACCAAAACCTCACCAGATGCTGAAGGATGTATGAAATAGTATGAAGCAAGACCACATCACTTCCCTGAGTGAACTGATTTGGAGAACATTGCCTTGGATTGTTCTGTTCCAATGTTCTCAGCCTCAGTGTTTCCCATCTGTACAATGGAGACATTCATTGTTATAACATCTGCTAAAGCTTAATTTAGGGTTTTTTAAAAAGCCACTGCTGTAGATTATCAACATCTGATTTGCAACTGGGTTCATCAGCAAAAATTATTTATTTCTTGCTTTATTCTTGTGACAAAGATAATATTTGCACACGTTATTTGCCCAGAGCTCAATGCTTTTGGGAAGAAGGGTTTTTTTGCCCCTGCATCCCCACAGTGTAGTGGTATATTTGTGTACCTCTGGGGGTTTCCCCAGCATTTATCGGATCATTATCCAATGTGTTCTGCTCCAAAGTTTTGGGAATGACTGCAGTAAAGTTTGGATGGTTACTCGGTCTTTCACCAATCACGGACAAACGGGCGGGGGGGAGGGGTGGCGCTACTCATACGGGAGGATTACTCCTTCAGGCCTCTCCCGGCCCCAACGATCGACAGTCTGGAGTGTGCTGGTTTGGCGTGGGATGTGGGGAGGGGTTGGCGATCTGGCTGGTGTACCGTCCGCCTAACGCACCGGCCAGCGCCTTACCATCCCTGATGGAGGCCGTGGCAAAGCTGGGCATTGGAGTTCCCAAGGCTTATGGTCTTGGGTGATTTCAATGTCCATGCGGATGACATGGCCTCCAATCAGGCGCAGGACCTAATGTCTTCCATGGTGACACTGGGACTCTCCCAATTTGTTACCACTCCCACGCATCAGGCCGGGCACATGTTAGACTTGATCTTTGCGTCCGGGATTCTGGTGGACGATATCGCTGTAGAAGCAGTGCCATGGTCGGATCACCTAGCCCTCAAGGCTTGTGTGGGTGTGCCGCCCCAACCCTGTATGGGCGGCGAGCCTATTTTGGCTCGCCCGCGGAGTCTGATGGACCCTGAGCAGTTCCAAATGGCTCTGCGGGACCCCTGGCCCCCTAGAGATTCCCTTGATGACCTGGTAGAGACCTGGCACAACAGGCTATCCTGGGCCATCAATGAGATCGCACCCCGGCGTCCTCTGCATCCCCGTAATAGGCTGGCTCCATGGTATACCTCAGAGCTACGCCAGCTGAAACAGGGACTCAGATGACTAGAGAGGCGGTGGCGGCATACTCGTGACGAAGCGACGAGAACATCCTACAGAACGTTTATGAAGTCTTATGAGATGGCAGTCAAAGCCGCAAAGAAAGATTACTTTGCGGCTAGGATTGCGTCTGCAAATTCGCGCCCGGCACAATTATTTAAGATAATTGAGAATTTGACTACCCTGCCTCAAGGCAGACCAAACATGAGAGAATTGGAAATAGGCTGTGAGGCTTTTGCGAATTTTTTTGCAGATAAAATCTTGTCGCTCCGCCAGGACCTTCCCGCCACATTGGATACAGTACAAGAACCCAAGGCTCCGTGCCTGTCTTCCGATTTTATCTCGGACCACTTCAACACACTTAGCTTAGGGGAAGTCGATGGAATTCTCTCTACTGTGCGCCCTACAACTTGTGATCTTGACCCATGCCCCTCCTGGCTAATTAAAACTTGCCAGAGGGAGCTTAGATATCCTGTACGGGATATCATAAATAGATCCCTCTTGGAAGGGCAATTTCCAACATCCTTGAAAGAGGCTATGGTCTGCCCTCTCTTGAAAAAAAGTACAGCAGACCTGGCCGAATTGGCGAATTACCGACCGGTCTCGAACTTACCATTCTTAGGTAAAGTTATTGAGAAGGCAGTGGTGCTACAGTTACAGAGTTTTTTGGATGACACTTCTGCCTTAGACTCCCACCAGTCCGGCTTTTGTCCGGGCCATGGGATGGAGACAGTGCTGGTCACCTTGGTGGATGACCTCCAGCGGCATCTGGATCGAGGCGGCGTGGCGGTACTGATGCTGTTAGACCTGTCGGCTGCGTTCAACACGGTTGACCATCAGTTACTGGCCCACCAGCTCGCCGACACAGGGATTAGGGGGTCGGCCTTACAGTGGCTTTCCTCCTTCCTTGATGGACGGGGACAAAGGGTGGCAATTGGGGGAGAGTTGTCCCGGAGGCACCCACTAGTGTGTGGGGTGCCACAAGGTGCAGTTCTCTCTCCGATGTTATTTAACATCTACATGTGCCCCCTTGCCCAGATTGCTCGGAGGTTTGGGCTTGGGTGCCACCAATATGCAGATGACACCCAGCTCTATCTATTAATGGACGGCCGACCTGACTGTGTCCCAGAAAACCTGGACCTAGCATTGCAGGCCGTGGCAGGTTGGCTCAGGCTAAGTGGGCTGAAGTTGAATCCAATGAAGACAGATGTCCTTTGCTTGGGCCGCGGTGCCCCAGGAAGGGAAATCCCCCTTCTGCTGAAAGCGGCCCACACGGTCAAGAGCTTGGGGGTTCTTCTGGAGCCTTCATTATCAATGGAGGCACAGATAGCGGCCACTGCCAAGTCCGCGTTCTTTCACCTTCGACGGGCGAAGCAGTTGGCCCCCTTCCTGGAGCGCAGGGACCTAGCAACGGTGATCCATGCTACAGTCACCTCGAGACTGGACTACTGTAACGCCCTCTACATGGGGCTGCCCTTGTGCCGAACTCGGCGGCTGCAGCTGGTGCAGAACGCGGCGGCTAGGCTGCTGTTGGGGCTCCCAAGATGGGAGCACATACAGCCGGGTCTACGTGGACTGCACTGGCTGCCAGTGGTATACTGAGTCCGTTACAAAGTGCTGGTTATCACCTTTAAAGCCCTATATGGCCGAGGACCTGCCTACTCTCCCCATATGTACCCCAGAAAGTGCTGAGGTCGCCTGGAAAGAACCAGCTGAATATCCCTGGGCCAAGGGAGGCCAGATTGAAGACCACCTGGGATCGGGCCTTCTCCCGGAGGAGGTATGGGCCTTGCGATGTTTAGACCAATTCCGCAGGGCCTGTAAGACCTACCTCTTCAAACTAGCCTTCACCTAATACCGAGTCAAGAAAGTCTTGCTCATGTTTTAGCCATTGAATTTTATTAAAGACCTAAGTTATAGCACCACAATGTTAATTTTAATGTAAGTTGTTAATGATTTAATGATGATTTTATAATTGTAACTGTAATTACTATGTATGGTTTTATTGTATTTTATATTCGTATGCTGTGAGCCGTCCTGAGCCTGCCCTGGCGGGGAGGGCGGGATACAAATAAAAAGTATTATTATTATTATTATTATTGTATGGGTGGAAAAATTTAGATGTCCCCTAGACCTTGTCCCTGCAGCAGCCATTTCCTCCCCAGTACTAGAATATTATTATATGAATATCCTGTTGTAACAATATGTTCTCTGAATTTGCAGTTTTCATTTTTTAGGTTCCCTGAATTTGCAGCTTTCATTTTTTTAACTTCTAACCCCTTCCCTTGGGGAGATATAAGGAAAAAAGACACATCTTTGCAACTGAAGAGGTTAGAAACTTATGTTGTTTTTAAATGAAAACTGGGAATTCAGAGAACTTGCTACACTTGTTGTTGTTCAGTTGCACAGTCAAGTCCGACTCTTTGCGACCCCATGGACAAAGTCACGCCAGACCCTCCTGTCTTCCACCATCCTCCGAAGTCTGCTCAAATTTCTGTTTGTTACATCAGTAATGCTGTCCAGCCATCTCATCTTTTGCCATCCTCTTCTTCTTTTGCCTTCTGTCTTTCCTAGCATCAGGATCTTCTCCAGGGAGTGCTCCCTTCTCATTTGGTGGCCAAAGTATTTGAGCTTCAGCTTCAGCCTCAGCATCTGACCTTCCAGTGAACAGTCTGGGTTGATTTCCCTTAGGACTGACTGGTTTGATCTTCTTGCAGTCCAAGGGACTCTCAAGAGTCTTCTCCAGCACCACATCTCAAAAGCATCTATTCTTCTGCGCTCGGCCTTCTTTATGGTCCAGCTCTCACAGCCATAGATTACTACTGGGAATGCCATCACTTTGACTATACGAACTTTTGTTGGCAGGGTGATGTCTCTACTTTTTATTATACTGCCCAGGTTTGCCATAGCTGTCCTCCCAAAGAGCAAATATCTTTTAATTTCATTACTACAGTCACCATCTGCAGTGATCTTGGATCTCAGAAATGTGAAGTCTGTCACTACTTTCATGTCTTCCTCTTCTATTTGCCAAGGAGTGATGGGGCCGGATGCCATGGTCTTAGTTTTTTTGATGTTGAATTTCAAGCCTACTTTTGTGCTCTCCTCTTTCACCCTCAACAAGAGGATCTTTAGGTCCTCCTCACTTTCTGCCATTAGAGTGGTGTCGTCTGCCTATTTGAGGTTGTTGATGTTTTCTCTGGCAATCTTAATTCCAGCTTCTGCTTCATCCAGGCCAGCATTCTGCATGATGTACTCTGCATACAAATTAAATAAGCAGGGTGACAATATAAATCCTGTCGAATTCCTTTTCCAATTCTAAACCCACTCAGTTGTTCCATATCCTGTTCTGACAGTTGCTTCTTAACCCTTATACAGGTTTCTCAGGAGACATGTGAGGTGGTCTGGTACTCCCATCTCTTTAAGGACTTGCTACAGTTTGTTGTGTTCCACACAATCAAAGGCTTTAGCATAGTCAATGAAGCAGAAATAGACATTTTTCTGATACTCCCGTACTTTCTCCATTATCCATCGAACGTTGGCAATTTGACCTCTAGTTCCTCTACCTCTCCAAAACCCAGCTTGAACTTCTGGTAGTTCCCGACTGACATACTGCTGATGCCTAACTGGTAGGATCTTTAACATGATCTTGCTGGCGTGTGAAATGAGTGCAATGATGCAATAGTTTGAACATTCTTTGGCATTACCCTTCTTTGGGATTGTAATATAAACTGACCTGTTCCAATCCTGTGGCCACTGTTATGTTTTCCAAATTTGTTTACATAATGTGTGCATCACTTTAACAGCATCATCTTTTAGGACTTTGAATAGCTCAACTGGGATATCGTCATCTCCGCTCACTTTGTTGTTAATAATGCTTTTTAAGGCCCATTTGATTTCACACTCCAGGATGTCTGGCTCAAGGTCAGCGATTTCACCATCATGGTTGTCAAGGAGATTGAGCTCCTTTTTGTATAATTCTTCTGTGTATTCTTGCCACTTCTTCCTGATCTCTTCTGCTTCTGTTAGGTCCCTACCGTTTTTGTCCTTTATCATGGCCATCTTTGCACGAAACATTCCCTTGATTTCTCCAATTTTCTTGAAGCATCCTCATTCTTAAGAGGCCTTGCTGCTGTTTTGTCTGCTCACCAAGGGCCATGAGTCGGTTCACCCCTTTCCCATCTCCATTCTCCTAGGTCTCTAAGGAATGCTACTGCTTGCTCCAGCCACCTGTTATCAGACATACTGAATTCTAGCTCCAGTCAAATGAGTGCCACCACTGGAACAAGGGTATAAGGCAAATATGGCAGGGGTTAATGGATTATAGTAATAGTGGCTACAATCCGGCACAGACATGTGTAAAGCCCATTCATTTTACTGTGATTTAAGTGTAAACTGCAGAGGACTGTGGACTTTTAAGAGACACAGCCTTTCTTGTCTTCACTGAGCAAGTACTGAGACTTCCAGTGAATCAATTAGATCATTTCAATGATGGGGACACATAGAAGCAATAAACAAATGAAACAGCTGCACACAACACAACAAAGAAAGGAATTCTGGAACAGCTTGGACTGAAGCAGGAAAATGTACATATGTTTTATACTGGATTGCTAAACTTAAAAGTTTAGCAATCCAATAACTTTAGAACTGGAATGGCATAAGAGGAGGATATGAACTCTTCAACGTAACATCAATGAATCTGCAGAAAAAGCAATATCTAGGAATTGTTTCTAAAGTGAAAGGAATAAAGGGAAGGATTTCCGAGATCACCAGGACTTAGTTCCTATAGGGAAAGATAATGGTTCTCAGTCTATAAACTTCGAGCTGCCATCACATCTCACTCCACCAGCCCTGGAATGATACAATAAATCACACTTCTTTAAAAGAGAAACCCTTCTAAGTGGAACTAACTTTACAGTTCTAATAAGGATTTTCAGGAGCATGGGTGAAGGAGACCTAGCAAATGAAATACGTGACTCTGAGATAATCTCAGAAACGCCTTGTAACAAAACTAGGCTTGACTAAACTACTGAAGAAGAATCCTTCCCAAGGAAATATATTAAAGGCGAGTGAAGGACCTTTCCCCTATTCATTTTCTTCTCTCATCAAATGGATAAACACACTCCTCTACATCTTATAGCCAAAATGCTCACTACAAAACTGATGATTCCTCAGATTCTTCATTAACAAAAACAATGAAAATCTCTGAAGTTCTCTTGGATAAAGAATATAACTGAGAGGAGGTTGAAGAGAGGAGGCTGAAGGGCAAAGGGTTTTTTTGTTTTGTTGACACATTCCTCTCTTATTAAAACCATCTCTCTGAGTACAGAAATGGAATTGCTCTCATAACCTTCATTGCTCTGGAAGCTCTGGAGACTGTTTTGAAGCACTTCCTCTTAACAAAGGTCAGCTCCCAAAGCCTGCAATCAGGAGGTCATTGGGTTGCACCAGATATGGCTATGGTAGGCTTGCCAATCCCCAGGTCCCAGCGGGGGTTCTTCTGCTTTCCCAGGTGCCTTCCTGCCCCCAGTCAGCTGGCTGGCAGGGGGAAGCCCCACCTCCAAAGCCACCATGTGACTTTCCCCCTCCGGAGGCTCCAGTCTCTGATTGGAAAGGCTTCCTCTTGAGATGGGGTGCCTGTGTTACTTGGAAGAAGTTAGTGGCAATTCATGAGTAGAAAGGCCAATCCCTCACTTCAGAGTCACCAGAAACGGGGGGGGGGGGGAATGTCTGCTGAGCACTTCATTATTCCCTATGTGGAGATCGATTCTGATAGAGTATAATGGGGAATTGATCTGGAGGTTTCAGGGGCTCCGGGGGAGCTGTTTTTTGAGGTAGAGGCACCGAATTTTCAGTATAGTATCTAGTGCCTCTCCCCAAAGTACCCCCCAAGTTTCAAAACGATTGGACCAGGGGGTCCAATTCTATGAGCCCCAAAAGAAGGTGCCCCTATCCTTCATTATTTCCTATGGAAGGAAGACATTTAAAAAGGTGTGCTGTCCCTTTAAATGTGATGGCCAGAACTCCCTTGGAGTTCAGTTATGCTTCTCACACCCTTGTTCCTGGCTCTGCCCCAATGTCTCCTGGCTCCACCCCCAAAGTCCCCAGATATTTCTTGAATTGGACTTGGCAACCCTAGGCTATGGACACATGAAATAGCTAAATGTTTAAGCTTAGTGAACTATCTAGAGCAGAGCGTTGTTCAGGGCGACCACTGTCTACTGTGTCAAGCATGGTTCTGATGTTCCAACACGCAAGCTTTAGTCTTTGCACACTTTGTGAGGCAGGTGCATGCCTTTTCTTTATTGTTATTTTTCGACCGCAAGTAAGGATGCCCGCTGACCGCGGCTAGCCAACTGGGGGGGGGGAGACGAGCTTTGTTTAGGCTACCTTTTCTAGGCCCCTCTCCATACGGAGCAAGCAGTGCTGTCCCTAAATAAGGCTGCTTGGTCGTTCAGGGTGCTGCCGAAAAATGCTTTCGTCTTCGGGTCAGCATCAAGCAACCAATACCCTGAACCACCTACATGCAGGATCGGGACTGCGGCTTCCAGTGGCATCTTCCACCTGCCGTTTTGCCCCTTGCCCATCGCTGCAGGACTTGGTATGTTGTGGGTTGTGGATGTGGATACTCTTCAGGCCTGCACAGAGGAATTTTTAGGTGAAGCGCAGTGTGCGCAGTACTGGCTCCACCCTTTCACCATGGGGTCATCTGCCATGGCCCAGTAAGCCAGGACGCCGGCAGCGAGTTCTCCAGGTGGTAGATGTTACATTAACGAGCTCTGTCTGCCCGGGCTTGATGTTAGAGTTTTCCTTCTCTTGGTTGGTGAGCCCAACCTGCCCATCCGGTTATACAGCCGGACATTCAATCGCACCATGATGTGGCAAACTCTGTGAAAACGGGGGGGGGGGGGGACCAGCGAGAAGGTGTTGCCATGGATGCAGTGATGTAGGAGAGGCCATTGCAGTGACCATCTGCCAGGCATAGCCAGACAGTGACCATGCAGCGTTCACTACACCGGGAAAGGATAGGCGATGTATTGCGCATGCACTTTCCCTGGGGGGGGGGGGCAGGACACCCGGAGGGAGCCCTGCCCCCCCCCCAAATCATGGGTTTTATACCGTCATCACCTGTGACTCCTTGAGCGCTTTCATCAGCACTGCCTTCGCACCATCCTCAACATCCACTGGAGTGACTTTGTGACCAACACTGAAGTCCTCAAGCGAACAGAGGTTACAAGCATCGAGGCATTGTTGTTGAAGACGCAGCTGCGCTGGGCAGGGCATATCTCCAGGATGGAAAACCACCGCCTTCCCAAAATTGCCCTGTATGGCGAACTTTCCACCGGCCATCGAAATAGAGGGGCACCAAAGAAGAGGTACAAGGACTCCTTGAAGAAATCCCTTGGTACCTGTTGCATTAACCATCACCAGTGGTCTGTCCTAGTCTCAGATCGCAAAGCATGGAGGCACACCATCCACCAGGCTGTCTCTTCCTTTGAGAACGCACGCATAGCTGGTCTTGAGGATAAAAGGAGATTGAGGAAAAATCGTACTGCTACAGCACCAATCCCAAATCAGACTTTTCCCTGCAGCCACTGTGGCCGGACCTGCCTGTCCCGCATTGGTCTTGTCAGCCACCAGCGAGCCTGCAGCAGACGTGGACTATTGCACCTTTCTTAAATCTTCGTTCGCGAAGTCAAGCCGAGAGAGAGTGAACTATCACACTACTGGAGTTAATGTGTCTGCAAAGAAAAGTCTATCAGAAAAGGGCCATTAAATAGCAAAAATCTCCATTGACACAAGACTTTCTAGTTTCATTCCGGTTGGAAATGAATGCATGAAGGAAGATTTTAGGACCAAATTCTCCGGCCACACCTACATCTAATACTCAGCGGTGGGTGCCACCAGGGATCATTTTTTAGAAAAATAGATGGTGGAACTCATTAGCATAACTCATTAACTTATGCTCCCCACCCCTAGCCAAAAGCAACCTGATGCAAGAAAGGAGAGCCTTGGGCAAGCAAGGCTCTCCTGGACCACATCTCCTCCCCTCCGTCAAAAGGCCAGCAAGCCACTTGCTGCCCAAAATCACATAAGAAGTGGAGAAAGGGTGATGTGGGCTTCTATAGGGGTTAATGAGGGCTGCTGGGAGTGTGGCAAAGCCCCTGGTGGCTGGCTGGCTAGCTGCTCTCCTAATCCAGGGATTGTTATGCAGCTGCACCTACTATTCAATGGACAAGGTAGGTGGGGAGGAGGAGGGGAAACCCTCAGAAAAGTTTAGGAGCTGTGCTCCTATGAGCTCCTGCCAAATCTGAGGCCTGGGTGACACAACGTCAAGGCCTTCCAAAGTACATTTGGATGCATCTGAGTTCCCTGGGCATGATCCTTACCCTCCACTTTTGAAGGCACAGATTACATCTAGGGGGTTGTGGCATTACGGCTGCCAAGCCCCTGGTCTGAGCAGGAGTTCCCCTGCCCAGGAGGTTCCCAACCTGCCAGCCCACATTGGGCCGGTGGGGAGTCCTCCTCCAATGTCACCAGTGCACCAGTCACCCGGAAGTGATGTCATCACACCAGCAATGTTGCATGGCAGCTGCCCTAGGCATTTCCAGGAAAACTTTATGATTTTCTCTGTGGTCCCCCAGAGGCTGCGAGGGACTTAGCAACCCTATGTGGCATATAGGTTTCTTTGCCAATGACACCTTGCATGTGAGTAGGTTAGGGGCAGGGGCAGTGCATCCCCCACTGCCGCCACACATTCATTTGTAAAGGGAATGCAGAGTATTAATGAGCCTGTATTTCTGAGTTTTGAATTTAAGAATTTAATTTGTCACGCCTCCCACACATCAGGCCGGGCACACATTAGACCTGATCTTTGCGTCTGGGATTTTGGTGAACGATATCGCCGTAGAAGCGGTTCCATGGTCGGATCACCTAGCCCTTAAGGCCCGTGTGGGGACGCCGCCCCAACCCTGTATGGGCGGAGAGCCTATTTTGGCTCGCCCTCGGGGCCTGATGGACCTGGAGCGGTTCCAAACAGCCCTGAGGGATCCCTGGCCCACTGGCAACTCCCTCGATGACCTGGTGGAAATCTGGCAAGGCCAGCTATCCAGAGCTATCGACGAAATTGCACCTTGGTGCCCTCTGCGCCCTTGTGTGAGGCTGGCTCCATGGTACACCTTGGAGCTGCGCCAGCTGAAACAAAGGGCTCAGACGACTAGAGAGGCAGTGGAGGCATACTCGGGATGAAGTGACGAGAACATCCTATAGAACGTTTATGAAGTCTTATGAGATGGCAGTCAAGGCTGCAAAGAAAGATTACTTTGCAACCAAGATTGCATCTGCAAATTTGCGCCCAGCACAACTGTTTAGAATAATTGGAGACCTTATAACACTGCCACAAGGCAAACCAAATGTTAGAGAATTAGAGATTGGCTGTGAGGCATTTGCGAAACATTTTGCAGATAAAATCTCGTTGCTCCGCCAAGACCTGCCTACCACATTGGATACAGTGAGTGAAATTGAGGCTCCGTGCCTGTCTTCGGGTTTAGTACTGGACCACTTCGACCCACTCAGCCTGGAGGAAGTCGATAGAATCCTCTCTGCTGCTCGCCCAACAACATGTGATCTGGACCCCTGCCCCTCTTGGCTGATTAAAACTTGCCAGAGGGAGCTCAGATGTCCTTTACAGGACATCATAAATAGATCCCTCTTAGAGGGGCATTTTCCAACACCTCTGAAAGAGGCTTTGGTCCGCCCTCTCTTGAAAAAATGTACAGCAGACCCGGCCAAATTGGCGAATTACCGTCTGGTGTCTAATTTACCGTTTCTAGGTAAAATTATTGAGAGGGCAGTGGCGTTACAGCTACAGAGGTGTCTGGATGACGCTTCCATCCTGGACCCGTGCCAGTCTGGTTTCCGGCCGGGCCATGGGACGGAGATGGTGCTGGTCGCCTTAGTGGATGACCTCCAGCAGCAACTGGATTGAGGCGGCGTTGCGGTGCTGATGTTGTTAGACCTGTCGGCGGCATTTGATACAGTTGACCATCAGCTACTGACGCGCCACCTCGCCGACATTGGGGTTGGGGGGTCGGCCTTGCAATGGCTTTCCTCCTTCCTCTTAGGCCGGGTACAAAGGGTGGCTATTGGGGGTGAGCGGTCCCAGAGGTGCACACTGGATTGTGGGGTGCCTCAGGGAGCAGTTCTCTCCCCGATGCTGTTTAACATCTATATGCGCCCCCTTGCCCAGATTGCCCGGAGGTTTGGGCTGGGTTGCCATCAATATGCAGATGACACCCAGCTCTATCTACTAATGGACGGCCGGCCCGACTCTGCCCCAGGGAATCTCGACCGGGCTTTACAGGCTGTTGTGACGTGGCTTAGGCTGAGTGGGCTGAAGCTGAACCCAGCGAAGACAGAGGTCCTTTGTGTGGGTTGCAGCGCTCTGGGAAGGGAAATAGCTCTCCCGGCCTTCGATGGCGCGCCATTGAAAGCAGCGCACCAGGTAAAGAGCCTGGGTGTTTTACTGGAGCCTTCCTTATCGATGGAGGCCCAGATAGCAGCCACTGCCAAGTCAGCCTTCCATCTGAGGCGGGCAAGGCAGTTGGCCCCTTTCCTATAACGTCGGGACCTCGCAACAGTGATCCACGCAATGGTCACCTCAAGATTAGACTACTGTAATGCCCTCTACTTGAGGCTACCTTTGTGCTGGACCTGGAGGCTGCAGCTAGTGCAGAACGCGGCGGCCAGGCTGTTGCTGGGACTCCCGAGGTGGGAGCATATACAGCCAGGGCTACGTGGACTGCACTGGCTGCCGATTACATACCGGGTCCAGTACAAAGTGTTGGTCATTACCTTTAAAGCCTTATATGGCCGAGGACCGGCCTACTGAGGGACCGTCTTTCCCCATATGAACCCCAGAGAGCACTGAGGTCCGCCGGGAAAAATATAATGACTATCCCTGGGCCGAAAGAGATCAAACTTCAGAACACCCGAGCAAGGGCCTTTTCAATCGCGGCCCCTGCCCTATGGAATCAGCTCCCTGAGGAGGTGCGGGCCCTGCGGAACCTTGATCAGTTCCGCAGGGCCTGCAAGACCACCCTCTTCAAACTAGCCTATACGGACTGCTGAATAAGGTTGTTAATTAAGGATCTGCCAACATGGTCCTATTTAAAGACCTATGTCATTGTGTAAACTGTAAACTGTGTAAACTGACAGAACTAGCATCGAAAATGCCATCGCCACTGTCAGATTAAGCTATAAAATTTTAATTATATTGACTGGTTTTTAAATGATGTTAAATTTAAAGTTTTATATTTGTTAAATTTAAAGTTTACATTTATCATTGTATGTTTTATGAAATGCTGTTAGCCGCCCTGAGCCTGGCTAGGCGGGGAGGGCGGGATACAAATAAAATTTATTATTATTATTATTATTATTATTATTATTATTATTATTATTATTATTATTATTATTATTATTATTATTATTATTATTATAAGAGAATGGATGCCTATCTGATAATTCTTAGATGTATTTTGAAAAATATTTAGACATCTAATTGAAACAAATCTAATGTGAATACATCAATACAAATCCCAGTGGCTTTCAATTGTTCAAAAAAATCTCACAAAACTTATGACTTAACAGTTTTTTGATGGAAGAGAAGAACTCTTGCAGCACCAGTTCCTTAGGAAAGAAACAACCCCACAATCCACCAAGACTAGTACATTTTTTGGCAAGTTGGGTTCGGGTTCCCCAGACTTGACTGACTTTTCCTGCAGTGACACAGCAACTGTATGGAAAGGTATTTTTCAAGTCCCCTGAGACAACTCCACATGTTAGGAAGAGGCAAACAGCCTTTCCTTTGTGCTACAAACATCTCAGTTAGGAAGAACACTACCAGTAAAGCAAAAAAACCCTGCCCTTTCTGTAGCCAACTACACACTGTTCTGCTCAAGACTTTTGTTGAGAATTGTTGGCCCCATTGGGAATTGCTACTACGCAGCCAACGGCTGTGCTGAACTAAACCCTGAATTATCTAGGTGTCTTTGTTACTGTAATTATCTCTTAGAGAAAACACCCTATTTTGAGTCTCATAACAGTGTTTGTACTTTGCCTCCCCACCAAGTTTCCATATTTCTTATCACAATGTACTTAATGTCAGGCTAGAATCAACATACAACTTCAGGTATATTTTCTGTAAAAAAGACTGCTTCCAAAAGAGTCCTTTCCAGACTAGCACAGAGATATAAATATTGTTGGCGGGAAAATGGTGTCCCCTTTGGAATCTGATACTTTAAATGTGTTATGTAACTTCATTGTAAGACTAGCCATGTCTGGGAAAAAGAGCATGCTAGTAAGTGCACAACATAACAAAATTTTCATATAAGCAATAACCACAATCCTACAATAAAACATTCACATTGGGCTTCCAAAGGTTTGGGTACACATCTTGTAATATCAGCCCTAGTAGACCATCTGGTCACACTTGCATTACCCCACTATAGTTCATAAAACCAAACCCAAAAGACTCCTAATAAATACTCTCTGTTCCTTAAGGTTACATTCATTACTTGTGAAATCTTATATGGAACATGTACATCAACTTTTTACATAAAATTCATGCTTGATTGTAAATTCCATATTCTTTCTTCCATTAGACATAGATATTCTATTTCTAAGTGTATCCTGGATATCTGGGGAGCACCATGCTGGCTCATAAAAAGGCATTCCCAACAAGCTAATGACAATAAACTGCTGACACAACAAGTTTTCACAGTGAAGGAAACATGCTGTGATAAGAAACAAACACATTGCACAGTAGGGAGGTGCAGAAAAAATAATCAGAAGAATGTGAGAGTAGAGGCCTCCATATACCATCTTCATTTACATCAAATTCAGCCTCTGCTAAAGATAACACATTCATGTCTTGGTAGTATTTTCAAGGCTTCTACATACATTTAGCTATGTCCATGTTAATGACACTTTTTAAAAAGTAGATGTGCAATGATATACAGCCATGGGAAAAAGTCAGTGAAACAGATCTGCACTCTTTCCTTCAACCCATCTTGAACACGCATGTTTTCTCTTGGAACCTGGTATTGTATTGATTAGTTCCTAGAGTCTTTGAAAAAAGGCAGGGTATAAATATTTTAATAAGCAGATACGGAAGACATGTGGCAATGACAAGGTGCTCTATCAAGTAATCTAAATGCCTGCAAGACCAAGACGTATATTTCACCCAAGACACATGGCTGTACCTCATAGTTTGGAAATTGCTACTCCCAGGGCTTTTTTCTATAGGAAAAAGCCCAGCAGGAACTCATTTGCATATTAGGCCATACCCCTGACACCAAGCCAGCCAGAATGCGTTTCTGTGCATTCCTGCTTTTTAAAAAGCCCTGGTTACTCCTCACTCCCATCCTGGTTCTGTTGACAAACTCTTCCTTCAGGAAGAGTTCCAATTGCAGTTGAGAGAAACAGACATTCCTACTGGGCTTGGAATCCAGTTTGTTGGCAGTGCCTTTTTACAGCATATTAGTTATCTCAAGGTCTGAACGCATTTGCCATCTATTTTGAATCTGAGAAGCCATGTCCAAATGTTAAAACCTTCTGTCTGTCTGATGTTAATAATCCTCTCCCATTTTTCCATTAGTTCTTTAATTATTTTGCATTTTGAGAGAAACCAAGAAGGATTACAAATTATCTGGAATGGATTTTAGACATAGCCAGCAGACTACCAGTGTATCTTCTTCCTCCCTATTTAGCTAGCAGAGTGCAAAATAAAAATAAATTTTAACTGTCTATTTTATGATATAGTAATTTCTTGATTGTTTACATTTTATGTTTCTAAGTTGTGTTTTATTGATCGTTAGCCACCCTGAGCCCGCTATGGGGAGGCCAGGATAGAAATCTAATAAAATAAAATAAAGATTTCAGTACCAGGCATTCACTGCATATAAATGAAAGTGCTCTTTTTTTCTTTTAAAGTTTTTTTCTTTCACTTTCTGTAGTGGCAAATTACACATCCTTTGAATAAACTTTTGGAAGAGATCTGATACAAAACAATTGTTCTAGAGAAGATAACCAGAGAAATTAATTTGAAATGTGGTATTGGATGAGAGTTTTACGGATACTAAGTGCTGTCAAAAAGACAAATAAGTGGATTCTAGATCAAATGAAGCCTGAACTCTTCCTAGAAGCTTAAAAGGACTAAATTGAGGTTATCGTATTTTGGTCACATTATGAGAAGAAAAGAGTCCCTGGGAAAGACAATAATGCTAAGAAATGTTGAAGGTAGCAGAAAAAGAGGAAGATCCAACAGGAGATGGATAGGTTCAATAAAGGAGGGAATGGCCCTCAGCTTGCGAGACTTGAGCAAGGCTGTTAACGAAAGGACATTTGGGAGGTCATTAATTCATAGGGTTGCCCAATGACAGAAGAGACTTGATGGCACTTTACACACAGAACCAGATAAACAGAAAAAGACCAGAATTACACACCATTGCCACCCTAACTGGCACTTCCAGACTGAAATTAGATTGATTTTCGACTTGCAGTGCAAAGTGTATTGGGGTTTTACCATGGAGAACCCAGACCTTAGAGTAATAACACCCTGTGAGCACAGAGAATGATGGCTTTTATCAGAGGTTTCAATCTTGTGCCCCCCCCCCCCAGGGAATTTATACCATGCACAGCCAAATTGCCAAAAGTGTCCCTAAATAGACATGGGCAGGAGAAATTTGTGACACACAAGAAAAGGAGCATGAGAGCATGGCTAAGACACAGAACCATGCCTGTATACATCTCTCCTGTATGGCAATGCTACCTGCTACATGGTTCAATAGGCTTGAGTTGAGCTCAGTGTTCCCTCTAAGCTGCATATCTTGTAAGCAAAAATTCTACTTTGTGAGCTACTGGCATTAAAGTTGTAAGCTACTGCATAAATTATTGTGCTCTGGGGCCATTTTTCCTGAGCTAAGACAAACATCTGTGAGCTGGAGGCTAAAATCTGTGAGCTAGCTCATACTAACTCAGCTTAGAGGGTTGATCTGTGGCATACTACTTATCAAAAAAGGCTGGTCCCTATCGCTTTATATCTTTTCCCTAATCTCAGGGACCATGGAAATGTTCCTTAAAAGCCATTGGCCCAAACCTATGGCAATTATGCAATTAAATAATGAAAAATGCTTAAAATCATATACATGAAAGAAATTTCCTCAGTTCAAAGGACAGCCCTAGGTGCTAAAATGCCTGGCGTACTTATGGTTCAGTGATATGAACCAAGGGAGTAAACAGATTTGCAACCAGAACACTCATTCCATAATGAAGCCAATGAATATATTTTCAGTTGGGTTTTTGTTGAACATCACTATAATTGGTATGAGATGAGCTATTACAAACTTTCTTTAGATTCCAGAAATCTGATTGTTAAATAAACATTTTACAGGTAAACTAGGAGGGGTCCTCATCTATATTGCGTTGCTCTTACAGCTGACTGGGTAAGCTAGGATGAAAAGGCTGTCAGCATTGCCAATGCCACAGGTCAAAGTGGGAAGGGGTTAGATTACAAACATCCCTTTGGCTCTAAAATTCAGCATCCAGCTCCATCACATATGATTGGGGCACACCCAGATTTAAACAAATGGGTCTGTTGCAATCATGTGTAGAGTGAGCCTGAGAAACCATAAGTAACCTATCAAGTTTTCCAGACATATTGGGACACATACTAAATAAAATTCCTGCATTACTCATCAGTGCTGTACTAGTCTAGTACTTTGTATCCCCAAATATGTTCTTACTCACATCCAAAGCATCTGCTTTTATTTAAACCATTTTATTGCTTTAATTATTTTACAGACACAAAATAAACACCCCCACAGTCCAAATGAGCCCCTGTACCCAAGTCTGGCAGTCCTCTTAAAATATAGGCATAATGTCCTGAAAACGAGAGTTTTCTTCAGGTCTGACTGCCTTGAACCCAAACGACAAAGGGAAGTTTACACCAAAAGCCCAGCATAATTGAGTAACTATTCTTGAATCACTTGTACTGCTTCCGAAAGCAGCATGTGGTTTTACAGTCTAAGCAAATCAGTCTGCCAATCTATTAGCAAGAAAAATGTTATTCATTCAACCAGGAAGCAATCACATCTAAAGCAATTATAAATGGCAAATCAATCGCATACAGACGGGCCCATCACTTGAGGGCTAATTTTCCAATGGCAGCAAAAAAAAAAAAAAGTCAGGCAGAGCATACTGGGTTCTTGTTTTCTTAACAATAGTTAGGATGAGTTCCTAATCCAAATAACATCTGAAAAAAACTTGACAGGGAAATTAAAGCAGACTCCTTTAATTCCTCCTCGTATGTTAACCTAACTCTGATTCGCTTTCCTGCTGCTTTCCAAAAGCGAATCATAGGAATTGCCTTGCTGGAGCAGACAAAAAGTGGCCAGACATCTGCTTTCAGAAGTAAGGGTGCCGTTTGCCACAACATCTGTTATTCTGTGGCATACTGCCTGTAAACGTAAAGGTTCTATCAAGCAATTATGGCTAATTGCTATAAACAGATCTTTCCTCCATATCTAATTCTTATTTCAAAAAAGATAACAGAAAATTACAAGAAAAAGTAACTCCAGGCTCATGTAGGGTTGCCAGTTTCAGCTGGGAAATTCCTGGAGATTTGGGGATGGTGCTTGGTCAGGCATGTCCTGGCCTTACCCTTCCCAGCCAGAGATGCCTCCAGCTTGGCCTTGCTTGCTAAGCATGTTGAAGGATGAGCTCAGCCTGACCCTGCCCTGCCTGATGAGGGATGCACCCAGCCTCACATGCCCAGCGCAGTGAGCAATGTGCCCTCGGCATGGGGCTGGCTTAGCAAGGTCTTCCTCCCTCCCTCAGGGGTGGGCCTTTTCCAGGGTTTTTTTTTCCCCCTCTAATGCCCCTGGGGACATTTGAGTGAAAACTATTTCCACTGGGCTGAACAGATGTGTTCCTAAGAGCAACTTCATAGAGAAAGAGAAGATCACCATAAGGTGACATTGGGAGCAATGTCTGCTTGGACATAAGACCTATTTTATCCAATTCAGTGTACGGGTTCTTAAGGTTGCAGCTATTGCCATGCAATTCTGTGGCAGTTATTACTTTTAACATCAGTGGCTATCCTTGGGGTGACATTGTGAGACAGCCACTGGAAAATTTTCCTTTCAGTTTCCAATAGAATTTCCCATGTTTATTTCAGTTTTACCACACACAAGCACCTTTGAAGATATGCAGAGAAATGCAACCTAACATGCCCCATTCCTTAAATGTACTTGTTTTTAATATTCTAAAAGGCATAAGAGGCAGCATAAGCCATGGCACAAAGATCTTTGTAAACCAAGAGACAGTAGTGGAAAGATTTAATAATTATGGGAAACATCAGGCAGCTGGGCAAAACATTTTAGGTCTGAGAAGCAGCTAGATCAGTTTCCAACAACATTTCCATCTAGAAGTTTTTGTGTGAATCATATCTATTCACATGTTCTGAATATGCGGGAAGGGGGACACACACAAGATATGGGAATTCCATAAAAATTATTCTTATTACTTATGCAACAGCTGTAACTGAGCATTCACTACCACACACAGTCATTCTAAGCTAAAGGAATACATGCAGGGCATTGAAGGATAAAAGAATATTACTAAAATAAATTTTTTATGGGAAGACCATTCTTATGAGATCTTTCTGTTTACAAATGGGCATTGTGGGTGTGGGTGCCTTGAGCCAGTTACACATTCCTTCTCAGCCTAACCTACATCACTGGGTTGTTGTGAGGATAAAATGGTGGAGAGGAAAGCAATGTTAAGTTGCATTGGGTCACCATTGCGGAAGAATGGCAGGATATAAATGAAGGAAATAAATAATCTGAAGCTGAAGGGGGGGACATAAAAGGTAGGTTGCTTGATGGGTGGGAAGGAAGGAAGAAGCAGGGGAAAGTGATGCTATGGGGGTTGCCAGGAAGAGTGAAAGAAGAAATAATGTGGGGAAGGGACTACAGAGGAATAATAAGGTAATTTCTCTTTTGCAAATCTTTGCAGGTTGCTCGACACTCCTGGGGGAGGAAAGGAAGGAAAGCTGAAGACAAGGGGACAGACAAATGCAGGCTGGTTGATGGTGAGTGAGAAGGAAGCAGGAAAAAGGGAGAGGCTACAGGGATTTTCAGGGATGGAGAAGAGGAAACAGTGTGAAGAGGAAAATAAGATGTCCCTTGCAAGTCCTTGAGGGTGCCTTGCTTGTGTTTCCCATTCATGGAAGCAGGTGCTGTGACCTTTCATGTGAGTACACATATACAGCAAAAAACCAAACAGAATATAATATATTGGGTTCTATGCATTGATGAGGTGAGGTGGTAGTGATAACAAGCTCTATTTGATACAGCATGGTAGATGGCTGTACTCCAAAGACTGGAGGACTGGGCTAATGGGGCCAATTATAAACAACACTGGGTTCCCACACCAGCACATTATTGGTTCATTCAAACTATCTGGGGTCTTGGATTGGTTCAGGGCAGCAGGGATTTGGATCCTGCTGTCCATTGTTCCCAAGTCCCCAAGCTCAGTTCATATGGCTCCAATGAGCCAGGCAGGAACTCCTAAAACAGTCTTCACTAGAGTCCAGTACACAACACAGAACATGTCTCAAAATGTAATGGATGTATGGACTCCAGTATTTTAATAGAAAGCAAGTTCTGTTTGTTTCCTGGGGCAGCCACTAAAGAAAATATGGCCATTTTAAGAGAGGGTTGGAAAATTCTGGAAGCTGAGGGCCTCATTGTTTGGGAGGTATTACTCTGGAGATAGGGCACAAAACAACAGCAGGAACAAATGTGGACTGGCCTTGAAGGGGTTTTTTTGGTTTTCACAAAATAATCTGCTGGCTAAAATGCTGAAGTGGTTGCACAATGTTACACAACAATATTAAAGTTAGTAGTAGTTCCTTTCCTTATCATTTACTCACATTCTGATCAGCTCATTCGACATAAGTAAGCCACACAGTGAGAAGATACACAGATGTTGGATGGCCATGAAAAGAAATGGCAGAATGAAATGTTTTCTGACATAGAATGCCAGAGTTCTTTGTGGTGCAGACCAAACTGTACTTTGCTTTTATCATCATTTGATTACAGTAATTATCAGCTTAGGGATATTACGCAGAAAATGATTGTTAATGACTTTTGGTATATATATTTCTTATGGAGCTGTCTTGCCAAGGCCACATAATGCAGTGAAATAGTCCTTGATTTTTCAAGGGTAACTGCAGCAGGGAGACACACACTAATTCAGTATTAGTGCTTTAGTGAATTCATATTGCTTTCATACTCTGATATTTCAAACTGCGCTATGCAGGGCTTTTTTTGAGCAGGAATGCACAGGAACAGTTCCGGCTGCTTTGGTGTTAGGGATGCGGCATAATATGCAAATGAGTCCCTGCCGGAAAGAATGGTGCTTTCAGGGGGTGTGGCCTAATATGCAAATGAGTTCCTGCTGGGCTTTTTCTACCAAAAAAGTACTGGCACTATGAATGCTTCTCTCCTCATATTTCAGTTCAATAAGTTATGTGCATAGAATTCATATCTGAGGCACGGCTTGTTGAGTCTAACATACCAATTTAATGACTGAGATGGTTTCTTCTGTTAGTCACTAAAGTCCAGAAGCTTCTAACAAACAATAGGGAGGACAGTCTGCCTCCTTAGGAGTGAGTCATCAGGAACTTAATTAAAAGCACACATCAGTGTCCCAGTGTTTGCACAGATGTCCTATTGTCTTCTAGGCATATTTTGTAATGCTTTTGTTCTCTATATGGATAGGTTGCTGCATTTCTTAGCAAACACATCTCTCCAGCTGCCCATTAAGATCAGCTTTAGGAACAATGGTATTAAGGATCCCTCTCTCTCTCTCGGCTTGGCTTCGCGAACGAAGATTTAAGAAGGGTGCAATAGTCCACGTCTGCTGCAGGCTCGCTGGTGGCTGACAAGACCAATGCGGGACAGGCAGGTCCGGCCACAGTGGCTGCAGGGAAAAGTCTGATTTAGGGTTGGTGCTGTAGCAGTGCGATTCTTCCTCAGTCTCCTTTTGTCCTCAAGACCAGCTATGCGTGCGTTCTCAAAGGAAGAGACAGCCTGGTGGATGGTGTGTCTCCATGCTTTGCGATCTGAGGCTAGGTCAGACCACTGGTGATAGTTGATGCGACAGGTGCCAAGGGATTTCTTCAAGGAGTCCTTGTACCTCTTCTTTGGTGCCCCTCTATTTCGATGGCTGGTGGAGAGTTCGCCATACAGGGCAATCTTGGGAAGGCGGTGGTTTTCCATCCTAGAAATATGCCCTGCCCAGCGCAGCTGCGTCTTCAGCAGCAGTGCCTCGATACTGGTAACCTCCGCCCGCTTGAGGACTTCAGTGTTGGTCACAAAGTCACTCCACCCCACCCCCGCCCCCCCTGAGGATCCCACCTGCTTATAAATGGTTCATGGTGTGGCCATGAAGAAGGAGGAGGAGGAGGTTTTTTACTCCGCTTTTCACTACCTAAAGTAGTCTCAAAGCAGCTTACGATCGCTTTCCCTTCCTCTTCCAAGAACAGATACCCTGTGGGGGAGATAGAGCTGAGAGAGCTCTGAGAGAACTGTGACTGACCCAAGATCACACAGCTGGCTTCATGTTGAACAATCATGCCCAGTTCTCCAGATTACAGTCTGTTGCTCTTAACCATTACACCACACAGGCTCTATACTACACCACACTGGCACCTAGTGAGATAAAGTTGCCAGCTTCCAGGAGAAGAATAAGAATAAGAAGAATTGCAGATTTATACCCCACCCTTCTCTCTGAATCAGAGACTCAGAGCGGCTTACAATCTCCTATATCTTCTCCCCCCACAACAGACACCCTGTGAGGGGGATGGGCTGAGAGGGTTCTCACAGCAGCTGCCCTTTCAAGGACAACCTCTGCCAGAGCTATGGCTAACCCAAGGCCATTCCAGCAGCTGTAAGTGGAGGAGTGGAGAATCAAACACGGTTCTCCCAGATAAGAGTCAACGCACTTAATCACTACACCAAAGAGGCCTGGGGATCTCCTGCTTTTACAACTGGTCTCTAGCTGGCAGAGATCAGCTCCCCTCAAGAAAATGGTTGCTTTGAAGGGTGGACTCTATGACATTGTACCATGCTGAGGCCCCTCCCCTCCCCAAACCCTGCTGTCTCCTGGATCCACCCCCAAAATCTCCAGGTATTTTCCAATGCAGACCTGAGATCTTACACAGCACAACACTGCCAGTTTTTAGGGAAAAGTCTAAGACTTTTTAAAATGGTCTGTTAGAGTATTAGACTCCACCTTATAAACACATCAAACCTTGATAGTTTCTTAGGGTTCCCAAGTCCAACCCCCAAAATATCTGGGGACTTTGGGGGTGGAACCAGGAGACTTTGGGGGTGGAGCCAGGAGACAATGGGGTGGAGCTAGGGGGAGGGGGGAAATGGCGAGCCGCCCGTGCGCAGCTGACGCCTCTTCTCTGCTCGCCGTGGTTGCTCCTCCGAGATGGGCTCAGGCTGAGCCCATCTCAGAGGAGCAGCCACGGCGAGCGGAGAAGAGGCCGCCGCGCCGCTGCTGCCCCACCTGCTCCGCCTCTGGGGTGGAAGCGGGGGGGGTTGGAGGCGGGCCGGGGGCGTGGCGAGCCGCGAGTCCGGGTCCTAGAAGGGCCCGGATTCGCGGCTCGCCATGCTCCTGGCCTGCCTCGCCCTCCCCTGCGCTGCTGCCGCCTCTTGGCTGCTCCTCTGAGATGGGCTCAGCCTGGGCTCATCTCGGAGGAGCAGCTGCAGTGGGAGGGGAGGGGGCAGCAGCGGTGCGGCGGCCTCGCCGGCTCCAGGATGCGGCGGCTGGCCATGCTCCCCGGCGCCGTTTCCACCCCCTCCCCCCGCTTCCGTTTTTGGGGGGAGCGGGGGAAGAGGGTGGAAATCCTGGGGCCCCCCGCCAGGGCGGGAGGGTTGGGAAGCCTATAGTTTCTACATTTACTAATCTTCTGCATATCAAACCTTGATAGTTTCTGCATTTCAAATCTTGATACTTTCTGTGTTTACTAATCTTATTTACACTAATGCAGAAATAACCATAGACCTTGAAAGAGTGTACTGAAAGATACTGCAGATTACTGTGACCTGACTTGAAGTCTGTAATGCTTTTCAGTGCATTATATTGCAAGCAGAGTTACTGTCCTCCAGGTAGGGTCTGGAGATTTCCCAGAATTACAACTGATCTTCAGACAACAGAGATCAGCTCCCTTTGCAGAAATGAGAGCTTTGAGGGTGAGCTCTGTGGTATTATATCCTGCTCTCCCCAAACTGTTTCCTCCCCATGCTCTACCTCCATATCTCCAGGAACTTCCCAACCCAGAGTTGGCATCCATAACTACAGGTAAGATGGAGCTTTTTCAGGCAAGAGTAGGGACAGTACACATAGTAAAGACCATAACAGTTTTATAGAGAGAGTGCATACTTGTAGGCAGGGCTTTTTTTTGTAGCAGGAACCCTTCGCATATTAGGCCACACAACCCTGATGTAGCCAATCCTCCAAGAGCTTACAGGGCCTACTGTAAGCTCCAGGAGGATTGGCTACATCAGTGGTGTGTGGCCTAATATGCAAAGGAGTTCCTGCTACAAAAAAGCCCTGTTTGTAGGAGAGAAGGGTGGATAAAACATTAAAGTAAGCTATAAATAAAAATAAACAGTTTTGCTTGAGTCAGCCATTTTGGATCTTTGTCATCAGTTTGGTAACGTAAAATATGATTGATGCCCCTGGAGAAAATAAATATTCCCAAAGAGATATATCGTTCACAAGAAGTTTTTTTAAAACCCTGATACAAATGGTGATGTTTCATAGCATTAAGATATTTTAGGAACACAGTGTCAGCATACTAACTTTTATTTGTAGCCACACCAGCAAATGTAAAGAATTTTCCTATTATTTTATTTAAATAAAGAAGTACAAATGGTTTAGACTCTAACGCCAGAAACTGAGATTGGCTGAAATATTTAAATACGCCAGGAGTGAGAGAAGTTTCTTTCGCAACAAACACCTGCAGGTGTTGAGGGGCTGAGGGGATAGAAAAGGAAAGGAATGAAGGAAGGAAGAAGACTCGCCAGCTAGCCTTGTCCGTTTTGGGAACTGTGACAGCTTTACATACCTTAATGTTTGAGATTGTTTTTTTCTATTAGTTTGTTTTCTATGTAATTTTACATTTTTTACTGTGTTCATGTTATTATTGTGTCATGACACACATGGCCTGACTTTCAAAGTCGGTTCTGCTTTGTTTGCAAATTAATATATAAAGCCACATGACAAACGATATTTCTATTCACATCCTATGATTTTTTTAAAAGTTTGTTGTGACAGAAGATATTGTTTTCAATGCCTAAGCACTCAGAGCACGAAAACACACTTTCACATGAGGTAGGAAAATAAAGGCAATAGTGCATTAATAATATTAAAAATATTAAACTTTGTTGTTGGGCTGTGGTATTTTTCTGCCCTACTAATGTATTGCTTTGTGGTGATGTAGATGTTCTCCAGATTATCTGGAAGGGTCACCACCTTCATGTAAAGTGCTCACGGAGCGTGTGAAATATTTTTTTTGCACAGGTCTGGGCCCCTCCCTCTGAAGCACCTATGAAGGACAACATAGTTTGTCTAAGGAGTAAGTTACTTAGAGTGCCTCAGATTTTGTTCCTTGAGTGCTTAGCCACCAATTATGTATTTATGACTTTATGAGGAATTTTACAACTCTCCAAAGGTTACAAAATGCATTAATGTGCCTTTTCTTTATAGCTCAGAATAAATTCTCCAACAAGTTCCTTCCTGTCCAACTCCAGTGAGAAAAATCATGGCTTTCCTGAGCCTGTAATTCAAGATACATTCCATAAATTATCCTCTGAAGAAAGCAAAAGTAAGAGATTATCTGGTAAGGACATTCTGCTGAGTTGCATGCATCATCCTCAGCATAGACAGCCCAGAAACAGTCTCCACATGGTAAGAGGTAATCCCTTATGCGGCATCAGCATCTGCTCTTGCTTTCGTACAAAGTCTTCTAGAATGAGGAAGTTATATATTCAGTTATTGTGAGAGGATCTATTTAGTGTCCACTTTTATCCATTCCTGCTGTAAGGGACTTCAGAAAATTACCATGATTATTTAATTGAATTTATTTATTTAGTGTAGTTTTAGCCCATTCCTCTTCCAAGCAGCTCCGGGCATACGTTAGTGTCCCCTCCTCCATTTTTTCATCACAACAACTCCATGAGGTAAATTAAACTCAGAGAGAGTAGCCAGCTCAAGGTCACTCAGTAAATTTCAGGGCTTCCTGTGGATTTAAACTTGGGTACTCAGGTTAGCCCAATTTCCTTGGTTCTTGAAAGCTAAGTAGGATAAGCCTTGCTTAGTACCTGGATGGGAGACCACCAAAGAAGTCCAATGTTGCTATGCAGAGACAGGTTATGGCAAATCATCTCTCTTCACCGCTTGCCTTGAAAACCCTACATGATTACCATAATGCATCTGCAACCTGATGGCACTTTCCACCACCACTTTCCAGATCTTACTCCAATGCTTTAACCACTACACAAGCTGAATATCAGGACTTCTATCTGATTAGTGTCTCAAGCGCACTACTGTGTACACACTGTCATCTTACTTATATGGCTACAGATAATTTTTGCAACAGAGCCAACAGCAGCTCTGCAAAGTAGTTTGAGGAGATGAAGGTGCCACTGAAGGGGGCAGCAGTTGCTATTCCCTATGTGCTGTGGTCCTGAGCAGAAAAAACCCAGTGTACATTTGGGAGGCACAAAACTCCCAAGACAAACCTGATATAAAATAATTAGTAATCTAACATTCTAAAATCACAGAAATGTACATATACTGCATTGGGAGAAAGCCTGCATGGAATGCCTACACTAGGTTTTAGCTCTTACAAGCAAGAAAACCATAAATACTGCTATTGTTTTAAAAGCTGGATGAAATGGTGTGCTGGAGGAGCAGACTTCTGACAATGAAAAATCCACCCAGAATAGATTCTCACTCTACTGCAGAGCAGACAGTTACCACTTAGGTTATATTTTCTCATAAGGTTGCCATTGGCAATAACATTGAAGAACTTGTGTAACGAGTATAAAATGATGGAATGACTTATCATGGAATATACTACCTGATCTTAGTGGTCAACAAGTTTGGGATTATTTTTCCCTAGTCGCTATCTGCAGACCAATCTATCCAGCTAAAACTTTGTAAAGCATCCTGAATGTTACCTCTAACAGCAATTGACATCTCTGAGTTGCAATTGCTCTCCAGGGACCTTGGAAGATGTCTTTCACATGACCTATAACCTGATCCTTTTAACTGAAGAGGCCGGGGAACCTTGGACTTTCTGCATTCAAAGCATATGATAACACCGCACATTGTGTCTCATGGACCGTCCCATTCCCATCACCAAATATTATCCTGGAATTAATTAATTTCATTTATTTATTAATTTCATTAGATTTATATCCTGCCCTCCCCTTAAAGGGCAGCTAACAACATTTTAAAATCAACAATTCAACTTAAAAAACAAGACAATATAATAAAACAGCAATTTACCTACTTACAGAACTATAGGCTAATTAATTATACAGAGTAAATACATAAAGGCCGTTTTCCCACTGAGCTTACCTCGGAGCGACATCCCTCTTCACCGCGTAGTGTCTGCGCGGATTTCCCACTAAGTGCTCCGAGGAACCAGGAAGTTCCCGACCTTTTACGTCGCAAATGTAAACCGCCAAAAACCAGTTTACATTTGCGACGCAAAAGCCACGGGACTTTGCGGCTCTTCCGGGTTCTGCGGAGCAGTTGGTGCGAAATCCGCGCAGACGCTGCGCGGTGAAGAGGGACGTCGCTCCGGAGTAAGGTCAGTGGGAAAACGCCCACAGATTCCTCACTAGCAGTTGCTCCACCCCCAGGCTTCTGCTTTGCTTGGAACAAGTGACTGATTCCCTACTAGTCGCTGCATGGCTGCAGGGAAATTGGAGAGAGGTGTGAATCAAAATGCAGCCATGCAGTGACTAGTGGGGAATTGGTCACTTGCTCCAAGGAAAGCAGAAGCCTGGAGGTGGAGCGACTGCTAGTGAGGAATCGGTAACCGTGTTTGAGTAAGAACATGCTTTAAAGAATGAACAGCTCCACTGACAACAGCTTCCCACATTAACCCTTAACTTACACAGATCCCAGCCTCAGATGTGTATGAATATGTGGGAAGTGCACAGCAGAGCCTCAAATAGTGATCTGAGGGCCCCGATAAGCATAGATGAGAAGAGGTAGTTTCTAAAATATCCTGGTCTCAAATTGCACTGGGCTTTAAAGGTCAACCAGAACTGGGCCCTGAAACAATTAGGTAACCAATGAAGCTTGTGCAATCGGAACTGTATGCTCTGCTCAACAGCATCCAATTAATAATCTGGCACTACTTTTTGTCCAGGTTAAATTTCTGAACACTCTTGAAGGTACATACACACAAAGGTAGTTATCTGATCTGGATGTTATTGCGTGACTGTAGCTACGTTAGTCTTCTACAGGAAAGGGCATATCTGACCCACCAGCCTAAACTGGTAAAAGGATTTCCAGGCTTACTATTACAAGCTGGAGAGAAACTGCTCAGTCCAGGAATACCCTTCCTGCTACATACAGCGATTTTTCCATAGTTCATAGCAGCACTGTATTTACATTACCCAACATATAAGGTTCCAACACAATGCTTTTAAGGCCACCATTTTTGAATTGTGAAGTAGGCCTCCAGATTGTAATTAAAGCAGTTTCTGGGGATGGTGCATAAGCAGTGTAACTTGATAAGCCGTGCAGCCTGCTTTTACAAACATTTCTGCTAGTGATGCAGAGAAACAGAGAAGAACCCTTGCTGGTTTCCTTCATAGCCAGAATGGCTCCATAAAATGAGCAAGGATTGAAAAGTTATTTTTGACATTAAAACCAACATAGAACAGATGGTGGCATGCAGAACTGATGTGTAAGCAAGTGCCATTTTATGGGGTTTTGTGTCAGAGTAAAATACTGGTTGAGTTCTCAGGTTTAACTCCCTAAATAGAAAATTGGCATATACTCAAACTTAAAAATATTACTAATGTTACACTTTTGTAAGAACTTTCACTTTTAAAATAAAAGCCACAATTATTTTTGATGGTTTTAATGTAGATTGGTTAAGGTATATACTCTTTGATGCCAAACATATACAGATGTGAAAGTGTTAAAGTTTTTTGGGGAAAGAAGGGATCAGTAATATTTTTGAGACTGATGGTACAAAGACGAGAGTTGGGACACACAGCAGCTGGAAGATGAGATGAAGTATTTCATTCAACCCTTAGCGCCAATAAACTAACGTCTCATCGGACATCCTAGTTTTTCATTAAGTCCTCCGTTTTGGTTTCCACCCCTGCTCTCCCTTCATGAGCTCTCCTCATTTCCCTCAGGGCCAATGCAGCAAAACACATGCATAGCGGGCCAAAAAAAAAAAAAAGCCCTCCCCGATGATGTCATAAATCAGTCTGAGGACACATTTGGAGTGAATTTAATGGAATCCCAATGTGGAATTATAATGGAAAAAACCTCCACATAGAGCGATAGCCAGTGTCTTCTTCTGACTTGTTTCTCCCTCAGCCCTCTACACCCTGGCAATAATGAATGAATCACCTCCATGATACATCTGGCATCCACTCAACCTGAGTCCCCATCCCGTGAGAGCTCTTTGAAGACATGAGCTTACGCCATGCTCGCACTGTGACAGGGAGGAGCTGAAATGACCCATTTTCTAAAGAAGATACATAATGCAATGTTTAGCTATTCACATCTTCCTGTACTGTTTTGACTGTTTGAACAACAGCTAAGGCATAGTATCAGCATTGTCCCAGTTCTGACTGGTTCTTGCTTTATACCAGCCTCTCTTTGTAACAACCCCTTGCCGTGCACTCAGTATTTAAATTAGCCTACAGATGGGCACTTCTACACATCTTAAGACATCAGTTCTGCCTCATGAAAACTCAGGTACTTCATAGGCACTCAAACACTGTTAAATCATATGATTATTTGCATATAATTGTAACTCAAATACCCTAACATCATTTACTATATGGATAGGGAATTCAGACGAGATGGAAGTGAACCACTTCACTAGATTTTGTTCCCATGTGTGGCATTTGCATACATATGCATTGTAATTATGCATATGTATCTCACCCTCACTGATTTTCTAGGGGAAGGCAGAATTTTAGTTCACAGGTTGCACATTTTAAAAAAAATGTAAAGGTACCTCCAATAGCAAACCAGGGACAGTGTTTAACAAAGATAATGGGTTGGAGCTAAACTAAATTTTCCATAAGCAGAATAGAACTTGCCTTAACTACTACTCTCTTACCTTACTTCCCTCCACATGACAAATACTCAGTCCTAGAGAAAGCATAACATAAGGAATGGCTTTCTTGTGTATTGCTACCTTGATCCTAGGTTCATGAAATAGTTAGGTTTAAATTAAATGAGGCAGTTAGGATTAGGAATTTATATATATGTCATGACTGAATGCATTGTTTTTCTACATATGAAAAACATAACCCCATACTGTCCTGAATGATTTATTTTTCCACAAGTACACAACTTTTTTTTGCTGTTTCTGCTTTTCCAAGTTACTCCTTTTGCATATGGTATGAAGACAACAGCTTATAACTTCTAGCTTTTAACATTACAACCTCATGAAGTCAAAACTGTTTTGACTAGGCTGTCGTTTTCCTCAAGGTTCTCAAATACATCACTTTGTAACCAACTTGGTCCTCCATAGATCTGAAAGTAAGCCATCTTGTCATTCTGGTTAACAGAGCTTGTCATTTGTCATTTTGCCTGGTAAAGCTAACAAAAAAGCTTGTCTCTCTAGATGGCCTTATTTAGTCAGCCAGTCAGTTAGCAAGGGCCTTTCTGTGAGGGACATACCACATTATTATATCTTCAGGTGGCAAAATATGTGGCAGCTGCATTATTGTCTGAAGCAAAATGCTATACATGACACCCATTTCAAGCACTTTACGCTATATGTTTCTGAGTTCAGTTCAAGATTCTTTTAAGCCATTCACAATCTGGGGCCCACATACTTGAAAGATTGTCTCAATATGAACTCTAATACTCTGCTTGGGCCTTCTGCCTATGCCCTCTTCACAGGATTGTTAAATCTGCCACTGCTCAATCTATGATTGTCAAATCCTTTCTGGCCCCCAGCAGAAGATGGGAGGTAGAGCTACCAAATCCAAGTTACAAAACTTCTGGCGATTTGGGGATGGAACCTGAGCAGAACAGGGACCTCAATGGGGTACAGTGCCATAGAGTCTACTCGCCAAAGCATCCATTTTATCCAGGGGAACTGATCTCTATAGTCTGCAGATGAGTTGTAATTCCAGGGGATCTCCAGGTCCCACCTGGAGACTGGCATCCCTAGCTCAATTTCAAGCTTTTGCAGTAGGAGCCCCCACATTGTGGAATAGTCTTCCTGAATGTGTCAGGAAGCAATGGAAGGTAGAGTCCTGGGCTACTTGTGTTGTATTTTGTCTGTCAGCAATGTATGTTTTATTTGGTTTTAACACTGGAACGAGTAGGTATTGCAATTAAAAAACAGACTTTTTGCAGGCTTCTCACCACTGCCAGTCAGCCAGCCAGCTGGTTAGCAGTGACAAGTCCTGCTCCAAGAGCCACAATGTGCCTTTAGATCTCAGGGAGGTACAGAAAGTTGTAACTGCTTCTGTTTTGGAAGGTGGGTGTATGCCTTTAAATCTCAGTGAAACTGAAGCTGGGGTGGGGGGTGAACAGGAAGAGCCATGTGTGTGAGAGAGAAAGAGGAAGCCAGAGAGTCCAATCCCTTTGTTCATTTTGCATTCCTTTAAGAAACAGTGTGTATAGTAAAAGGGATAGTAAAGTAGGGTGCCAAGTCCAATTCAAGAAATATCTGGGGACTTTGGGGGTGGAGCCAGGAGACTTTGGGGGTGGAGCCAGAAGACATTAGGGGTGGAGCCAAGATCAAGACTGTGACAAGCATAATTGAACTTCAAAGGGAGTTCTGGCCATCACATTTGAAACACACAGACTTTATTGGGGAAAAAGAGAGAAAAAGAAACCTTACACCACCTGGAATGGAACAGAAGCATTCCCTGAAGCCACTGGGAAGGAAGGGAAGGGGGGCATGGCCATTAATTAGGAAGTTAACAGTTACAATATACCCAAGATATGCAGATACTCCCAGGAAGACAACTGCAGTCAGCTGCACATGACAGTCCATGGGATGCAAAGATTACGTGCTGGCTGGGACATGGCCTTTGAGGAGCAAACAGGCAGGTGCAAGCCAGGGACGGAGCCAATGAGGAGAGAGGGCTCCCCCACCGCTCCCGCCCTCCAGGCTTTCCACTCGCTAGGATCTTAGCACTGCTTCACCCCTTCTCACCTGGATCTCCCCCTGTCCCAGCTGCACCCACCATGGGTGCTAGCATGTAAACATGGCGGGGGGGGGGCAGAAGGGTTCACATAGTCCTGCGTGAAAGGGGGGGGAGAGAGAGATGGCAAAGAATGGCCACAAACCACTAAAGCGCCGATGGAGCATGAGCGCCACAGACTTCCTCGTCCGTCAGCTTCTCACCCAGGTTGGTTATGACATGACGCAGCTCAGCAGCGGTGAAATAGCTGCTCCCATCCTTCCCCCCTGCAGCCATCTCCAACCTGCAAAGACACCACGGAGGCATTTCGACCTTTCAGCTCTTGGCCAGTGTCCGTCTCCTTCCGCCTCGGGCTAAGTCGCCGCCCCTTCCCCGCTCTTCTCACGACCAACAGCAGGACCGGAACCTTTGTCGACCTCACGCCTTCGCGTGCGTATCCCTCCACCCCAACAAACCACCATCACATTTAAAGGGACGGACGGGAGGCTGGCAACTTTGGACCCAGGCAGCGTGGCTTGGAGAGGGCTGGGCCGCAGCTGCTGGCTGAGCAGCGGAACACCTCCCCCCGCTCCCCAGCCTCCTTGTTGGGCCGCCCCAGGAGACCCAGCCCTGCTGCTGCGCTCCTCATCCCGGCAGGCAGGGGCTGCATTCACCGCGCTGTTTCCCCCCTCCCCCCGCTTCTGGATTTTTGGAGAGCGGGGGAAGAGGTTGCAAATTTGGGGGTCCCCTGCCAGGGCCGGAGGGTTGGGAAGCCTATAGTAAAGAGTTAATAGAACCTGAGTATGGGATAGAGCAGGGGTGGGAAACCTCCACCCCGAGGGCCATATATCACTTGGTATGGCCCTTGGGGATTGCTGGACTGAACCAAGCCAAGTGGCAGCCTTCCTGGAGCCTGGCTGGCCAGCGAGGATCGTGGGGCCCAGCCACGCTGTGCAGTAGCCTCCCCAGGACCCAGCAGGGATCACAGGGCCCAGATGTACTGTGCGGCAGCCTCCCCAGGACCTGGCTGGCCAGCCAGAATTGCTGCAGGGCCTGGAAAATGTACTGTCACAGTTCAGGTAAGTTTCCCCCTCATTGCTTTATTTCACTTTCTTTCCATTTCTTCCCCAATTTCTTTCTTTCCCTTTCTCCCTTCCTTTATCTCTCTCTCTTTCTCTCTGTGTGGAGCCTGTGTGCTGGACATTGTGAAGGACTGTTGCTGGGGTATGTGGGTGCCTTTAAAGGTCTGCTGAGAGCAGCTGCAGTTTCCACATGAAGGGAGGGGTGGGGGTGGGTGGGAGCCAGCTTCCACCAATTCAATTTGCACTTGATTATCCCAGATGGTATGACCTAATATGCTAATGAGTGTGTGACCTAATATGCTAATATTAGGGGATGTGGTCTAATATGCTACTGGGTTCCTGCTGAGTTTTTTCTATAAAAAAGCCCTGGACCTATGCATTTGCCTATGGTGGTGGGTTGGGGGTGTGTATGTGCCAGATTAGGCTTTCCCCACATGACTTCAAATAGAAAAAACAATTATTTGCATTAATTTTGCTGGCCTGAATCATTCTTCCTCGGTGGAGCACTGTTTTTTAAGTTGATAATTTTGTATGGCCTGTGAATGATGTTATAAATATCCATATGGCCCTTGGCAGAAAAAAGGTTCCCCACCCCTGAGACAGAGGAAAATTCCACCCCCTAGACTTTTCTTTCTGTAAGTAAGGAAATGGTTACATTCAGCAACTCTGGTGAGTAAAGTTATCTACACCATTGCCCTAGGGAGATCACAAAAGTGTGAGCATACAAACCGTTTATTTTGGCTGCTTTGTGTGTGTGTGTGTGTGAGAGAGAGAGAGAGAGAGAGAGAGAGAATTCACTTTAATTTTAGTGGAAGTACAGCTGCTGTGGAACCATTTGAATGCAAAAAAGGGGAAATGAAGACTGTATTCAGGTAACTGCACTGCTGTATTTTTATATATTTATTTATTTTTAGGGAATGGGAAAATCTCCTGGCTCCACCCCCAAAGTCCCTAGCTATTTCCTGAGTTGGATCTGAAAACTCTATTTCCAAGACACTGGCCTCATCTTAATTCTAATTCATGGTGTTCTTTTGTGAAGGACACATAATTAAACAGGCTGCTGGCTTGGCTTGGATAAGTGATTTAAAGAGACAAATGCCTTCTCCAAACCAGCTGATGTAGTGGTGGGGGCTTCAAGAGCCACACAATATGTGTGAAAGAGCCACAGTTTGGCCACCCCTACCTTAACACATGAAGTTGTCCTGAGCCATCAAAATTCAAAGTACGTTGGTGGATTAACAATTTGTGAGGCTCTGGGCCCAGGGAGCCCTATTTTCTACAGCTCTATAGTTTTAAAATATCCGTGGTTTTAAAATGTCGTGTCATTAATCATACTAGATTCATGTTAAAATGGAATGCTTATGAAGAAACCTAGATGGCAATTCAGTCCTGTCACTAACTTGACCTCCTGAGGAAATTTGGAAGACAAACTGGCCTTCCTCAGAAAAAGTTGGCCTGATTAAAACTATCACCTGACTTAGGGTTTTTTAAAATGTTTACATTTTTTACACATGCATGGTTAAGTTTTTACAAGTTCTCCACTGACTGTGTGCAGAAGAACGTTATTTTGTTTCGCTTCAAAGCAGCTTGTTAAATTAGGCCATTTTTCAATAAGGAAACTGATGCTTAGCGATTAGGAGGTTGATTGGCCAAAGCCTAATTTACAGTTAAAATGAGCCTTTGGACAAGAGAACACAGCATTTCCTTGAGGGATTTTCTGAGTCCGTCCAATGATGCTAGCCCTTGGGACACATTGCTGAAAGTTGGCATCTTTGTTTTCCTATTGCTTTAGCATTTGTTTTCAAAAGTTTAAAACAGCCTGCATTAAATAGGTATAAAATATGGGACATAGAGTTCATCATTCAAAGCCTTAGGAGTCTCAGAACGCACAATTATTTTTGAAATAGAGTCAACAAAACACAGCTGATTTAAGTTTATCCTGGACAAAGATGTCTCTTTTGCAGAGAGAGCCCCTTGCTGGTGCCTCCAGTTCCTTGGAGTGTTTAAGTTTCAGCATGACATTTAATACTTGCACAGACTTATTCTCCTATACAAAATTATGTTTGTTTTGACAAACACACGGCACTATATCTACACCAGATGCTAAGTAAAAACAGACTAGATAACAGTGCAAAGGAAAGAAAGGAAAGGTCCCCTGTGCAAGCACCAGTCGTCTCCGACTCGGGTGACGTTGCTTTCACAACGTTTTCACGACAGACTTTTTACGGGGTGGTTTGTCATTGCCTTCCCCAGTCATCTACACTTCCCCCCGAGCAAGCTGGGTACTCATTTTACCGACCTCGGAAGGATGGAAGGCTGAGTCAACCTTGGGCTGGCTACCTGAATCCAGCTTCCGCCAGACTCGAACTCAGGTTGTGAGCAGAGAGTTCAGATCACAATACTGCAGTACTGCTGCTTTACCACTCTGCGCCACGGGGCCGCTAGATAACAGTGCAAAGGCTTTGTCAAATCCAAGATATTGCCCCCCTTATGGATAGAGAGTTTATACGAATACATTATTACAAAACCAAAAAAGAAAGGGGGGGAGCAGTTGTGTTGACAGGAAGATCATTTCCCCATAAAGTAATCATTCCTTAGTTGTAGCTGCTGCTGCAAAATCCCCAAACCAACCCTTTGATGATAATAAAACTGCCTCATTTTAATTCTAATTCATGGTGTTATTTAGTGGAGGAAACATCATTAAACATTTCAGTGAGAAAGACTTTTACAACTAGTGCTTGAAGAAGAGAAAGGGAGTAGAGAGATTAATGAGACACTGCTCCACAACTGACTATTAGAATTAAAAATCCCTTGACTCTGGAAAGCAGTGATTCTAAACAAATATACATTAATCTTTTTAGCATCTGGATTAAAGACATCCTGAGAGTATTAGAGCCGCACTGAAACATCACAAAAAATCATTAGGTTGGATCCCTTAGAAGAAGACAATGACAGCTGCAAGTCCAGGTATGGTCCCAAAAGGCTTGCAGTGCCCTCGACCAGCTGCTCATGGTGCCTCCACTTGGTCTCTCTAAGCCCTGAAGCTGTTGTGAAGCCAGACAGACTATGGCTGAGCTGGTCACTGCCTACTTTTCCTCTGTCTTTTGTGGAAGCAGGAGGGGGAGGAAGGCCAGGTGAGCTATCATCCCCTGAGCTGCCCTACCTGTTGCAGAGCTGGAGAGAGCAGTGTCTAGTGTAGTGAATCTGGTGGCTGCCTGCTCTTTCTCCTTCCCTCTTTTGCTGATGAAGGAGGGTAGGGTGAGCAGGGCAACTCAGGTGTCAGCACTTGGCCCAAGGGTACAGTTGCCAGTCTCCAGGTGGGGCCTGGAGATCTCTTGCTTTTCCAACTGATCTCCAGCTGGCAGGAAAAAAATGGCTGCTTTGAATGGTGGACTCTATGGCATTGTATCATGTTGAGGTCTCCCAACAGTCATTTCGTACTCAATGGAAATTTATTCCAAGGGTCATAGGATCCTCATGAAGTAATGGTCATGCAGCTTGGGAGGGGGCAGTGGGGAGGAGGCGGCCAAATCGCCCTCTTCCATCAGCAAAGCTCTGCCAGCAGAAGAGAAAGAAGAGAGCAATTTTTGTCCCTTTCTCCCTCCTCACAGCTGTGACTTTCCCGGGGTCAGAAATGGCTAGCGGTGGGAAGAGAAAGCAGGGGAGACTTGTAGTTCTTGTATAATCCTTGCACTGGATCTAATCCTCTGTTTATCTGTAACAGACATCAGGGAAGCGGCTTCTCATGCTCACACTCTCTTCCCTTCCTCCCTCTCCACTCACAATTTTTATGTAACCTCAGCTAGGAAAGGATCTTTATGCACCGTATGACTGGTGTTCACATGCTGAATTTTGTCACATGACAACATTAACAGAAACAGTATAACATGTCTACTCCCAGACATTCCAGCTCCCCAACTGAAGTCATCATCACACCCCCAATATTTCCTGTTGCCTTTAATGGAGACCAGGTGAGTGGGTACAGGAAGTAAGTTAGGCCGAAACTCTGCCCTCTCCAGGCTGCGTCCCCAAATCTCCAGGAATGCATTTTGTATAAAATTAATTAGTTTTGTACTGGTTTGTTTTATTTCTTCTTAAAAATGATTTTAGTATTCTTTTTAAAAATGTTTTCTGAAATGTTATTTTTTTGGCTATATGACTAATTTTCAAAAGGTATCCAGAATTTTAGAAACTGGGCAAAGTTCAGGTAGTGACTTTTGTAAAAGTGGGGCTGCTTCATGAAAAAGCAATACCTCTCTGAAGAGACTTTTTTGCCCAAATGAATAGAACCAACCCAAGCACTTTTAATCAGATCATGAAACATACTCATAGGAAAGAATTTATTCTTAAAGCAGTAGTACTCTTTATTTAGCATGTAGTCACTGTATAGGAGGGACTAAGTCAAATGTGCTACAGATTAGGCCTCTGTATCTGTGAGATTTTACCTCAACAATAATTAGGGTTGCCAATCCCCAGGTGGGGGCAGGGGATCCCCCGGTTTGGAGACCCTCCCCTTAGGGTTGTCAGAAAGCGGGGGGAGGGGAGGGAAATGTCTGCTGGGAACTCTATTATTCCCTATGGAGATTTATTCCCATAGAAAATCATGGAGAATTGATCTGTGGGTATCCGGGGCTCTGGGGGGGGGCTGTTGTTTGGGGTAGAGGCACCATATTTTCAGTATCTAGTACCTCTCCCCAAAATACCTACCAAGTTTCAAAAAGATTGGACCAGGGGGTCCAATTCTATGAGCCCCAAAAGAAGGTGCCCCTATCCTTCATTATTTCCTATGGAAGGAAGGAATTGAAAAGGTGTGCTGTCCCTTTAAATGTGATGGCCAGAACTCACTTTGGAGTTCAATTATGCTTGTCACAGACTTGATCTTGGCTCCACCCCCAAAGTCTCCTGGCTCCACCCCCAAAGTCCCCAGATATTTCTTGAATTGGACTTGGCAACCCTAACAGCCATCTGAATTTTATTGCCTTCTCTGCAGCAATTTGACTAGGCCCCTTGCTGAATGCTCCAGGGGTTTGGCATAAAGAAACATCCCAATGACCTTTCTACCCTGCAGGGGTGTCGAATTCATTTGTTATGAAGGCTGGATTTGACATAAATGAGACCTTGCTGGGCTGGGCCATTTGTGTCATAAAATTGCCAGGTGGCAGAGGTATAAACTTTATAAAGGACACAGACAAACACAAAGATTTTTTTTTTTAAAAAAAAATTAAAATAAAACATGCTTAAAACATTAGCACTTGTTGGTCTTAAAGGTGCTTTCTTTCTATTTCTCCTGTGTAATCCAGGCTCAGTTGCACAGCAGAGCTATTGAGTCAAGCCTCCCTTCCTTCTATTGGCTGAGGCTCCTCCTTCTCCTGGTCATCTGGGGAAGGAAGGAAAGACCCAGAACTTCCTTTGAAACAAGCTATCCCTCCCCCCTTCTTCCCCAAGGGAGGATCCTCAGCCAATGGAGAAAACAGAGGCTTTGCTCTGTAACTCCTGTGCAATTGAGCAGTCTTGGCAAACAAGCTGTGATGCAGAAGGAAGCAAGAGAGAAGAAGAAGAAAGCAGATAACAGTCAGTTGCTTGGGGCCTGGTTTGGCCCATGGGCCACATGTTTGACACCTCTAATCTATCCCTTATCTTTTGGTATCACCAGAGGATTTCCCCAGAGTAGAAAGCTTGATGTTGAGACAGTGTTGCGACGACGTGAGTCGCCTAACATTTGGCAGCCTAGATTTTCACTTTCAGTGCACTTTGTCTACTCCAAATATTGTAACCTCCCATAGCAATTTCTGAATGAAGACAGCCATTTTTAAGATAATGGCAAAACTGCGGTGTAAATAAATGTGGTAGTTTCAATATTCAGATTCTCAATAATCTTCCAAAATTCCCTATCAGCCTTCTATACATTGTCAAAAACCTTTTGATTGCCATTTGTGTTGACCTTTGCCCAGATTAAGCCAGACATAGAAGCCAGCAACACTTTGGAATGAGAGAGAGCAGACATGAGCTTTTCTTCCTGATCCTCAGGCTATCTTACTGAAAAGTTGGAACTAAATTGGAAAGTTGGGTCCTTTCATACAAACATGTGTCTAAAGCATACATTTCTTACCAGCCACACAAACTAATGATCCTTTGCAAGAGGATCTTTGGACAGATGGTTTTGGGAGGAGACAGTCACAGCAAAAAAATTGGAGAACACACATGTTCTAGATTACTCGTGATCTGGACAAAGGGTTCCCAGCCTTTTTAGGGCAACTTGTAGGAGCACTGGGAGGGCAGAGATTGACAAAAACTGTGTCATTCAACACTAAGGGTACCTGAAACTGACGTCACTCTGTCTTGTGATACTCTAGGAATTTCCCCAATCTCTATCTGGACACTTTCCTAGTTGGTAAACGAATCTATCCTGTGTCTCTCACAAAAGTGTAATGTGCAGAGATCAACCAGTGAAGTTGTCTGCTATATATATATAAAAAAAAATCTCCTAATGTCTGCACATTAAGTTGCTGATAAAAGCTAGGTACAGCAGGCAGCTGGAAGCTGAGAAAGAGCTTTTTTGGCACATGTTTCATGTCTAACGAAGACAGCTTTGCCAACTGGGTGTCCTCTAATTTACAGCCTGGGACTCTTTTCTCCCAAAGGTCAATACACTAGTTTTCCAGTGCCTAGGGCACATGCAGGAAACAGGAAATAACAAAAATAGGCTGCTAAGAATTTTCAGTAGCTGTCAGAAATGAAAGGAGGGAAGTATGCAAGAGAACTTTTTTTTAAAATCACAAATCAGATGTCAAACTGATACACAAACAAAGGTCAGCAATGAGGGTCCTATTGTTTGTCTCTCTGGCTGAAGGCAGTTGGGAATTCCCACTAGAGTTCAGCAGATTTATACACATAAATCCACTTATGAAATGATGGGAAAATAGATCATGAATGTTAGATACTATTGATGTATTAGATGGCCAGTGACGCTGAACACAGGGAAAGCCAAAGAGTAGTCCAGAATGGCAGCAATGGCTACTAGGATAATGTTCCCTTTTGTTATTACTGATAACAGATGTGGGGAATTTTCCAAAGTGACAACAGCTTTTTGTTTTTTAATTGAAAAATTATTATTTTGCTAATGTGTTAAATTCGAATTATCTAATTCTTGGTTCTTTGTTCCCTACCCCAACAAAATTCATGTTTTCTGACCACATTGTAGAGTCTATTACAATAATTTTCTTACAGATTAAATCTGTAGCTTGCTGCTCTGGCATAAATAAAATTAGTAGGATGTGGGATATAAACATTGCTATGTCTAGGGTTGCCAGGTACTCCCTGGGAATGAAAGATCTCTGCCCCCAGCTCTGTTGCCCACTACTGCTTTAATGGCCAGTGGGGGAAAAAGAAAATAAAAAATTACCATTGGAACAATGGCATTACATCACTTCCAGGGACGACTCTCAAGTGACATCATGTCTCACTAGGAACTGCTGGAAATTCTATGACTTTACCGTAGAGTTTCTGGAGATTCCTAGAGATGTATGATCACTTCTGCGTTTTCCCCAGAAATAACCTAACACAGTTGTACTGATGGTACACCCCTTGTCCCTGACCTCCTTAAACTCCTAATGGTTGGCAACCCTAGCAATGGCATAAATTTTGATATTTTGTTGTCATATGAATTATGGGGAAATAATTCCTATTTCAGTTCACAGAGGCAGATGGATCTGGATGGATTGCTGGCAGACTCTGGGGAACTTCTGGCTGACACTGTTGATGTTCTTGTGTAGGTCCTGATCAAATTATTATGCTAGATACAATCCTCCCTACTGGTAACTTAGAACAAAGATGCAGGCAGGCAAACATTTAGAATTCAAATGGAGAGGAAAAATCAATGTGAATATAAGGAAATGCAATCTGGAGTGTATGATCATGCCTGTTCTTTGATGGTGAATGTAGAAAAGCATGTGTTCTTCTCCAGTGGAACTGTTCCAGATAGTGAGGCTTTTAAATATGACCCTTGATATAAACCTGGACTGCAGCACAGCCCACTGTGACCTTTTTGCTAAGCATTTCTCAGATAAGATTGCTCACATCTGCAGCAATTTGGACTCTGTTTTGATAGTGGATGTCATTGGAGCACAGTCTTATTGTGTTTTTGGATGAATTTCAGTTGCTGTAGCCCAACGATATAGCCAAAATGCTTGGAAGTGTGCAGCATGTCATGTCTATTTTGACTCTCACCCATTTTGGCTCATAATATCTAGACAGAGAACACAGACAGACTAGGTCACTAGTGCAGTAAATGCTTCATGAGGAGAAGTTGTCAGAAGAACCCCTCCTTAGACCAAAAAGTCTTAAATAATCATCAGTCAGTAACAAATTCTACCTCAATTCAATTTGCTTTATTACGGTCCATGACCAAATACACAGTACAATGCAGACCAACAACGCCCCCAGAAAAATTGTAAAAATCTAGAGGGACCTCAAAAGGTAAAACATATGATATAAAAAATACAGATAAAAAATTAAAAGAAGATTATACAGCTCTAGTAAAATATTAACTAGAATACACTGATTAACATTTGTTTCAGTTTCAACAGCATTTATGGTAGTATAGAGTACTCAGGGATTAGGATAAAGTAAAATGCGTTTGGGAATATTCAAAAATAATTTAAAAACAGTTTCAAGACCCCTTTGTTACATTATCCTCATGAATTAGATATAAATTGGGGGTTAGAATCTGAAAACAGCATACTTCTGATTTTATAATCAGAGAACCCCAAGCATCCCTCAAACAGAGAATAGATGTACCCGTATTTTTCGCACCATAAGGCGCTCCGGAGGATAGGACGCACCTTCCTCCTGGGGGGCGATCCGCTGCCTCTTCCTCCGATCCGGCGCTTCCCCTGCGCCTGCTTGCCTGGCTCCATCTTCTTCAGGCAAGCACTGGGATCGCTCCACGTGGCCCCAGCGCTTCGCAAGCGCTGGCTGCAGAGGGGGCAGCATGCTTCCTACTTGCCTGTGTCCCTGCCTTCAACTGTGATGTTTAAAGCAAGCGCTGGGATCGCTCCCTCCCCCCTCCGATCCCAGCGCTTGCTTTAAACATCACAGCTGAAGGCAGGAACACAGGCAAGTAGGAAGCACCCGCCCCCTCCGCAAACGCAGCGCTTTGCGAGCGTCGGCTGTGGCGAGGGCAGCGTGCTTCCTACTTCCCTGTGTGCCTGCCTTCAGCTGTGATGTTTAAAGCAAGCGCTGGGATCGGAGGGGGGAGGGAGCGTTTGCGGAGGGGGCGGGTGCTTCCTACTTGCCTGTGTTCCTGCCTTCAGCTGTGATGTTTAAAGCAAGCGCTGGGATCGCTCCCTCCCCCCTCCGATCCCACGTGGAGCGATCCCAGCACTTGCCTGAAGAAGATGGAGCCAGGCAGGCAGGCGCGGGGAAGTGCCGGATCGGAGGAAGAGGCAGCAGATCCCCCCCCAAAGGTACGTACCTTCGGACTATAAGACGCACACACTTCCCCCCCACTTTTTTTGGGGGGGGGGGAAGTGCGTCTTATAGTCCGAAAAATACGGTACCTGGCATGTATGGCTAGGTAAAGGCCACACCCAAGCAACACATGGTCAATCATTTCCACTTTATCTTCACCACAAGGGCAGACCTGCTCAGCCATATACACCTTTTTAAAGCAGCCCTTGACAACTGCTGAAGGAAAGATATTGCAACGGGCCATAGAAAAGGCCCTTCTGTGGGATGGTATTGCTAGATTTGAGAGATAGGAGGCTGGAGCTAGCACCTATCTCCTTTGGGGGGGGAGCTAAATAAACTGAGACCTTGGCAATATCATTCTGTCTCTCAATGTCTTGTAATCTCTGTTTGACTATGTCCCTGGCTTGGTCCAGGGCCATTATCTGGAGAGATTCGGGTGAAAAGCCAAGCATAGACAATTTCTGATGAATGGCTCTAACTAACCCAAGAGGAACAATATCTATTCTTTAAAATTAGCGATGTGAAATTCGTGGGGCAATGGCTGAGACTGAGCCAAGTGGTGATTGAAAGTAGGCTCACCCTAGCCTCTATCCTTAGCAAGCCAGTTTCCAAGTGTAGTACTGCATTGGAAACGCAGGTTGGAAAGTGGAAAATGGCTCTCAAGAATTTGGACTGAATTTTCTCAAGAGGATCGAAGCTTGATAAGGTTGGACCCGACATGGTTCCATAAGTGAGTTGAGGTATTGTTTTGGCCAAGTACAGTTTTAATGCAACTGGTATAAAACGCCCCCCTTTCGTAAGAAAAAACCTAATGTCTGAACTAGATGTCTGAACTAGGGTTGCCAACCTCTAGGTGGGGCCTGGAGATATTTTGAGATTACAGCTGATTTCCAGAAACACTTTCTGAGATTTCTCAGATGTCTACTTTGGAGTCCCTGTGATAGAAGGAGGAAGAAAAGATTTGATTTATACCTTGCCCTTCACTCAGAGTCTTAGAGCAGTTTACAATCTCCTTCCACTTCGTTTTCCCACAACAATGTACTTATCCAATTCTTTCAGGGATTTTTTTACTAATAAGATCCATATTGCTCCATGGGGTTAAAGTAATCTTAATTCCAGGTGAAAGAAAGAAAGAAATGTTTTTCGTATTGGCAAACCAAAAGATTAATCCCTTAATACAAATACTGAAACCAAATGTTTTGAATAAAGGCTCTCAAAACTAGACATTTGAAAACTGTATGCAGTATAGAAAGGTGTTTAAGTTTTTTGGGAAGGGCGATGCTGTCATTATATATATATAAAATCAGGTGTATGAGGCAAGGGGGGGGAGAGATATTGGATGAAAAATGCGAAAGTGTATGGTTTGAAAGCCTGGGGAATAATTCCATGGATTAAAAGAAACGTTTAAGGGGAGGGGGAAATCTGTCTAGGGAACAATAATGAAGCCATTCCTGGCATTTATCCAAGACCAGCTCCTTGCCGGATTAATGTTTCTGGTATTTAAAACTAAATAAGAATCTGCATTTAAGCCAACTCTTTGGCTTGGTGTAAGTAAAATCTGCTCCATTGCTGCCAGTGGAGCTTTGCTGATTAACATCATATTTAGTGTTTTGTTTGAAAATGGATCTGTGATCCCAGATAATTCCTGAACCCTAAGTTTTCCCCACCTCAACTGAGCAAGGTACATAACAAGTCTTTTGTATTTTAAAAGAGACACGATACAATGTACCACTAAGTTTTCCTTTTGAGGATGTCCCTACATTCATGCTTGCATGGAGAACTGTAGCCTAGCCAAATAGACCATTTTTCTGAATTTTTTTAGTTGGATAGGATTGTCATGAACTCTTACATTATTAAGCTGTTTTGTGAAAAGGTGGGGCATAAGTAATTAAAATAAATAAAATGAATTAACAAAACAATTCAATTTATACAGTGGATCTGTTCTGAAGGACTTTATTTCTCACTATCTGTTCTGAGCCCCGTGGCGCAGAGTGGTAAAGCTGCAATACTGCAGTCTGAGCTCCCTGCTCACGACCTGAGTTCAATCCTGGCAGAAGGTGGGTTCAGGTAGCCAGTTCCAGGTTGACTCAGCCTTCCATCCTTCCGAGGTCGGTAAAATGAGGACCCAGCTTGCTGGGGGGAAAGTGTAGATCAGTGGTCCCAAAACTTTTGGCTCCAGGGACTGACCCCAGGACTGACCTGCTCACTGAAGCCCCAGAGCTGGCGGGGTGGGGGGACCCAATTTGGTCTGCCCCCTGTGGCACCCCCCCGTTTTCCTCCCCCACTTTCCTCCTTCCTCCTCCCTCCCGTGCAGCCTCGCCACCTCTTAAAGGTACAACTTGACTCCTACTTTGTTCTACAGCTTCAGACCAACACAGCTGCCCACCTGGATCTATCCTCCTTCCACCCCCCCATTTTCCTCCTTTGCCCCTCCCCGCCCGTTTTCCCCATTTTAAGGCTGGGGAAGAGATGGTGAAGTCTTCCCAGGCTGCCCCCCACCAAACAGCTGCAGGGGAAAAACCACCACAGCCAGCGGTGGCTGAGGGCACGTGGCACTCCAGGCAGGCACCCCCCGCAGCACTTCAACCCCCCCCCCCGGGCCTGCAGTGCTCACCCCCTCCTTCCCTTCCTTTTCTGTCCCATTTCGTCACCTCTCCCCCCCTGCACGTGATCACAGCGTGCCATGGCCAGAAGGTCCGGGGGGGGGGAACAGGACAGAAGGGGAAGGGAAGGAGGTGACAGAGGAGGAGGCAGGCATGCCATGGGTGGAAGAGGCCAGGCGCAGGGGGGTAGGAGGCGAAGGGACAGGAAGGGAAAGGAAAGGCGGGAGGTGGCTGGCAGCAGCGCCAAGTGATGCTGCCCTTGCCTCCTTCCCACTTGGAAAGGAGGCAAGGGCAGCCTTGCTTGCTGCTACTGCAGCAGTTTTCCTGCTGATCAGCTGATCAGTGGGAGGGGGGAGGAAGTAGGGAGGCTGTGCAGGAGGCCAAAGGAGGGGAGGAGGAGGCACCATGGGGGGGGGGCGGCGAGGCTGTGTGGCCCATTGAAAACCCTGTAAAAAGACTGCCGTGAAAACGTTGTGAAAGCAACGTCACCCCAGAGTCGAAAACGACTGGTGTTTGCACAGGGGACTACCCTTACTGTTTTTTATCTGTTCTGAAGGACTTTACCTATCTGCTATTACTGGAACAATATGGATATTACTTACCTATTACTATTTGCCTATTTATACAATGGATCTGTTCTGAAGGACTTTATCTATTACTATCAGTTAGATTATATGTGATTTCTTAGGTGGTCAGGGCCCAATTCAGATCAAGATAGGATTGCCAATCCCCAGATGGATAATATAAAGCTGCAAAAAACTGGAAAAATAACAAAAAAGACTGAAAAGTATTTCAAAAATATATGTGATTAATCAACTACCTCTTAAACAATATAATCATTAATATCTCTATAAATTCCAAAATACAAGGTAAATGTGCAAGAGAACAAGTTTACACTGTCCTTTCAGTTCATCATGTCAGTTTCAGATTTCAAGTGCTCAATGACTATTCACCTGGGAAGAATAAAGTGCCAGTATTACAGGCAGCTTTACTGATAGAGGCTGTGAAAACCCACTGTATTTAAAATTGCTCTAAAAAGATGGAAGTTTTAACAGAACACCTGCAACAGAAGAAACATCTTTGAAAAACTAAAATCATCTGCACTTGAAATCTGGTCAGCACTGGCACTTTATTCTTCCCGAGGAGCCGGGTGAATAGTCATTGAGCGCTTGAAGTCTAAAACTGACATGAGGAACTGAAAGAACAGTGTAAACTAGTTCTCTTGCACATTTACCTTGTATTTTGGAATTTATAGAGATGTTAATGATTATATTGTTTAAGAGGTAGTTGATTAATCACATATATTTTTGAAATAATTTTCAGTCTTTTTCATTATTTTTCCACTTTTTTGCAGCTTTATATTACGTTTCTGTTCTGTGGGACTCTAGGTTTCACCTCCAATCTCCAGGTGGGGGCAGGGGATCCCCCAATTTGGGGGCCCTCCCCCCACTTCAAGGTCATCAGAAAGCGGGGGGGGGGGTGAGGAGAAATGTCTTTGGGCATTCCATTATTCCCTATGGAGACCGATCCCCATAGGGTATAATGGAGAATTGATCTGTGGGTATCTGACGTTCTGGGGGGTGGGTTCTGTTTTTTGAGCTCGAGACACCAGATTTTTAGCATAGCATCCGATGGCTCTTCCCAAAAGACCCTCCAAGTTTCAAAAAGATTGGACCAGGAGGTCCTCTTTTATGAGCCCCCAAAGAAGTTATCCCATCCTTAATTATCTCTAATGGATGGAAGGCATTTAAAAGGTGTGTGTGGTCCCTTTAAGTGTGATGGCCAGAACTCCCTTTGGAGTTCAATTATGCTTGTCACACCCTTGCTGCTGGCTCCACCCCAACGTCTCCTGGCTCCACCCCCAAAGTCCCCAGATATTTCTTGAATTGGATCTGGCAACCCTAGATCAAGATAATGGTGTATGGAAAGAAGTTTACATTTTCCTCTTGTGCTGTTTTCGTGACTTGAAATCACCCCTGGGATGCTATTTGTCCCACTGCGAGTTCCTTGTGTACTGTGGGGGTGCATATAAGGTTTCTCTAACAAGAAAAATAAGGTCAGGAAGACAGTGCAGGGAAGGAAGGGAAGGTATAAACCTCTTCTCCCCATGTGCCATTGTAGCAACCAAATCATGCCCACATGTGCCTGGGAACTGGGTTACCAGTGGGGTAATGAAATAACATCTGACTGAAAGTCCTCAGGGCAGACTCAGCCATGACTTTGTAACTTGTGGCTAGGCATGTGCAATTAAGTGAGTACAACTGACCACTGTTACTTGGTTTCAGTTTGGAGATGTACATCCTGGTCAAAAATATAGTGCATATTGTGTGTAATATATGTAGTGACCTCCTGCAGATGTAGATTTACATGTTCATAGAGAGGAATCTCAATATAAATGTTATCTGTTAAAACTTGCCATTCTATTTGCATTAAGAAGGAAGAATTCTGGGAGTGGAAAATCATTACTTGCATTGCATTTCCCGTGTCAATAAGTAGCTGGTAGACAGGACTGATAGGTGGCACGATGCTTCTAAATATGGCACCATAAGTGAGTGTATTTTATTATGACTTAATTATTTCCAAAAAATAAACACTTTTCAGGTGCCATCTTTTAAAAATTATTCCTTGCCAATAATTTCTAGTAGCATACAATTTTGCCTTACTCCAGAAGTAAGTCTCACTGAGTTCAACTACTTCCCAGCAATCATAGCTAAGATTGCAACCGGAAATAATTCCTATTTAACAGATTGAGACTTCTTCCAAGTATATCAGGCATGGGCATTTAGCCTGCAGTGCTCTTATATAGCATCTTACCATTATGCAATGTTTAAATTGCCATAATATTTCAAACAACCTTAATTTTCACATTTCCAGGCATTGTACATACTTCCTCAACATTATTTAAAGATTTCCTAGTCATAACTTTAAATACACATTAAACAGACACTTTTGGATGTTTGTATAATGATTAGTAAGAGGGCAGTGTTACATACATACCTGCGGACACATACAAAATACCATTAAAAAGCAGTTTTGTTTTACTGCTTTTCAGTAATGTTTCTAACAGCATTTGCTGTAGACCAGGCTGTGTAAAGAACAATTTGTTGTATAGTTTGTGATTTCAGGGGATAAAATGCTTTAAAGTAAATGTGTAAGTTATGGACTTCTTGTTTCCTTCCCTCCCACTTAACCAGGAAAATCTGGGAATTAGATTGTGATCACATCAGGAACAGCTTACTCATCCATAGATTGATTTTAAACATGTCACATTTAAGAATAAAACTATTTAGATAGTAATTCTAGTGACCATGCAGCTTGTTCTTTTAGCGCAGTAGTTTTAAAGCTTTGTATCTTCAAGGAAGTTTTTCTACATACATTTCCCTGCCAAGCAACCACCACTCAATACAAGGGATTCTGTGGAGTGTTCTAAGATATGCCCTCAGTTCATATACGCCAAGTCTACTGGGCTGCTCCTTTGGCTCATATGAACTGAGGAAAAGAAAAGGAAAGGTTCCCTGTGCAAGCACCAGTCGTTTCCGACTCTGGGGTGATGTTGCTTTCACAACGTTTTCACGGCAGACTTTTTATGGGGTGGTTTGCCATTGCTTTCCCCAGTCTTTTACACTTTCTCCCCAGCAAGCTGGGTACTTATTTTACTGACCTCGGAAGGATGGAAGGCTGAGTCAACCTTGGGCCAGCTACCTGAATCCAGCTTCTGCCGGAATCGAACTCAGGTCGTGAGCAGAGAGTTCAGACCACAGTACTGCTGCTTTACCACTCCGAGAGGCAACCACAAAATACCTGGTCTGAAACTACCTGCTCTGGGAAAGCTATATTTCAGGACAACTTCTTCATCCTTTCTCTCTGTGAAATCCATGCAAATCTGATAAGCCCCTTGGTTACTCAAAACCAGGAGTGCACAATGTGAGGCAAAAGGGGCAAACTGCCTTGGATCTCTCAGAATACAGTTAGAGTTGCCAACTCCAGGTTGGGGAATTTCTGGAGATTTGGGAGTAAAGCCTGGGGACAGGGTTTGTGGGGGGGGAGCATCCTCAGTGGGATATAATGCTACAGAGTCCATCCTCCAAGGCAGCCATTGTCTCCAGGGGAACTGATCTCTGTCATATGGAGATTAGTTGAAATTCTGGGAGATCTCCAGGTTCCACCAGGAGGATGGCAATTACAACAGTGCTGAAGGGCTAGTGAGAGTATCTTGCACACGAGTACACTAAGCGAGATTCTGGCCAGATTTAGCTAGTAACATAAATGATTTTTGAAAAGTGACCAAAAAGAGCATTTATTGTTAAAGCCCAAAGGCCATTATGATTAGGATGCCCAAAAGGGAACACAGACTGCAGTGAAAACAAACATTAAGTTAAAAACACATAGAAATACATTTTTAAAAAATACAAGAGCGCCTTCCCTATGTATAAATAAACTATTTTAGCCTTTAAACACAGTTCTAGCCAGTATTTTCTTGGCTGCCAAGGCAAGAGATAATTATCTACTACCAGTGAAAATATAAAAACACATGCAAATTTGGACAATCAGATGACTTCAATAGAAGTTCCAGTTAGATGCATTAAGCAATTTAGCTATGCAACTCTATCATCTTCTCCATGGTCAGGTGGGGGCAACTGACCCTGGTTTCCATGCCACTTCTGCTCACATCACAGATGTGGGCCTTGCCAATAGACCCCCCCCCCCCGATTGAGCTGATCCTGCTATGATGCTGCCACAGCTGTCTGGAGGGGCTAGGGATCACTGACTCCTCTCCTGGCTACAAGAGACACACCTCTTTGGCAAGCCATGGTTGGCAGGCCACAACCACCAACCCCAGAAAGGAACTGTGGGTTGGGCCTGATGCGTTGGTGAGCTCACGCATCACTTCCAGTAAAAGCCAGCAGTGACATCTTTAGATGCTCTAGGATTTACAAAAATCCTATGTTTCTACCATAGAGTTTTTGTAAGCTGCTTAGAGCATCCCCATGTCACTTCCGATTTCTGCCTGGCAACCTTAGATGGTGCCCATGAGTGACACATTGAGGACCTCTGTTCTATAGTCTTGTAATCAGGGTAATCATGGGAGAATGCCAAGACCAACCATGAAGTTGGTAACCCTAGATATTATACAGGAAAGATGGGCTGCTCTGGCAAAATGAGGGAAAAATTCACATCCTGTTTAAGAAATATCAGAAATCACAAACATGCAGCCCTTTTTGTAGAAACAAAATGGAAAGGGTTTCCTGTAAGGGAGAGCTGCTTCTTATTTACCTCCTGGCTAGTATTTCTAATCTATCAGCCCTCTTTGAAACACGTGGGCCATTTACCCAGCGTGCCAATGAAAAAGCTGAAAAACCAGGACTAAGCCAGCACTTGCTTTCTTCCTGTGCTTTGACAGCACCATCCCTGGGGCAATGCTCTGCGCTTGCAGGCAGCTAGGGAATGGGCCGCTCTTTCCACTAAACAGAGTCATTCCTAGGGGAACTGTGTCAGTATGTTGAGATGACAGGAGGGAGAACAATAACAAAAAAGAGAGAATGAGGCCTGTGAGACTGGAAATCAGTTATTGCTTGCATTGCTTCAGAAGTTCCCCATTTACAATACTGATAATCGGGGGTCATTTCATAGAAAAAGAGTTGCTGGAGCTCATTAGCACAATTTATTTACATAACTCATTTTACATGCCACACACTCCTGACATCATTGGAAGGTGTGCTACATTATATCAGCTCAGCATCTACCTTAAAATGCTTCTTGAATTATAATTGTCATAATAAAATCTTACTCTCATCATACTTTTAAAATTACTTTCTCCAATGTGGTCACAGTGGCATGATGATGATGATTTCCATCTACCTGTTTTATATGTTTTGGTTATTTTCCCATTTTTTTGTGGGGGAAAATACTAGAAAGCTTGTCAAATTTTAGAGTTCAGCAAAGTTCTCACAGGGAATTTGAACAATGGAGCCAGAAGCAAGTATTTGGGTGGGGGTAAGAAAGCACAAAAAATTTAGAGGTTCCAGAGCTCTGCTCCTGTGAGCTCCTGCCCAAAATTATCACCTGCTGATAATCTTATCAGGTACAGAGAGGTGGCAGACCTAGGCTGACCCAAATGTGCCCCACATCTCCTAACATCCATTAGGGGAGGGGCTGTAGGTAAGAGACAGAGCATCTGCTTGGTGTGCAGGTTCAGTCCTCTCTCCAGTTGAAAGGATCAGGTAATAAATAATGTGCAAGTCCACCTGAGACCCTGGATAGGTACTGCGAGGTTGAGTAGAAAATACTGATCTATGTGGACCAGCTGTCTGATTCAACAGAAGGCAACTTCACATGCTTACTATTCTTTGAAATGGAATAAAATCCTGTGCTTGTTCCATCAATATTTTAAAAGTGTATTAGGTGACTTGTTAGTTGCCAGAACTGTGTCATCAGTGGTAGTGGTTTATAAGAAAAAAAATAGCAGCCGTTTTAAAAAGGCTCTCCATCCAACTTTTACTTAGAAGACCCCCTTCAGATATAATAAATGCGCAAAGGAATATTTGTTCTACAAAAGATTGAAATGCAATTCAGCTTATGCCTTTTGTAATGCTTTCACCCAACACTCTAACAAGTGTGCATTTCAGTTGTAGTTTTAAAAAGATAGGAAATTGATTACAATGGACAAAATTAGAGGCACAAGAGATATGAAAGTTTTATGCATAGCAGACCAAAAATGTTGTTTCAGCATTAAGTCTTCCACAAAGGCTGAAGAGATTTCCCTTATGGTTTCTAGTAAATGAGAAAATCCATGGAAGAGTAATTTAAGCTCTGACCTTTTATGGATAGGTGGATGATGTCATTTAATTTTGTATGTGTGTGTGCAATCCAGTCCATGTAAATGCACATGAGTTCAGAAGGTCTGCTCAAAAGCTGAGGCTCTGGGAATACAGAACAAAAACAAAGGCAGCACGCAGACTTCAGCCCTCATAAATCCAGCTCTGCAATTACAAAATGACTTATTACAGAGCTTTATCAGAACATTGGCCCAGTATGCTGCCCTGATCTAGTTTGTGCTGCTATATATTTAAGTTCTGTTTAGAGCAGAAAAGGTCTGGTCTGTATTCTTCTCACAGCTGACATTTACTAATAGTCTTTTTGTTCTCCAAAACGCTTGTTTCATTTACAAGCGTCTGGCAGGAACCAATGCTTTTAAAATGATGATGTTCTCTTTGTGATATTTCTGATGTTTCAATTTATAGCAGTACAATAGGCATGTAATCAACATATTGTAACTGTTAACATTTTCTTTTTTAGGGAAAATATTTAAGTATGATATATCTTTTTCTTTAAAACGGTGCAGCACTAAAATATGAATCTTCAAGATAATGGTGAAAGATAGGACTAATTATTTATCTTAATTCATACTTGGAAGAGAAAAACTGTTCTAATAAGGAAGTAAAAATCCTCTACCATCCATGGTTACATGTACTACACTCTACAAATGTAGCTACAAATCATCGATACACCACGTCCAAGACACACAGATCTGCATGACTTTCCACGATGCTGACCTTTAAGCACCTTTCCAAGTGCACTGGACTAAACGTTTTAAACACAGATCCAAAACACATTAATAGATGAAAGTTCCACTGAAAATGGTGACTTTGAACACATTATTCCCAGTGTAGCCAGCTGATCATCGTGTCCCTTCCAAATTTGGTGGCAGAACACTGCAACTTCCAGAAGAGAAATTTGAAAGACAAATTGCACAAGCTTTCCTGCTCAGAAACCATACAACTTCCTCCTTCAAATAAAATGATTCTCTGCTGACAATCAAGTGCAGATGCATCCATTTGGATTGGATACTTGCCAGATAAACCTCCACTCCACACATGGAAATTCTGGCAAACAGCTTTCCCACTGACTTTGCATGACATGAATGGAGCGGACCTATTTTGAAGTGAGTAGAGAAACCTTTGTGGGAAGTGGTTAGCTATGGGCTTGCAAAAAACGATATGCTGGGGCAAATGGATTCAATTCAGAAAATAAACACATTTAAATCATCTGGAAACTATAGGGCTAATATAACCACTTATAGGCTGCTTAGACTAGTAGAAAGCTCCATGTGCAGGCAGAATGGAATCAGAGGATGCAACCAATGTTCCCTCTAAGATGCAGTGTCTTGTGAGTAAAAATTCTACTTTGTGAGCTACTGGCATTAAAGCTGTGAGCTACTGCATAAATTATTGTGCTCTGGGGTCATCTTTCTTGAGCTAAGACAAAAATGTGTGAACTGGAGGCTAAAAATCTGTGATCTAGCTCATTTTATTTATTTATTTTAGTATATTTCTATTCCGCCCATTCCCTGTAGGGCTCAGGGCAGAATACAACATATGATAAAACAATAAAATACAATAAAAACATTCTATAGACAACTCAACAGCACTCAGATTATCATGTCATCACATATTGCCCAGCCTAGCCATCTCACATCATGGCAGTTTTTATTCCAGTTCCTAGCACAGATGACAGTGTTGGCCGGGAAGGCCAACCAGATCAAGAATAAATGCCCACAGCGGAACAGCTCCGTTTTACAGGCCCTACGGAAGGCTAATAAGCCAGTCATGCTGTCTCAGTTTAGAGGGAACACTGGATGCAACCCAATATGACAGAGATGTTTTCTATAAAGGGACACAGTCACACAGCCAGTAGAGAATATCAGCAATGGGGCTTCCACCCAGTGGCTTTCCCCAAAGCTCCCCTGCAGGAAAACATGAAAACCATGTTGGTATAATGTTTTAACTATATTCCTTTACTGATTTAAAATATTCTGCCTTGTAACAGAGTGAGAATGCCTACTGCTGTGTGGGCATAATCTGTGTGAAATAATCTGAAATGTGGGAAGGGAAGCCAGGAAAAACCATGGAGGCGCATGAATGTACTACTAAGTTGTAGGGAGGTCGGGAAAAAACCCTGCTTGTCAACAGCAATGAATTTAAGGTAAAGAACATGCATAGAAATGGCTTTACTGTCAAAAGAATATATTTAGGATATAACTTTTTGCATGTAGCCAAATACTTATTCCACTGATTGCAGTGAGAAGTAGCATGCCTAACTTTATCTGGGTTAAGTCCAACATATACCCACCTGCACAGAAATAACTGAGAATTTTTTAAAAAATCTCACACCTCTGTAAATAGTTTGCATTCTGTAAAAAGGTAAAGGTAGTCCCCTGTGCAAGCACCATCTGTTTCCGACTCTGGGGTGATGTCGTATCACGATGTTTTCACAGCAGACTTTTTATGGGGTGGTTTGCCATCATCTTCCCCAGCCATCTAAACTTTCCCCCCAAGCAAGCTGGGTACTCATTTTTCCAACCTCGGAAGGATGGAAGGCTGAGTCAACCTTGAGACAGCTACCTGAACCCAGCTCCCGCCAGGACTGAACTCAGGTCATGAATAAAGCTCGGACTGCAGTACTGCAGCTTCACCAGTCTGTGCCACAGGGCTCTCTTGTGCCACGGGGCTCCTACAAATGAGACAAGACCCTAACTCAAGACAAAAGGAATATGGGCCACAGTTCTAAGAAAACTTACTTCCTTAATCTGATTAAGAATGCCAATTCCTGTATTTTGTAAAGGATATTATTTTAAACCAACTATTATAATTTTGACTATTTATGTGATCTGCCTTACCTTGCCTGTATTCCAGTCCGTTTCACAATAATTATGGTTTTCTGAAATTATTAGTGACAATTACAGCAACCTGTTCAAGAACAGAGATTGCTCATGGTATAGAGCATTTTACAGTGCAATTTTGCTCAGGCTGAAGTAAGATAGCTCAATTCTAAAGCCTTGGTAGATATGAGCTGTTTGGTAGCTTAGATTTAGCAAACCAAGCACCAAACTTGATTTTGCAAAGCAAGAAGGCAAATACTTCAGTATAATGTTCATTCCTAAAACAGTAAAAAACATGTTTTTTTAAAAAGAAAAAAAGTTTAGAAATAAGACTTTAATAAATGTGAGAGATGAAGGGAGAACCCCGATATCCATTTGGATTTTCAAAAGGGACACGAGTTATGGCATGCTCAAGTAATTGTGAGATTAGGTTTGCATATTGCATATGCAACCATGCAAGTATCACAGCATAGCAATCCAATACTAGAAAATTAGGGATCATGGATAAACATATGGAGCAGAGGTCCATCCGTGGCTACTAGCCACAGTGTATTGTTGGAACTCTGTCTGGGGCAAGTGATACTCTGTATTCTTGGTGCTTGGGAGAGACAACAGTGTGAGGGCTTCCAGTGCCCTGGCCCACTGATGGACCTCCTAATGGCACCTGGGTTTTTTTGGCCACTCTGTGACACAGAGTGGTGGACTGGATGGACCACTGGCCTGATCCAACATGGCTTCTCTTATATTCTTATGTTGGAAATGCCAAGTTGCATGAGTGGTGGTGAAGTGGCTAATGTCCCTTATGGAGAGAGATGCCATTCCCTTCTTTGAATGCTTGAATGAAGTGAGAGTAAAGGCTTCTTTCTCACTGTCATTTGAACATGCTACGTAACAGCTAAAGCCCCTCTAAAAACAACTTACCATTGAGTAGCATGTTGCTGCGCTCAAAAGCTTTTCACCATTCAGAAAGCAAGCACCACATTTTATTAATAATTGATATACTTTTATTAAGCACAGAGGACTCAAGATAACTTGACACTTTATGGTTATCAAAACTGTACAACTTATCATTTATACAAAGAATACACAAACACATACAAATGGGGCATTCAAACTGGCCACAGGGATTTTAAGTGGGCATATTTCCCCACTAGTTTTTTTTTTTTTGTATGATATTAGGAAATTAGGCTCATTTATGTATTTATCAATAAAAACATAGAAGTATTGTATTTTGGAAATGGCAGTCACCAGACAGTGATTCAGTTTCTTTATGAACACCCCAGATGTGACAAACAAAACAGAGAACAACAGTTGCCTCACAGAAAGCACTCTACTCACACAGGGTGCAAACTCACAAATACCACTGCTGTGCATCCATCCATTCTAATGGACCTTGTATGGAAACACCAGATGAGACCTGGTGAAAGGGATAGCAAATGTGCAGCAGCAGTGTTTGCAAGACTGCACTTACAATCAGCAGTAGGGTCTCCTTTTGAAGCACGAGGTAGATACATATCATAGAAACGAACATGGCACACAATGACCATCAATAATGACCATAAACAATGAAGGGAACAAACAAAAACAAACATCTACTTTCAAACAATATGCAGAACTCTACATCAGCCTACACACATTTTGCATTACACTCTTGACTTTTTGTGACAGAAAAATAAAAGCTGCCCAACGCAAAAAATACTTGAAAAGGCAAAAGCTAGTGCTTAGATAATATATGGATATTACAAGCAAAGTACGTGTTTCAGAAACAAGTCTTAAGAGTGAGAAGTAATTTCTTTTGAAACCTTAATCCAACAATTCCCCACTATGGCAGTTCCACTGATGTGAAGGCAACGACCTCAATGTTGGTGAACTGTGCAAATGTTAAGTGGATGAGAGGGGGAGCAAAAAAGGAATTCGAGAAGCTGACTGTTACATGCATCAAGACAGCAAACAACATTCTCCCCCCACCCTCAAAAAAATACATAAGGAACAGCAAAATAGGCTAAAAGGCAGCAGGATCTTTAGATGAAAAGGATGTGAGAGGAGAACTAAAAGAGGGGAGAAAAGTTGCAGAGAAGGTTAAATGAATTCTTTGTGTCACTGTGGCAGATGCTGGAGTAATATACACATCTTAACTATTGTTTCAGGGACGTGCATCTGAAGTACCATGCCCAACAGAGGTGACAAATTACAAAGTTTTAGAGCTAAGAGAAAAATTACAAATTAACAAACCATTGGATCCAGATTACAGTCACCTGAATCTCCTTAAAGGACTCAAACGTGAAATTGCTTATTGGTTAATAAACACATCCAACTTCTTCAAACCTCTTTACCAGAGGACTGGAAGACAGCCAACGTAACACGATTTTTTAAAAAGGAGACCAGGGTGGGATGGGGTAATCAGGAAATGGCAGATCTGTCATCCTAATGCATGTCCAAGGCAAACTTGTTAAAACTATTATTAAAGATGGACTTGTTAAATAGAAGTGCAAGTGATGATGAGACAGAATCTGCACGGCTCTTGCAAAAGGAAATCATGCCTCACCAAACTTTAGAATTCATTGGACATGTCAACAAGCATAAAATGATCCAGTAGACATTCTATACTTCCAAAAAGCTTTTAGCAGTCCTTCTGAAATGTCAGACTAGGAGTAGAAGAAATTTCCATTTGGATATACAAACACTGCTCAAGGTCTGGAGTTGCAGACTCTGGTATAAAATTTCCACGGTTTTACACTTTGTTAGTGAGGCAAGATAAGGTTCTCAAAAAATGCTATACAACATCAAATGATATAGTAAATTTACAACACCCAATCATTTGTTTAAAAAAGCCCTTGCAGTAAATAATACAACAGCAAAATATAGCACTTACACTTGTAGCAGAAATATAGCTTTCAGTGGCTATAGGAAAAGGTGTTAGCTTTGTGGTGAAACTGTCTGCAAGGAAATTCCCTTTCTTTGTACATGGCTGGGTCATAAAGTAGATACTTAGTTCTCAAATACTGTAATCCTCAAAGCTTTTATAGATGTATTAAAATCAACAGCTTTCATGAGGATTAAATGGCTTGAGGTTTATAGTCTTATTATCTTGGCTCCAGCTATGGACATAGAAGCTTTGATATACACATGGAAGTTTCTCACCTAGAAGAGTTTCCCATTAATTTTCAGTGATAGAATCCAATCCACATGTGGAATGCACATGAGATTTAGGACCCTCTAGTCTAGTTAATAGGACATTGTGTGCATGTGTGTGCAAGAAATTCTTATGTACATGTATAATTTTGTTATAAAGGGATTTTTTTTTGGGGGGGGGGTGTTGAGCCAGAAAGAAGCATAGTCCTTCTGAATTTACAGGATAATGTAATTGGGGGGGGGGGGGCATGATTTACATCTGTCATTTGCTTTACAATCTAGGTAACCAGTAAGAATTGTCCATTAACTCAGGCTGTTAATAAAATAAATATAATATAGTTGTCATATAATAAAATGAGTGTTTTTAAAGTATTTTAAAGCAAGTGCATCAAGGTCAATCAATTAATTACAATTTGATGTTGAATATAAACCTAGAAAATATCATGTCTATTTCTAAGTTTAACTTTTTGGAGTTTGTGAGACTTAAAATATAAATCTAGGTTTCAGAGAAAATTACTGATAGAAATGCTGAGAATGCAGCTTCTCTCTCTCAAAAAATATACATTTAATTATTTTACATACATTTTAAATCTTTTTGCTCCCAAACCGAGTTTTAATACTTCCTATGAGACCTCTACTTTTTAAAAAATCTGAGGGGAAAGGGTTAAAATAGGGAAGAGAAAGAATGTACAAAACCGTAGAATTCACAGTAATTGAAATTAAAACATCTTATATAAAGCACTTATATTTAAATATATCTCTATCTTTATGCCCACATTTAATGTAGTAAAATATAGATATGATTGATTTAAAGACTCTAGTCTTCTTTGAAGACATTTTAAAAAAGGTTTTCATACACAGAATATGATTACAAAATACATTCAGCTGAAGGTTAGGCAAAGCGCAATGTTCTTAGATATACAAACAGCAAATTGGTTCTCAACACGCAATAGTCCAGTCCTGCAAACACTTTAAGAAGGGTAATAATTTACCCTGATAATCCCAGTGACATTTTGATAATTCCAAATCTGACATGATTCTCTGCTCTGCTGGCTGTTGTATCAACAAATGCAAAACAGATCTGAGTCTTTTCCTCTTGCTAGGACAAATTCTATGCAGTGGACTCAAAGTGTGTGTGTGCAGGGGTGTGCTTGTGAAGATCAGCCAGGGAAAATACTCTCTTTGATGACTTTTGAACCAGCCTCTACAGCTGTGCCTTTAACAGTGATTTTCTTTGTGGCAGTGATCAAGGGGGAATGTTTATCTAAATTATATGACCAGTGGGGCAATGTGAGACCTCTGTTCTGTTTTGGAAATGCCTGAATTTAGGTGAACAAGAGAGGAGGGATTCTTCAATTGGAGGGTAATGCCTTGAAATCAAATTTAGGGGGTTCCACTCCACTAGGTAGCATTACTTAATTAGGCTTCCATTGGCTCTTTACAAAGTGCATCACCATTAATTGCCAGCAGGGTTGGAATTCTAGCAGGAGCTCCTTCGCATATTAGGCCACACACAAGAAGAGCCTCGTAAGCTCTTGGAGGATCGGCTACATCAGGGATGTGTGGCCTAATATGCAAAGGAGCTCCTGCTAGAATTCCACCCCTGATTGCCAGTATTGTTAACACAATGACTGGCATATATTCTGTCTGCTCACAACCCTTTAAGCGGACCCTTTTGTTTCATTTCATGTTAGAGACACACATCTGGTTAACTACCAGGATTTTTTTAGCTTTACAAATTGGAGGTTTCCAATCCATCCAATCTGATACCAGTTCCACATCTACTGTCTATTCAGATCTCCCTGGGAGTCTTCATACGATGCAGATGAGGCCTTAAGAAGACCTGATTCTTTCTTTTTTCTTACATGCCCTCCTGCAGCATCTAACCTGAGAAAAGAAAATTCTACAGAATTCAAAAATTTGCACAGTTTTGTGATCAAGATCTGCAGCAGTAGAAAAGAGCAAGAGTCCAGTAATGCTTTAAAGCCTGACAAAAGTTGTAGCCTTCATAAGTCACTGCTCACTTCTTCAATGACTAATGAAAGCTCATACCCTGCCACAATTTTTTTAGTTTTTAAGGTGCTACTTGACTTACAGTTTGGGATATTTGGAGTAGTTCTAATAAAAGGTATCACTTGGCTTTTGTTTTGGATTTTGCTGCTTGCTTGTGGCAAATCAAACCACTGTTAAAAGTGTATGAGCACACAGGGCAGGCTTGCTGGGTTAGCAAACTTGGCTAGATCCATCTGCAGGCTTGTTACAAAAGCAGCAGAAGGGCCTCTGAGATTGGCTGGAGATTGTAGTAATCTCCTGAATTCTCTTGACCAAAAGGGGATGATGCTGTCCCGAGTTAGCCAGTGTAAGGAACTGGGCCCAAAGTTAGCTTTGTGTGGCAGTGTTTGCAGGACTACATTCAATTAAGCATCTAATTAAAGGCATAGCTGTTCTCTTGCCCAAACCATATATTATTTGGCAGATCTTAAACTAATTCTGAAGTCTGATTATCCACTGATATTAATATAAATGGAGGACATGGGTTGAACTGATATTACTCAGCTTGATTGGGCACATGGATTGAACTTGAACTAGAATCCTACTATAAACTGAACAATTGTGTTGCTCTAACAAAATTAAACTTATTCTGCTACAGCCGAGGAGGGGGGGGCAATCTCTACCAGGGTTTTGACAGGAATGCAATTCAGGCTGGTAAAGCATCAGGGGGTGTGGTCTAGTATGCAAATGAGCTCCTGCTAGGCTTTTTCTACACCCCCCCCCCCCCAATTCTCCACTAAAGGCAATAACAACTGAGCTTTTGCTAGTCTGCAAAGGGAAAGCTCTGCTCATGTTTCGGTCCTCAAAGTGATATAATATTCCTGCTGTTTCAAACAGCACCCCCTATTTTCATTTGGGACATATGGTAAGGCTTGAGGAAGGCAAGGGTACTAATGATTATTCTGAAAATTAGTATTAGATTGCCATTTTGCATTCCAAATTGTACTATGGGATGTATCCAATTGCAATGCTGAGATGACTAACTAGCAGTTTGATGCAAAACACATCAGGTCTTTTAAGCAGTCCTCTCATTCTTATATATGATGAGTCACAAAAACAATCCACTGAATAACTTTCTCCTATGAAGCATTAAAAACAAAATCTTCATAAAATTATGAGAAGATTCTGGAAGCACAGAGAATGCAGCCTTGACCTATGTACTTTAAATAACAAAAAGCTGGCTGTTGATAATGCAGCACATTCGTATGGAGTGGAATGCAAAATAAATTATTAACATCATCTGCCAAATGAAAAAAAGATGGGGATATCTGTGTCTATGTTATGGGCCAGCCTCAAAATGTGGACCCATCTGGATGCTGGAAATGCTCATATTTCACAAGCAGTTCTTGCCTGATGCAATGACTAAAAAGAACGTGTTTCTAAATTACTCCGACTCAACTCAACATTCGCCCCTAATTGACAGTGTTCAAAGTACATGGTCAAAACCCCAGATCTGTCTTTACAGCTATTTTCTTGCTTGAACCTTCTGGGATTTTTGGATATTTCTGCATCTGTTATATATATTCAGATGTGGCAAATCATCAGGTCTGGCTAATAATACACAACCACAAATACATATAATGATAACCATGGACACATGGTATTGTAGTATATACAATAACCTCAGTTTTAGAGTTCTACACGTGTGCATGGCACTTAGGTGTGTGTTGAGGGTGGGGTGGACAGAGGCTTCCTTGTTTACTGAAGGCCTGAGGGATGATACTTTGGGAGTTCTGTATGAGGAAATCTCAGCATTAAAAAAAATGTTTCCTAGCAGGTATGTGGGGACCAGATTAAGATCAGGACCATGGTGTGAGGGGAGAGGGTTTTTTTTTAAAGCTTTCTGCTGTGCCCTTTTCACAAGCTAAAATTGGTTTGCTGGGAAAGCTTACTGATACCAGTATATATAGGTTTTCCCAGTGGGGCATATTGCATCCCAGGTTGTTTTAGACCGGCAAAGACTTAACCCTGCTCCCACACACTCTGGACCTAAATCAGTGGCCTGTATTCCTGGCAAAAGTCTTTTTCTTAAAAAAAAAAAAAAGGGGGGGGGGAAGCAACTCCAAGAGTTCCTGATGAAGCACTCCCAGAGGATCATCTAGTAAGGCCTTAAACATTGGGGACAGCACTGCACACATGCATGAAAGGGGCCTCTTGTGCCTTATATGTCAATTATGAAACTACCTGTAGCAGGTAATGCACACTGTAGTGTGAAGGCTTAGAATACAAACTAATAATTATGTTCTTGAACAAAGACAAGACTGCAGTGCAGGCTCCCATTAACAAAACATTTGGGAATGGCACTAGGATAATATACAGCACTATGGATCCAAAGAGGCTTGCATTAAGGAATGTCTAGATGTATTAATGGGTGCTTGCATGAGTCACTCGAAACATCTAATCAAACAATTTAAAACCCATAGTTTTGTACAGGAATGTCCCCCCCCCCCCCCCAATTCTTCTAGCTACCAGAGGGTGAAACTTGGGGAAAACAAACATCCAAAGCTGCAGGCAACATGACAGCAGGTAAAATGCTTCGGGCCAAGTCAAACTGAACAATACTACTACTGATAAACAGAAGCTTCTGTGAAATGACAGCATGTAGCTGAGGAACAATCAGTGATCTTAAAAGCAAGTTGCTCCGTCCATCAAACTTCCCTGTTCTGATGAGATGGAATCCCTTTATATAAGGGAAGGGGGAAAATAAATTCTTTCCCCCAGCTTATGAGGCTGAAATCCCTTTACAGACACCTCGTGTCATCTTGACCATTTCAGAACCCAATGCTGTGGTTCTGCAGACAAAGCAGCATGTATGGAAAAAGAAAACTGGCTTGTGTTTCACATTGAGAGCCAGTGGACCCTTTTAGACAATCCACGGCTGCACATAAATAGTAGCTTTGTCATGTGAGCCTAGCTTGCTGCAAGAGGTTCAAGGATCGTGTTTATCCAGAAAAAGAAGGAAATAACTCAAAGGAAATCCCTGCCAAAGATCCCAAACCAGTCCTTCCAAAGCAAGTGACCTCAAGCTCCGTTTGAACCTCTGCTCTTCTATGTTGCTCCTTGGACTTGCACCCCACCCCCTGGGTTAGGCTGTGCTGCTGCTGGAACAGGGGGTGCTCTGTGTGCTGCCAATACTGTGGGCCGCACTGCTGTTTTCGGAAGCTGGTGGAGATGTAGGTACCTGCTGCCTTCCTGCCGGTTCTCCTGGGAAAGAGGAGGAAGAGATAAAGAGAATTTTTTACTTGTAACATCTCTTAGTATTCCCATAATCTTGAGATGCAGTTTGGTATGAGAGCCAGGTTGGTATAGTGGTTGCATAATTACTTCATTGGCTTCTGGAAAATCATCTTGGGGAGACCTGATCCCCTCAGAATTTTATAAAGCTTTTCCTGTCTGGCGGTATAGTGGTTAAGTGTGTGGACTCTCATGTAGGAGAACCGGGTTTGATTCCCCACTCCTCCGCCTGCTGGTTTGACCTTGGCTTTCAGAGGTGTTCTGCTCAAGAGCAGTTCTTGGAGAGCCCCACCAACCTCATAGGGTGTCTGCTATGGGGAGGGGAAGGGAAAGGGGATTGTAAATCGCTCTGAGACTCCTTCGGGTAGTGAAGGGCAGGGTATAAATCCAATTTCTTCTTGTCACCAAATATGGTCACAGTGACTTCACAAAGACATTTTCACCCCTCTACCCCTCTGGCCGGCCTGACTGCGTCCCAGAGAATTTAGACCGGGCTCTGCAGGCTATGGCAACCTGGTTGAGGTGGAGTGGGCTGAAACTGAATCCAGCGAAGACAGAAGTCCTTTGCCTAGGTCGGGGCGCTTGGGGAGGGGAAATACCTCTCCCAGTCTTCGATGGTGCGCCGCTGAAAGTGGCGTGCCGGGTCAGGAGCCTGGGAGTCTTACTGGAGCCTTCACTATCAATGGAGGCCCAGATTGCAGCCACTGCCAAGTCAGCCTTTTTCCATCTAAGGCGGGCAAAGCAGCTGGCTCCCTTCCTAGAGCGTCAAGATCTGGCAACGGTGATTCATGCAACGGTCACCTCGAGACTGGATTACTGTAATGCCCTCTACATGGGGCTGCCTCTGTACCGAACCCGGAAGCTGCAGCTGGTGCAGAACGCGGTGGCTAGACTGCTGTTGGGGCTCCCCAAGTGGGAGCACATACAGCCTGGGCTACACGAACTGCACTGGTTGCCAGTTGTATACCGGGTTCGTTACAAAGTGCTGGTCATTACCTTTAAAGCCCTATATGGTCGAGGACCTGCCTACCTTAGGGACCGTCTCTCCCCATATGAACCCCAGAGAGCACTGAGGTCGGCCGGGAAAAACCTGTTGACCATTCCCGGACTGAAAGAGGTGAAGCTGCAAAGCACCCGTAACCGGGCTTTCTCCTCTATGGCTCCAAGCCTATGGAACCAACTTCCAGAGAAAATATGGGCCCTACGGGACCTTGAACAGTTCCGCAGGGCCTGTAAGACCATCCTCTTCCAATTGGCTTTTGCTGAAGAGGAAATTGTTAAGAAAACCGCCATCATAAAAGTAAACATAGCATTAGCACTTTTTATTAATTTTAAAATTTAACCAGAATTTTAATTAAACTGTTAAATGTAGTTTTATTCAATTTTGTATAATCAATGTATGAATCATGTTGTTAGCCGCCCTGAGCCTGCTCCGACGGGGAGGGCGGGATACAAATAAAAGTTGTTGTTGTTGTCGCTAGACAGCATTTATATGGAAACCCACATTTTGTTCTGCCAGCTGCTCTGCAAGGCTGCTGGCTGCAATCTCAGCTGAGGAAAGGGACTATCGCTTACAGCTGTCTTTCAAGGGACTGACATAATACTACTCTGATGGGAGGCAAATAGATTGCACACTTGCATGTTTTATAGAAGGTAGCTGAAAGGATGAGAACATCTGCAGTAGACTTCATATCCAGGAAGCTCCACTGAAGATGGAGTTTTGTTCAAACTTTTGGAGAAATATTCTAATTTATATCACATCTGCATTCTGCTATTGTTCTAAAGAGCTCAATATGGCATACGAGTATACAATATGGTATATAACCACCTGCAAGGGAGGTTAGTGATGGAAGGAACTGGCTGACATAAGGTCAACATGAGTGGACATTTGAACTCAGGTCTCCTCAGCTCAAGTTCAACACATTGTGTTTGTATTACACTTGGATACAAAACTTTGTTGAGACTGTGGACACCTTAGGAATTTTCAGAATTGTAGTGGGGCACCACCACAGGACAGTGGCCTTGGGAAGCAGGACCAGTGACAAAATGGCTGCCATGGAGACAATCACAAAATGTTGGAAGATTTCTCCTATGAGGAGTGCAGCTATTTTTGAATGGATGCTATATGCAGGTCCAAAGGGTGATGCATCCTTATGTCTTATATGCAGCAAAGTGGAGGAAAGCCAGGATAGGTTCTCTCTTTTGGGTAAGAGTCATGTGGAAGAAACTCTGAAATACATCAGTGGCAACCATGGTATACATGTGTATTACACAATGTCACTCTTTACATATTGATTCACACAAGACATTAAGAACTGATACAACAGGGGCCTCTGAGGGCAGAAGGGAATGCAGAGCAATTACAGCAGGGCACTGAGAACAGAGGGGAAGGGGCAGAAAGTTGCCAGTTCCCCTGGAGAGTGTTGGTGGGCCAGAGGTTGCCTATGGGCTACCCATTGAAGAACTAGGAAACAGATTACTTCAGTTTTAAGGACACAGATTACCAAGAAATATTTCAATCTTGTTAAATGGAGATATGTACATTATCTTTAAAATTTTAACTTGTATTATTTATAGCTGTATAAAAACATTCACATTTTCTATACCACAAATCAGAATCTGACACAATGTTTTTTCAGCATTATGTGCTGTAATATTTTACAGTAGAAATAACTTGAAACAGAACTAAATGGTTTTAAGTCACTATAAAAAAAGAGGATGCATTGCAAACACGTCACTAATGTTATCTGGTTACTTCTTTCATCCAAAAGTCATTTGTACACAAATCTCCTTTCCTGTCTTTCCAAAACCATCGTTATGAAGTAGATATAAGCAGGCTCCCTACTGGGAACATTCATGGGCATGTGAGGGGGGGAGGAGAGGGCCATATTAATGAAGAAATTGCAGTTGCTTCTATTCCCCTAATAGGGCCTCTCAAACCCTTTTCCAGGAAAGCAGATCTGCAAAATGTAGAACTGGCCCATATTCCCTGCTGCGGGGTCCTATTACAGCTATGCTGTCACCCATTTTATAAACCACACTTTTACTCAGAGCCGCACAGCAACCTCAGCATATCAAGTATGATCTGTATACATTTTCATCTAACTTTGTCTAGATGAATACCTTTTTGTCTTTAGGGAAAACAGCACACACAGCTGTCACAGTTTTGATGCCAAAAATATACTGTCTTGGGTGTTTGTTTGTTTTTCCTTCTCCCCCCTTTCTCGTTCTGGACAACTTTCCACAGATGCATTTTTTCCTTTCAAGTACAGGGTTATGCCCCTTTGTCTCAGTGGCACAGATCTCTGTTGGAGTTTAATTTTTTCTCCTGCACCCTCCCCCTCCTCCAAGAAAAAATGTTGGCTGCTTTCCATTTGAGTGGAACAAGCAGCATTTGCTACGTCCTCCAACAGCACTCGCTCAGCTTCCATTAGAAGTACTTTATGGGGATGGGAAGTATAGGTGGATGAACAAGTTGCCCAGCAAATGTTGGGAACCAGTATGTAACTATGGCCAGCGGGGCAACAGAGCCATAGCCCTTGTTTCTTTTCCTTGGTCTCAGATGGCTCTACCTCTCTTTCATGCCGGACTTGCCTCCTCTCATAGCCCACACTTGCCATTCAGAGCTTGATAGTGGAAAATGTGCAAATGGAAGAAATCTGCTTTATCCACCTGGCTGCTGTAGTCACACTAGTTCTAAGACTGCAGTGAGAGCACCATTTCCTTACTGCTGCCCCTAGGAGAATGAGGCATCTGGGGAGAGGTTCCCTCTCAAGAGAAAGTTTACAATTTTGTTGTATTCTAAGCCTTCACAGGGTCATGACAGAATCACTTGTCAGTGCTGCTGAAGCTTCTCAGGAGTTGTTGCTTATTATGACTTTTCTGGTCAGGCGCAGATAGGGGGAGAAATGGTCCTGGAAAGGGGCTCCACCCAAAGTCCAGCTTGGTCACTCCTCTAGCTCCCAGCCCTCCCCAAAAGGAGTGATGGAGCACTTGCCCAAGAGGGTAACTTGCCCAAAGCAACCGAACAAATATGCGACAGAGCTGCAATATGAATCTGTCCATCTACCACATGCATATCTCATCTCTTCTCCAAGAAGCATACAATCAAATATATGAAGCTATTTTATGCTGCACCAGTATTGCCTATTCTAATAGGCTGTAGCTCTCTAATGTCTCAGGCAGAAGTCCTTCCCACCTCTTACTACATGATCCTTTTAACTAGACACAACAAGGAAAGAACCTGAGAATTTCAGCACGCCAAGTTACCAAGGGGAGGCTTAACCAATGGGCAGCAGATGCAGCTGCCCCAGGGCCCAAGCTGGGTTGAAGATTGCCCACAACCTCATCTCTCGATGGAGGGGGCAGCTGGATTTTGATGGACGCAGTGGCTCCCATCTGCATCACATGAGGTGAGGACTACCCCTTGCTTGGACCCTGATGACAAGGGGTAGTTGTGGCAGGTGGGCTGGTGAGGGCTGCGGGGGGGGGGGGGGGGAGGCAGTGATTCTGGGATCCTATTCTGATTCCCCCCTGCCCAGAGCTCCAGAATCACTAAGACCGCCCCTGCCTATCACTCACCCACAGCCTCTCCCTTAAATGGGTCTCCCCTCCTCTCTTTCCCCTTCAAAACAACCTTGTGAGATAGTGAGGGTGAGGTAGAGTGATTAATGGTAAACTGGGAATTTGAATGGTCCAAGCCTCCACAGTCCCAGCCTGGCATTGTGCCCATTACACCACACTGGCTCTCATCAGTGGTCTCCTAGCTCAACAGCCCCAACATTCTTTCTGTTGCTCAGACTAGTATGGAAGCTTTACGAAATGACTATGTCCCATCCGTAGGCCATAAACAAGCTTTAACCCATCTGAGTGCAACAACATGTACTTTATTATTCACACTTAGGAAAACTGCCAGTGCTGCTCCCTGTCCAGGAAGTCTGACTGTTTGCTTTGCTGTCCCCGTTTGCCAAATATAATTTGTTGCTTTGTCAGTATATTTCAATCAGCTCCCATTAAACAAAGTCCTCTAAACTTCCAGAGTTGTTTTTCAGGGGAAGGTAGGGGGGATTAATCTTGTTAATTGGAAGCATGGCTAAAAGACGGGAACAAAATCTTCAAACTTTCTTAACAGGGTCAGATGACATACGTGTGTGCTATGCGTGGGTTTTAAACTGCTTGCTTTGAGCTTGGGACTAATAATTTATAAAGGTGTTCTTGGCCATTTACACTTGCAAGACTTATTCACGTACAAAAAGAGAGAGAAAGAGAGGAAGATATTTTCCTTTACTTAGTTCCTGAGAAGTGTGAGTAAAGCTCTGACTTCTAAAACAGAGACACGATTTTATTAGACATACAAACAAAGCATCAATTAAAGAAAGAATAACTAAAATATACATTTAAAAAAGCTCTCCTCTGTGTAAATGCCTGTTTCCAGCATCCCATCATGCTCTAGTGAGACAAAGAAACAGAACCCAGGGTCAGGCAGGGAATGAAGAAGCATACAATCAAATATGTTAAGCTATTTTATGCTGCACCAGTATTGCCTATTCTGATAGGCTGTAGCTCTTCAGTGTCTCAGGCAGAAGTTCTTCCCACCTCTTACTACCTGAATCCCCAGGGACTCTAAGCAGGTTTAGCCCCGTCCTAATGATGTCCTGGTGTTAGCCCCTTTACTAACTTCCCATGTAACTGAATAGTTATCATTAATTCCTAAAGCAGCACTGCACATGAAGGCAAACTCATTCTCTGCCCAGTATCAGGGGTCTGGATGGACATGCAGTGTATCAATGCAATACACTCCCCTGGGCTTCTTGCAATATAAATCTTTCCTTCCCATTACAAGTACAAGATCTGACTGTACTCAGACATCACAATGGCATGTGAACACACCTTACTACTGTGCTCGTGTATGTCCTTTTCTCTCCCCATGCACAGAACAAAGAGCATGATTAAAGGCTTCCAGATTTGAGAAGACCTGAATCAAACGCCCATTTGCCCTGACATCTGAATGCAACTGTCTGAGGAAAATGAAGCTAGTTTCTTTCCTACAAGTCAGACTGGGTTCAATCCCTGTTTAGGATCCTGCCTTGCAGGACGGAAAACTTCTATTTGCTGAAGTATATAGATAAGCGTCTATTTGCTCAGGTGTCTGCATTCCAAATTCATGGTAAACTGGCATTTGATTCAAGGCTTCTCAGTTGGGGCAGTTCCTTGTTCTGCAATGTGCAGGGAAATAGGTGAGGTTCAGAATCATATATTACTATCTTGTGATAGGAAAGGCCTCTGAGGGTCAACAGTGAACTATCAGAAAACAGGAGACTTTCTTAGCGGTCATTAGAACAAGTCAGTTAAAAGGCCACAGTCCAATCCACCCTGAGGAAAGAGAAGGAATCCACATTGCATCTCCTGATCATTAAGACTCAGGAAAGACCTCCCACTCTGCCTGTCCAGAAAAGATTTGTCTGCTGCTCTAAGAGCTGCAGACTTTAAGGCAACTGTCCCAAATCTTTTCCAAATTTTATTACATCTTGAGACCAAACTAGAGTGGATTTGGGAAAAACATGGAGTGGCTCACAGCAGTTGGGCAGCACAGCAAACTAGATCTGATTATTCCAAGAAGGTTTTTTTTTTTAAAATCAAGCTTTACTTGTGAAACAAGGGATGTGCACAAGGCCATCAACAAGTTATGTTCATGTCTGATAGTTTGTCATCATGTCTGAATGCAGCCTTGGAATTTCAGATAATGTACAATGCCAGAACATGAATTTACCAAGTTGGCTTCTCTGTATTTATATCTTCTCTGTCCAAAGAATAGTTTACAAGGTGGCTGAATATTACTTGTCAATTGAAACTAGTTCCAGCCTTTATTTCAGAAATAAAGGCTGCATGATTTTTTTTTTGTCTCTTGTAGCCATGAATTTGCTCTAAGTGCATCACGTGGGGAAAGTATAACATTTAAATACTATAGTTATGATCTTGCAAAACTGTTTCTAGGAGTAAATTTTTACTACCATTGTTTCTGTGCATTTGTCGTGTAGGTTAAGGTAATCTGTGAGTGGGTTTTTGTTTCTTCAGATACCAGAACTATGCAAGTGCTGTGCCATCTGGCAAAAAGTGACCACACTCACCTGTATGAGAATAGATGAACCATAATGCTCCCGTCAGCAATGCGCCAATCACAAAGGCTGCAAAGGCAATACCCACTACCGTCAGAGTGTCCAGGCCATAGAAGACAGCTATGAAATTGAGAAAATAGAAATTAAAAAGTCAGAATTGGAATGCAGAATTTAAATTTCAGAATGTTGTTACATCTTTTGTTCCATTTTGTAAGCAAATGTAAGCCCATCAAGGCCAGTGCCAACTCCCTGAAGGAGGTCCAGTCTGGACCGCTGTCTAGAAACACTAATACAAGGGTGTCAAACATGAAGCCTGGGGGCCAAATCAGGCCCCCGGAGGGCTCCTATCAGGCCCCCGAGCAACTGGATGTTATCTGCTTCCTTCTCCTTCTCTTGCTTCCTTCTGCATCACAGCTTTCTTTGTCAGGCTTGCTTAATTGCGCAGGAGCTACAGAGCAAAGTCTCTGTTTTTTCCATGTGCTGAGGCTCCTCCCTTGGGGAGAAAGGGGGGGAGGGATAGCTTACTTTACCAGGCTCTCTCAATCACACAGCAGAGCTACTGAGCCAAGCCTCTGTTCCTTCTATTGGCTGAGGCTCCTCCCCCTCCTGGCCCCTAGGGAAGGAAGGAAACAGCCTGAGCTTCTTTTGTCCAGTTCCCTGGATCCCATGGGAGAAATACAGAGAAAGCATCTTTAAGACCAAGTGCTAATCTTTTAAGCATGTTTTAAGGTGGTTTTTTAAATAATAAAAAACCCTTTCATTGTGTTTGTCTGTGTCCTTTATAAAGTTTATATCTCCGCATCTAAACTTAAATAGGTACACACACGGTCCGGCCCGACACGCCTTGGCCCGACAAGGTCTCATTTATGTCAGATCCGGCCCTCATAACAAATGAGTTCGACACCCCTGCACTAATACATCTTCCTTTTTTTCCCTCTCTCTTTTTAAAAGTGTCCTCACTCTCTCTCCTTCTTTCCCATTCCTGCCAGCATGCTCAATCCCTCTGCCCTCCAAAAGCCTGAAAGGGGCAGAGGTATTCAGAGGACAAGAAAAGGCCAATGAGGCTGCTATCGGTGAGTGGGGGGAGTCAAGAGGGACAAATTCTGGAGTCCAGGCTTACCCAGGGAATCAGGCAAGTCATGTGATTATTGTCATAGGATATCTGGTTGGGCCTGCATGGCATGAAAAAGGCCTAGCGTTGATTTTTCTTTGTGGGGCTGCAGTGACTCTCTGCAGTGGCCCAATATTCTCCGTAGGGCTTGCAAAACCATCCTCTTCCAGCTGGCTTTTTAAGGTGGAACCATTGCATCAACATAAAAGCTATGTTTACATGTACATCGAGACTGTAGCACCATATTAAGTTATATTGTGGTTTTAAATTATTTAATTTAAATGTTGTTTTATATGTAATTGTATTTAATTGCTATTGCTTTGAATTTTATTGTTGTATCATGGTACGAAGTACTATGTCGTGAGCCACCCTGAGCCTGCTTCGGCAAGGGAAGGCAGGGTATAAATAAAAATTTATTATTATTATATGACACCAGCAAATAGCGGAAAGAATTGTGGAAGAATATCTAAAGATGCCCTGCTAGCACACCACTTTGAAAAATAGAGTTGTCAGCTCTGGGCTGGTCAATTACCGGAGATTTGGAGGGTGGATTTTGGGAAGTGAAGGATGTTAGCATAGTTTAATGCCATACAGTCTACCTTTTAAAGCAGCCATTTTCTCCAGGGGAACAGATCTCTGTTGCCTGGAGATAGGGTTGCCAGGTCCCTCTGAGTCCCTAGTGGGAGGCTATGAGGGGTGGTCTGAGAGGCGTGGGGCAGCCCAAATGTGATGACATCACACAGAAGAGCCATCATCATGTTGAGGATGGGGGTCACATGTGTTTGCATTCCAAACTGTTATTGCAACTTGGCTTGAAGGCTGCACTGCGCCCCCCCCCCCCCACTTTCCCAAAGCATTTAAAGGTATCTTTGGGGAAGAAGTGGGGGGCACAGGCATGCAATCCAAGATGTGAAATCACGCTTGGAATGCAAATGTGCACGCATACCCCCTTTCTCCTCCAAAGCATTTAAACAAGTATGAGCAAACAAGTATGACCCCCATCCTCCCTTTTCCCCCAAAGCATTTAATAGTATAAATGCTTCGAGGAAGAAGTGAGGGGTGCTGGCAGTGGGACTTGGGGGCGGGGCTTTCCCCCCATTGGCCATCTGGCCATTGGCAGGTTGGAGCTCCCAACACTGGGGAAACCTCTGCCAGGATCGGGGGGGGGGGGGGGGGAGGGCTGGCAACCCACCTGGAGATCAGTTGTAATTCCAGGAGATCTCCAGGCTCCATTTGAAGGCTGGCAACCTTACTTGTCTACCACTCCAAATCAGCTGCTAAAACAGCCCACTGTATCTGCAGATAATGAGTCAACGTTTTTGACCACAACATTAACCACAGTGCTTAGCACCAACTGATGTAGTATGACTGTAGTAGGTACTCCTCAGTTCCAAAGCATCACTGCAAAATATGATCTGAAACAGTGGGTACTCACTTGAGGGCTCAAAGAGAGCTACTTTCACTATTGTTATCTACAAGAAGAGCCATATTTACTTCCATCCCTGTTATGAGGCTCACACCTGGAGATGTTTACCTATTCCTCCAGTGGCAGCTGTTTCAAGGCAAGAACCACCTGCCAACCACAAGCCACCCTTGCTCGCCTTCCTCCCATTGAGCAGGGGCCAAGTTAGAGAAGAGCCATAGGTTGTCTGTCAAAGAGCCACTGAATATCACTGGTCTAAAAATTGCTCACAACAGCAACCAATGCAAGTTTTAGGTCCTCCAGATTTCCTGTTAGTTGTTTCTTTTATTTCAAACCAAACTTTATAAATCTTTTTCTCTTATTTTGGTAGGCTTATTTTTAAATCCATGCAATTCCCAAAATATATGCCTCCAGGGTGGGATAAAGTAAGAAGAAAATTCAAATACACTAAATAAGTGCCCTGCCAACTTTGCTCCACCCTTCCCAGCTTCTTTTCCATCTCTAGTTAGTTTAGGTGAGGAGTGGAAAGGCTGTTAACTGGCAGATGATGCCAACTTGAAAGTCAGTGGATGCAGAAATAGAAACAATTGTTTTTCGCAGTTGGAAATGATTTTAATCAAGAAAATCAATTCAAGGCTAGAAAAAAGAAACCAGCTCTCAATGGGAGAAGCAGGGCAATTTGTATGACAGTGCATCTGGTTCTTGAAGGCATTGTTCTAAATGCTTGCAAGCTGGCTGTAGTCATTTTGATCTTTTCTTTTGTATATGGATGCCGACATCATGTGTTCCCAACTGCTTGACTTAGAAAAAAGACTCGGTTTTATGTGTAAGATGTATAGGGATTCAGGCAATGGGCAAAATATCTAGCTACATGCAGAGCAGATAAAGAAACTACGAACTTTATAAAGCTCTAGTCTGCAACTAGTTTTCATACATAGCCACTTTGAGACAGAAGTGTTTGTTATCCCTCCTCACTTCCAAAGCTGCGAGCAAGCAATTTCTGTTTCCATGGATACTTTATATTCCTTTGCCTCCAGATTTACAACTGGGATATAAAACTGTGCCTCTTAGAGACTTTGGCCCAGGGCCTCCAGTGCTTTCTGTGGTCCTGTAGGGTTTTGTTTGTTTCAGCGTGTCACCCTGAGGGCTGTTTTATGTTCACTGTCGAATTGTTTAATGCTGTTTGATGCTATTTTTATGTTGTCCTTGTGGGTTCATTGCTAGTTTATTCTTGATAGTTATATTGTTGCTGTTTTTATGCTCTTATTGCTTGCAAGCAGGTTTCTGGAGTAGTAGTATATAAGTCTCCCAAACATGCGCACGTGCACACACACACTCTTCCTCTTTCCTCCAGAAAAAAAACTACTCTTAGAGGGGGCAATTCAGAGTACAGAAGCCACAGATGAGCTTCAGCATTAGCAGTTGCTTCAGCACTCCAAACTTCCCCCTCCCAGAGTGTTTCTTCTTGGCTGGGGGAAGGGGAAAGAAGGCTGTCTGGAATTTGGTTTCATACATCTGCATGTTATGTGTGTCTATTAGCCTCAAACCATCTCTATAAGGTAACTCCACCTGAGAGAGAAGTGACTTGCCTAACATACCTCGTGAACTCCATGGTTGAGGAACAAGTCAAACGACAGCGCCCCACCCCCAGTCACTGACCCACACTGGCCCTCTGCACAAATGGGGTGTTCCACAGAAATTATGTGTTCTTCCATTCTTATGCACAGCTCCACTGCCCCATTGCTATATGCACACCACCACTGAAAATAGGTTTAAAAATGGCTTCTGGATTAAAAGATTTAGGGTGTTATTAGTTCAATTCTTTTCTGCTGTACTCAATCAGAAGAAGGCATGCACAACTTACGTTGTAACCCCTCGGGAGGCTTTGAACTGGAAGGAGATTTATCTGTGAGAGAAAGAGTGGGGGGGGGGGAGAGAGATTAATGCTACTTGCTTCAGCAGAATTTTATATACTACATCAGCATCCTTATGCAGAGTCTGTAATATATTATTAGAAAAATCCAGTCAGAAATTATTAAACCCGAACAAGTTTGTAAACAAAAATGTTTTGGAGGGAAACCCCATTTCTTTTTAATCACAGCCTTCATGGGATTAGTCTGTACAGGTATGTATGCAAGTTGCACAGGTTTACAAGACGCTGTCCAAGTCATCCCACCTAGAGGTAGAAAGAATGCCATGGGAGATAAGATAGTCATGTACTATGTTTGGTAGCCTTTTTAAAGGGCTATTTAAGCAATTATGTGGAAGAACAAGGGAAAACTAAAACCTCTGAAACCCTATTAAAACTTGCAGGCAAAAGGGAAGAAAGTGTTCTCTTTGTAGCTAATGTAATGGCCATTAGCTAATATGCATCTGCCACAGATACACAGTCATTTTCTATACTACTGTAATGATAGCATCTTGAAGGCTTTTCAGAGGGAGAACAGAAATTTTAAAAATAATATACAATAAATAATGTGAGAAAAGAGATAATTAGGGGGTTGCCAGCAATTACTTGAATGTTTTTCCCAATATCATAAGCATTATGTGAAGGGAGGATATTTGTATGCATCACAACTAGGGGTTACAGGGCATGGTGATTTGACAGAAAACTGTGACCCTAATGGTTACCAATTCAGTTACTATCCATCCAGACCTTTAATGGCATAACAATTCAAAGTTACTATATTATCAGGTTTGCTGCAATATATTAATTACATTTATGTCTTATAATTAATTACAACGCCTGCAGTCTCTAATATCTCTCTTAACATGTGTTGCTCATCACACTAGAGCGAATGAAAGAGTGCCTAGAATGTAGGAAATCTTTAAGAAGAGTATTGTGTACAGCAGAAGATGAAGTCTAGCTAAGTGGCACAGACTTTGAAATTTTCATCTGAACTCATTGGGACCTGATTCAACAAGTTCACAGGCTGAGCATGTGGAGCCTAACACTGTAAAAAAGTAATATAAAATAATTTCAGATTCACAGCTATTCTACCCCATCAGTATTAATGGGAGTCATGTGTATGACGTGTGGAGGAGAGAGCAGACATCCTGAACTGAACATTCTGTTCTGACTCCCTATCTGTGGAGCTGAGAAGCCTTTTTCTTTGGCTTCTTGTGAGGATCTAACAGGAATGGATCCAATAATATGGTTTGCAACAATACACACAAGAGCTGGCCTGCTTTGCATCAAAGTAAATGATAACTGATGGCTTGAAGCTATAAGATGCTCCCCTTTAGTCGTTTAGCAGATTATAGTCATTTATTTTCTAGCCCTTACAAATTCGCTGTTAGTTCACAATGGCTGTTAACCTCAAGAAAGGGACCACTTGATTTGTTGTAGAGACACTACTGACCAACAAAGACACAAGCTTCATGTACCATTGCCCACTAAGCTGGACACCTGGGGGAAAATCTGGAAAGCAATGCACCAAACATCCCACTATTAATCCACTTTTTCAGATGTGCACCATGTTTTTAATCACAAAATTGTCTGATTCTCTAGTTCCATCTCACCTCCCTTACCCCACCCCAAAAACTAGGTTTAATTTAACTTACACAAACACCAGACAGTCAGAACCAAAGTCTCATTTATGTTTTAAAAAGAATATTTTTATCCTTCCCTTCCTCCAAGGAACAAAGAATGGCGTAAATGATTCCCTTTCCCTTAACAACAATCCTGTGAAATATTTTATCTTGACTAGTCCAAGGTCATCCAGTGAGTAGGGATTTGAACCCTGAACACTGGCTGTCAATCAATTCCTAGTGGATTGTTCTAAATATTGAAATCAGAGAAGTTTTTCCACAAATGGAGCTTACAAAGAGAGTCTCAAGCAAGCATGCCATTTTAATTGCACTGTGTGTGTGGAGATCAAATATTTGTGCTTTGTCCTCTGTGGATTCATTTGTGCTAAGAAAAAAAGGTGTAAAACACTCAGTAGGCTCAAACAGTTAAACAGAAACAGTTGTTCCTTAAGTCTCTCAAACAATGCTCTGTGGTATACCATAAACTGCTTAAATGCCAAAAAAGCATGCTCTGCAGGACTGAGGTTAAAGTATTTCTGATCCTCGGCCTTTGAATTTGCCTGGAAAGCATTCCAGAATTTCAAACAGGCTTTGCATGCAAGTGGAAGATTTTGATCTCCAAGTGAAGCCACTGAAACCCTCTAATTAAAGTGCCATGCAAACACCAAATGAGAGCAAGCAATGCCAATGTTTATTTAGAGGCTTTAAAAATAAGCTAAAGCATTCATCCCCACTGTTATTGTCAGAGGAACTCAAGGGAAGGATATTTTGTATATGCAGCTGTATTGCTAGCTTTCCCCAGGAATGTTCCATCTGTCCTTACTTTGGAAAATATGGGTCCTACCTTAAATGTGCTTGATTTGAGAATGTTATCGGTCTCCTCCTTTTCAGTTATCACATATTAATAATATACAACAGACCATCATTTATGGCCAAATCAGGTTACAAAAGTAAGGACTGGATCCAGCCAGCTTTTTCACTCTACCTTACCCAATCCATCTCACATGGCTTTAATACAGCAGGATCTTGGGTTCCCCACCTTTCCCTTTCACCTGAAGAAAGACTGATGCGATCCAACTGGAGGCTTTATTTGCACTCTCTAGTACCCCACTGGTTTCCTCAGAAAAAGAAGAGGACGACTGCAGATTTATACCCTGCCCTTCTCTCTGAATCAGAGACTCAGAGCGGCTTACAATCTCCTATATCTTCTCCCCCCACAACAGACACACACTGTGAGGTGTGTGGGACTGAGAGGGCTCTCACAGCAGCTGTCCTTTCAAGGACAACTCCTGTGATAACTATGGCTAACTCAAGGCCATTCCAGCAGCTGTAAGTGGAGGAGTGGGGAATCAAACCCAGTTCTCCCAGATAAGAGTCCACACACTTAACCACTACACCAACAAAAGTCATAGAATCCATTATTAGCTAATTGATTCAGAATGAACGGAAAATTATTCACTGATGCTCGAGTTTTGGTCAAATAAATCAGCTTTGGTCAAATTAATCAGTTATGGAAAATACCTTGCACAAAAGAGTGACTGTGCCAAAGAACTTTTCTGTTCACTTAAATACAGTGTTGTGCTCCACTAATACAGGTTACTAAGAGTTGAATTTTGGATATACTTTATGGCATGGTACACTGATCTCTAAACTGATGTGCAGCATTATGCTCATGAGGCCACAGCAACTGGAAGTTGCCAACATGCTTGTGGAAGACAGGACTCTCCTCCATCCAGGACAGATATGACCTGACCACTAACACAAGACTGGAAAGGCAGAAAACCACAGAGCACACTACAATCTATCTATAAGACAGCCTGTGAGGTCCTTAATGCAACAGAACCAAGAAAAGACAAAGGAAATAAAAGAAGAAAAGAAGATCCACCAAACCAATGTTGTGTTTCTGTGGATCCAAAACGCGGTGGGAAATCTACAAGGAAGAAGTTTCAAGAGTAGGAATGAAATTTATATTGAGAGAGATCATGTATTGCAGGAGTGGCCAACGGTAGCTCTCCAGATGTTTTTTGCCTACAACTCCCATCAGCCCCAGCCAGCATGGCCAATGGCTGGGGCTGATGGGAGTTGTAGGCAAAAAACATCTGGAGAGCTACCATTGGCCACCCCTGATGTATCATGATTATGTATTTCAATAACTGGGGGATTTGTTTTCTATAACTGGCAGTACAAAATAGTACAGATTTTGATTTGGTATAATATGTATCTAATCCTGCCTTCTTTTTAGAGGCAATTTTAAATTAGGACAAAGCATAATTATGAGATCTTATAGGAAGTAACAGACAACTCTACAGCACGTGTAAGATACACTTGAAGTCCCTATTATCCTCAGTTTTGGGTATCATATTTCACAGTATGAACCTGACTTCCACTCCTTCATAATGTCAAGCGCACAACAAAATAAATAAAATCATCAAGCAAATTTCTTATTCAAATTTCCAGGCACTTTGAAAGCTCAAATGTACAAACATGAAAAAGCTAAGCATCAATAGAGCTCCCTTTGAACCTGAAATCAGAAAAATTGTCTACAATATAGATAGAGGTAAGAAACAATACTTCAGAGCAATGGGAGGATCCCCCAGATCCATTCTGCTAATGGTGGCATCTTCCTTCAGAGCAAGAGTTTTTTTTGCCAGTGAAAAAGCCTCTTTCATGCTAGGGGAAAGTTCCTCCTTGCAGAGTAAGAAAATTTCACTGCTTCAGGATCAGAGCTGCAGCATCCAACCCATTATTCTGTACATAGCAAGTGAGTGCAGCTGCAATCTACACCAAGCATTCAGTTTTGAAAAGATGCTCTGGCAATGAAAGCACAAGTGGTCAGCATAAAGGTCTCCAAAATTACCTCAGATTAATCTGCTTAATTCATTAATTAATTATTGTATGGCAGAGTATATATAGTAGAGTGTCTGCCATCCTGCCCTCATGAGCCCCACAAACCTCCTAGGTGGGTTTGTGTGTTTTGTGTTGGCAGACACGCTGGCACCACCGCCAGGGACTCTGGCCTCCAAGCTATGCTGCCGCTGTGGCAAAATGATTTAAAGCAGTGGTGTCAAATACAAAGCCCAGGGGCCGAATCAGGCTCCCAGAGGGCTCCTATCAGGCCTCCGAGCAACTTGCTGCTGTCTGCTTCCTTCTCCCTCTCTCTTGCTTCCTTCTGCATCATAGCTTGCTTTGCTAGGCTGTCTCAATCACACACAGAGCTACTGAGCCAAGCCTCTCTTGCTTCTATTGGCTGAGGCTCCCCCACCTCCTGGTCCCCTGGGGAAGGAAGGAAAGAGCCAAAGCTTGCTTTGCCCAGTTCCCTGGATCGCACAGGAGAGATACAAAGAAAGCACCATTAAGACCAACAAGTGCTAATGTTTTAAGCGTGTTTCATTTTAAGCTTCTAAAAAATCTTTGTATTTGTCTGTGTCCTTTATACAGTTTAATTTCTATGCCCACCAGATGCAAATATGCTACTTGCTACCAAAACAGGCATGTAAGACCTGTTTAGCCTCCCCCTACCATACTTTTTGCACCTCAAACCACCCCACAGAATCACAACTGTGTTTGTTCTGTAACTTATGTGTAGCCACTATAGTAATGTGATTTTTTTTTAAATAACAGAACCAATAACGGGTCCATGGGGCAGTTTGCAAATATGAAAACAGCAGAGGAGAGAGGATAAAGCTGCTATTCCCTGCAAATAGGAAATAGAATGTTTGCATCTGGGGACACACAAAACTCTGATTGCACACATGATGAAAAGTCCTCCATTTGTTTCCCAACAAACACAAGGACTTTGTAATGTGTAGACTGAACCTCACCTCCTGGTTAGGTTATTAGTAAAGAGATATCATTTTTTAAAATGTAATTTTGTGACTGTATGGGGCAAAGAACCAGTTCCATGAAACCATAAAGATGAGAAATGAGTCTGTACACCCACATAAAATACAGAAAGAAAACTAATGAAATGTTGCAGAATCTTAGATCTTAATATTAATGATCTAAATGGATGGTGCAACCATTTTTCCCTGTGGCTTTCCCTTTTATTTATAAATATGCCATCGTTTAATATTTTCAATGTGTTGGAAATTCCACTGTAATTATGAAGCTTAAATAACATTCACAGCCATACACACAAAGAAGGAGAAATTAGACAACTTTCAGTGCCTAAAGAGTAATGATCTGCTGGACACAACCACAACATAATTTAAAATTTACAAATTCTATATTGTTCTAGAACATCAGAAATGCATTCCTTTCCCAGGGTATATCCAAGCTACATTTTCATAAACATTTGAGAGAGATAAAAGAGCAAACAAATGCTAGTGCTTGAAACAAATGCTAGTGTGGCCCAGAAACAATAACACCACTAAAATATGCAACAACATGTTTATTTACTCAGAGGCACCTTTTTGCAGTTCAACTGGCAACATATTGTTTAATGCAATGTACTTATGTTAACATATATATTTGTTACCTTCTGGCTTCCCTTCAAGAGTTACCACAGCGAGGGGTTTGGTGAAAGTTTTCTTATTTGGCATCATGGTTAGGATCATATCAGCACTGAGGAAGGTGCAGGCTTCATCAGGAGGTATGCACTACAAGGGGGAGACAATGTGCAGTTTGTGAGAAGAGGGACCCACTTCAGGTATTTACGCTATCCGAGTAGATGTACAACTGCCTCATTATGAGTAGTACTCAGTCATGTTTACTGATTAGAAAGCAGAGTATTATTAACAAAAAAAGCCACACCCAAGTTGTCTGAGTAATATTCCAAGGAAGCTACTCCAGTTATATTTCTACATATAAACTTTGCCTCAGTACTGAGATCATTTCAAATTTCCTCACAAACTCTGTAATATTTACTAAGCATCAAGGTTGCATGGGTTGCTTATACTGTGATATCAGTGCAACATAACCTGGAGTGGTACTGTTCAAGGGCAGTTGCTTTGTGTGCCTGTTACAGATTTTTAAGAGCCAGTCTAGATGTTATGCTAGCCACAGGGATTGGTATCTCTGTAAACCAAACCTCTGACATCTTGTTTTTACCATGACTGAGCAATCATCCCATGAGGAGGTTCATTTCAGTCTCTCTAAACATTTCAGCACTTCAGCAGAAAAGTTCCAAAGGGAAGTGCCAACATGAAGCTGCTGAATTGGAATCTAGATGCAGATCTGATATTATCAGACTGAGGGCTGAATTATATGTTCTGTTATCATTGCATCCTCCTGGGTCTTCAACAAGAAAATTTGATCAGATGAGCCTTGTGAATTCTATCCTCAAACTCAGTTCACAGACACATTGAGAGAGTAATTTGGTGAGGAACCATGATGCCTGGGGAGCAGGGATCTTATGTTCTATTTGTGTGTGTGTGTGTGTGTGTGTGTGTGTGTGTGAAATGACATCAAGTCACAGCCAACTTATGGCAACTCTGTAGGATTTTCAAACTGTTCCTTACAAAGATAGATAGATAGACAGACAGACAGACAAAAGGCAAGAAATTAACAGAGGTAGTTTGCCATTGCCTTCCTCTGCATAGTGCCCCTGGACTTCCTTAGTGAACTTGTATCCAAATACTAACCAGGGCTGACCCTGCTTAGCTTCCAAGATTGGGATAGCCTGGGCCTGAAATGGTTCTGGTGAGCTGGTTTTTGCCCTGCAGGGGAAACCTGCAAGCACTGATGGCATGGTTACATGTAGGTTTCCTGAGGGCTATTTCAAGTAGAGAAAATGGTGTAGGGTGCCTTATCTCCTTATGCCACAGTCCCAATCCCAGTCCCAACTGGGAATGAAGTTCCAAGCACAGAATTTACAAATCACATCCAATCAAAAGTCCTTGTGATGCACTCAAGGAGGATGTAAGGACAGAGTTTAATGTATAAGGCTTTTAGAGTGAATAGGGCCTTGGGACGGTTAGCTCATTATAAAAAGTAATGGCTCCTCCATACTGGTGTATTTGCATTACTTTGGAATGGTTCAACACAGATGGCCCACTATCACTATCTGTGGAAAGGTAAGCTGATCCACTTTCAATGAGTGAATAACTTTCTTCCTCAAAAAAGAATACTTTTCTTCTACCTAGACACGTTGAATGGTTCCATAAAGTGATATTCTATGCAAACATAAGATAAGGAAGAAAAAGAATGCAGAAAACAAAGTCTGAATGCTCATTTATTTCTCTTTAAAATCCTCCTAAGGCAGGTCAGCCTAATAATTCACACTGGAAGTTTAAAAACAAAAGCAATATTATATATCAGCAGGACTTGGAAAACTATTGTTAAAACATTACTTACAGCTACAAGCACTGAACAGCATAGATAAATGTGGACCACTCCCACAGTGGAAAGCAATTGCTATTTATCACCTGTAAGCACTTAGTGGAAAACGTGTATCATGCTGTCAAGAGCTATGAAAGCTCTGCCTGGGTAGATTCAATAAATATTCTAAGTCCCACTGTTCTTAATTACAAGAATTCATATAATACACGTGCATGCACACACAGAGGTTTTTGCAGATTAATTTTCTGTAGCTGGGTAAGGGAACCACGTTATTTATATTAGAATCTCCACTCTATAAATATTATGCAATTTAAGCACATTAATTGTTGCATTGTCTACATTCGTTTTGTGTTTGTTTCTGGAAATTACTACCAACGTTGAGAAAAGGAAGATCTTTAAGTCTGATCCCTCTTGGCCCATGCTACAAGTTGTTCACACCTTCTTCTCAAGTCAACAGCAAAGCTTGTTGGAGAGAGCTCTAACAGCCACGTCAGTCAGGACTGAGAATTCTCTTGCTGGCTGGGGCAGTGGGGGAGGCAGTAGATGCATCTTACTAAATAAATGAACACAAAACTGCCTGCACAGTTTCTGTTGTATATCTACATTGAAAAAGACTTCCTTTAAAAAAGTAAAAACTGGTTAGGAAGGAGGAACTAGAGGGAATGCCAAATCAAACAAAAACAGTCTTCACCTGATGGTGGAAGATAGCAACTAAAGGGGACAATCTCCCTGGTGAGAGAGTTCCAGAGTTCTGATGCAATGGCCAAGAAGGTCCTCTCCCAGGCTGCTTGTAGCTTCATCAACCTACCTAGACTAGCTCTACCATTTTGAAGGCCTAAAACCCACCATCTTTTATTCTCCAATTGTCTCTATGCCGATGTGTGAATGTGAATTTCCTTTTGTCTATGACTCCAACAGAAGCTTCTTTTTACTGGCTGTTAAAAATGCCCAATGTGAAGAAGCCTGCACACATGTAGTCATCCTTGCCTTGCCTCTCACCTCTGCACCTCCCTCTCATTGGTGAGTGTCACAGTGGCATGTTTCCATACATGCCATCAGACATCCAGTTAAAATCTGGATAACTGGATCCTACTGCAACCCTACATTTAGGACAGTGACTGCTGCTGTCACAAAACAGCCAACACACACTCCTGTATCAGCGCAACACATTAAACCAGTGTGCCACTACACAATGCCTTGGTACAGCAGGAGTTGCTAAACTGTTGTACAACTGAGACAGAACACAAGACCAGGCCACTAGGGAAATAAAATTGAGTAAACTCATTAAGTACTAACCTTGGCCAGTCCTTGAGTATCTTTTTCTTTCTTTGTACATAAGGTCACTTCACAGTGCAGAAAGAGAAGGGAGGTGTTGAATACGGATTGGAACATGAAGCTAAACCGCTTTTTGTCAGTTAGGGCATGTGGTATAGGGAAATTAGCCTTGGGGATGTTGTAGAATTTTACAGATTCATCTTTAGGACAGATGTTTTCTATAATTATATACTCTGACATCTTATCAGAGTACGAATCTGGAGAGATAAAGCAAGTCTGAATTGCAAAGCCCAGAGATCTGTCAGCCTTGGTCACAGAAACCTGTCAGAAAGAAAACAGTGTTGTTATTGGAAGATATTTAGTTTTTCCTCAGAAATAGTTAAAAGCCATAACAAAGGTTACCAATGTTAGTTCATAGCCTTTGGTTTCTTGTACCATCTGGAAAGTCCAGTGAGGGATTAAAAAAAACAAAGGCTTGTTTTGAAGCAACAGGGGTGTATTTTTGTTTGTTTGTTTTTAAATAGGAAAATGGTTTGTATAATTTAATGTGTTATATTAACACTTATACTTTGCTTTAATTTTGTTTGCTAGAATTGTGGTTGGTCCTACAATCCAAATCCTATTTAATTCTTTAATAGATGCCTCACCCTGTTGATTTTATTGAGTCCCAATTAATAAGGCAGACTATAAATAAATGGTCACATAATATTATACAGTTTCATATTATAGTGCATCATTTTTTATCTTTCCCCTTTCTCTTTCCCCATCCCCACCTTACACTAAACTTTTCTGTCTCCCTGACACCAAGAGTGAGACCTTCACTAAGAAGAATTATAGTTAAAACTGTTGCTGCCAGTTCTAAGCTATTGCAAAAGAGAAAGATTATAAACCAAAATGGAGTCATCATTTTAAAATGATACTGTCTCAAAATATAAGAACTAAAGAAGTTTTGCTTAAAGGCTACTATCCATTTGGGATGTAACCATAAAAAACCCATTATGGCACAAGTGAGGAGGAAAAAATGAAGAGCTCTCATAGATTTTTGTCACAGGCAATTTATTGACCAAAGTGATGAGCATCTCAAAACCAAAAATAGTTCAATGATTTTTGTCCTTGGAGGATGGGGAACAGATGTCAGGCACAAACAGAAATTTTCCACTGTGCAGAAAGGAGAAAACTAAGCTTCTGCCAGGACAGGTGAAAAAATGAGAATATCTGTCCAAAGAACTAACTGTGGAGCCAGACAGAGATCTAGAGACACTGGGATATACCCCAGAAGGCTGAAAGCCACAACAGTCTTTTATGCATGCAAAATGAGCAGTGTGTTCTTTAATGCTACCCAGCCAATAGTTTAGCTTCTTAATACAGGGCACAGAATTAGTTACTGCACTAGCATGCTCTTATTTGTACCAATACAGGAACAGAGTCATAATAAAACTCAAACAAAACCTGAAGGGAAGGCAGTCACTAGGATCCCCTCCATAATGTCCGACTTGTCTCCAGCTGATGACCCCTCCCCCTTTAGCTTCCAATTGCCATTGCTAAAGCCATCCAAGAGAGGTGAAACAGCAGACAGATATGTCTCCATCATGCCTGGACCCAGAGCAAAGTGAGAACATTTGCCTCCAGCTCTCAACAGATACTGCTGAGACCATCATGGCAAGAGACAGCAGTGGCCAGGCACTATTCCACTTTCCTTGCATCATGCTTGGACCCAGTTTTGCTGACAACCATTGGCTTTGAGCTTACCCACTTTGGAGGCAAACTTTGAGCAAAAAACAAGATAAAAACTAGGACAACCATTATTGCCCAATTGTCAGGCAGCAAATCATTGGTGCTGATGCCCAAAATGACTGAAGCAGTGCCAGGAGGTGAAGGAATAAGGCACTACAAGCTTTCATCTCCTTTGCTATTAGTATTACAAGTTGTAGCACAGCAACTGGCCCTTATTTTTTTTTTGTTGGGGGTAGGGAATTACATGGACTTTTTTGCCCTTTCTACCCATGTGCAGACATTGCAAAATATTTGTTTGTTTGTGTGTACCTAGTGGTCACCTATGTGAATTAGATATATGAGCATTGAAAAAACAGGAAGAATATTGTGCCTGATGTTCACTGAGAGCACTGGACAACAGAGGCTGGACTAAACATATGCATGAATTTTGGCAGAAGTACAGGATACACACTTGCTTTGTGCTGGTTTTATAAAAACTTGAAACAATAAATCCCTCTTATTCAAAATATAAATGCCTAAATGAATTTGGGGGCTTACAAGTTCCTTATTCATATACTATGAGCGAACACATCTGTCTCCCTGTGGTGTTAAAAGGGGTGCCAATTAAAGCGAAGTGAGAACACAGGTAGTTGAGCTTCCACATTCCTGGAGAATATTTCAGTCAGTTTCATTTATTGCATAGTTCCTTACCTCAACAAAAATCTGACCATTCACTGCCACAGAGAAGATCCCTTGCGTTGGGATATGGAAGAGATCTGTTTTGTAAAGTTCTATGCTGAAGGATACATTGCTCATACGTGTTTCAGGTGGCCAGCGCATGGGAGGATTAGGAGCTTTTGGTTGATGGATTGTGCAATTGAACTGGAACAAGAAAACCAAGTCAAATGACTGTAAGTAAGTAGAAAAAGTAAATAGCATTGCTGTGGAGGGAAAATCATTCTCTGCCCCCATGCACAGTCTAAGAAAAAGTTCACTGGCTTCAACTAATAGATCAAAAGGGGTATGGGGGTTGATGCAAGAAGCAAGACAATACTGGTTGACAGTGTAGTCTTAAATTCTTAAACCAGGAACACAAAACATTTAACAGCAAAAATTACAGGGATGCCAACATTGTTTTCCAGCATTTACAATATAAGGGGCTGGGCAGAAAACATCTGGTACTATAGAGACTGCAGGGGAAAGAACAAAAATACACCCCAAGGTCTAATGATGACACATACTGGGTAGGCATCAAGGACCCAATGTATGCAGATGCCACAGTTCAAGATTTCACATGTTAATTTTCTTTATGTAACCAGACAATGGATGGTTACGTACCACAACAATTTCAGGCTGGCTGGAAAAAGTGGTGTCTGTTTCATCAGTGTCACCTGGGAATCCATTATCTCCTGATTCCATGTCTTCATAATCAACTGCCCAACCACTGGTTTCAGTTGCTGAGGACAGCTGAATAACAATCTTTAACAAAGGAAACAAGAAGTGGTAACTTATGTTCTACGAAGGCTGTTTTGGTATAAGATTCCAAGCACTTGTTTCCTTGAGTCAGAAACATACACCAAAAAAAGTAGTCATTGATGGTTACTAAAAAGATCACACCATCAGGGCATCCTCTTATTAGCATTTATCTGGAACACATCTCACCAATTCTGGAAAAACTTCACCAACTTCCAGTGTGTTTCTGAATACAATTCAAAGTGTTGGTAATTACCATTAAAGCTCTAATGGCCTAGGACAAAAACCCTGAATAATCACTGACTCCAGGGCTGATTCTGTATTTGGCGTTTGCCTCCCTTTCGCTCCGAGGTTGTTCCATGCAGGTGTGATTTCCCGATTCCGCACTAGAGGATTTCTCCCGGATTCAATTCCCCCACAATCATAGCAATTTCCCCCCCTCATACGTTTCCTTTTTTTTTTAACACGCATGCGGGTTCACATTACAATGCGATTGTCTTTGTTTGCGTTACAACGTAATGACAGAGGCATAATACTGGCAAAGTCATGTGTTTTCCTTTCACCCTGCCATTGGCAGGTTATCAAAGCCTCAGGAAATCTGAGTCAGCGATCCACCATTTTTATCCACACATGCTGAATGTTAAGCACACATTTTTCCATTAAAAGCTATAACAAATTATAAACAGATGCATGAAGGTGTGTGTGTGTGGGGGAAAGATTTATGCAGAGGGGTTAAGGGAGGACGTTTCCCCAACCTATCAAAAATAGAAACCTATAAACATAATCAAATTCCCATTCCCGTTTGAGGCAATACGGGGGGGGGGGGGGAATTGATAAAGGTGGCAATCGCGCATCTTTAAAGTAGTTCGTGTAACATAGCTATTTATTTAGTTGCGTTGTAACATCTTATTTGAAAAAAAAATTATAATAGGAGTGATTTTAATCGGAGGGGGGAAGAAAGTAATCACAATGCAATGACACATTATCAAAATCACATGGAATACCATAAAGAATGGGGGTGGGTGGAAGCAAGGGATGTATTCAGAAAAAGAAAATCACGTTACATTGTTATATATTTTTCGCGTTGTAACGCGAAATGTGATTTGTTTAAAAAAAATTACTTTATTTCAGGAAAATATTGGATAATTTTCAAATTAAGGAAGTATGACGAAATAACTGGGCAGAATCATGGGTGTGGAGTTATGTGGGTGTGTTCTACTGATGCGAGAAGTTTGGCAGCACATTGGCGTGAGTTCCGCACATAAATTTCGAGCCCCGAAACTGCATCAAAAATAAACTTCTCGCATTTTGCCGATCTCCTAAATGCGGGGCGACACCGCTTTGGAGACGGGTCAAACTGCCACCCCGGGTCAAGATATGCGGAAACCAACATCTGCCTTGGGGGAAACACAGTGCTGGAGCCGGAGCAAAGGCTAATGTGGAATCAGCCCAGGAGTCGTTTTGTAGAAAAATAGGTGGTGGAGCTCATCCAGGGATTGTTATGCAGCTGCACCTACTATTCAATGGACAAGGAGGTGGAACTCTCAGGAGGAGGAGGAGGAACTCTCAGAAAGGTTCAGGAGCTGTGCTCCTGTAAGCTCCCACTGACACTGAGGCCTGACTGACTCTCATACAAACACAAATGCGTGTACATTTCCCACCTTAGGAGTAATGTGAAGGCAGAGAGTCATCATGTGCCCAATTTACTGAACTCACACCACCTGTTTTCCTGGAGCCCACACTTTACAGCCAGGTGAAGAAGGCTTTATTTGCCTGTCTTTGGGTGGGAGGCAACTGTGAGGAATATTTTTTTATTGTTCTTCAACTGCTTAAATTATTCTGTCATAATGATTTTTACTGTTGTTGACCTTGTTAACTGATTTTGATGACATAAGCATTAATGTGAGCTGATTTGGGACTACTATTGAGAAGCAACACAAAAATAAGTGTAATAAACCAATAAATATCAACTTTACCATTAATGCACTTCCTTCCTTTCCAAACATTTCAGGGGGTCTTATCACATTTTATCTTCATGACAACCTTGTGAAGGAAGCCTGGCTGAGAGATAGGAACTTTTACTGTCACCCAGTAAATTCCATGGCTGACTGGGGATATGAACCTTTATCTCTCTGGTCAGAACCCAACACTATATACCTTGGCTCTCTAAAGGCAAGCTTAGCATGTATGAGGAAATGCCTTCAGCTCAGTTCCAAAACTGAAGTCTAGAAGAGCAATAAAATCAATGTACAGACTGGAAAAGGGGTCTGAGAATTAGCTTTTAAATGGACAAACCAGTAGTCCTACTCTACTTCTGGTAAAGCTATATATCCAGCCTTGTTAAAAATCATGGCTCACTGAACTGGATTTGCACACATCCAACATTTTAGTAACTTGCTGAAAATATAATGAGAATATACAGCTTTACCAGAAGCAGAATTTTATCCTCCCCTCCCCTTTGCTTTAAGGCCGTACAGGACATTTTAACTCCCCTTTTTTACTTTATCTCCTCTTCAGTCTCCCACATGAGGATGCATTTAGTATCTCTGACCTTTCTTTCATATTAATTTGCCACATACTCTGGCTTCTCTGTATTTCCTGACTGTTCAGCTTCTCTTTAATTTCATCTTTATTTGCTCAGATGTTGGACAGCTACTATCCAAGGAAGTACTTACAAGTTTTTTCATTCATTTACCACATAATTTCATAGTGGCTTTGATGATGCTGAAACTGGCCTCAGTTACAGGATTCAGAAAAATCTGTAGTTTGGATCTTGAGTGCAAGTTTATTATTGGCAAGTCTTGGGTTAACCCAGTGGTTAAAGATGGAGGGGCCAGCTGCTGAGTTGAGATCCAGATGTGTACTTTTCCACAGCCCATTGATCCACAATTTTTCGTTGGGTACATCTCTAGATCAACAGCCAGGAGGTCTGGCCAATTCAGGATTTTTGGAGGGTTTACAAAAAATTGGACCAAAGCTATGTATGATCAGGTTGCTTTAGCTTTATTTGAGTTGGACAACAAGCTTTTCTATGTATGCCAAAAGTGCCACTAAGCAATGAAATTGCAGAAGGTAAGCGATGTCCTTGCCTGCTGACCTGAGCTGGCCAACATCTATGCAAGAGCACAGAAGAAATGCTGACCTAGTGCTGAAGACAGGATTCTTACAAGTGTTTGCAAGCCTGCTTATTTGTGTGGAAAAACTTGTTCAATACTTGAATTCAAGTTTCATATTCCAAACATATACTAATTGTGTTTTAAAATGCATTTACCAAAACTAGTGTATAGTGAACTTCTAGGAAGTCTTGAGCAGAAGCACACACAACAGTGCCTGTTAACTCAGAACATACCTGAGAGCTGTCAAGTTCATAAACCAGGCTCAGATTGTTAAACATGCATGGCTATTACTAAACAATTGTTTATTTACTTATTAACCACTTCTCAATATAGTATGTCTGAAGTGGCTTACAATTTTTAAAAGACATGATAAAAATAAGATGAGAATTAAAATTCTTGAATGGCCAAATAAATTTACTTGGTCATGAATGGCCAAGTAAATTTACTAACTCAAAGATTCTACAGATGAAACTAGGTGGCCCTGCTCCAGGACACTTTTCTCTTTCTTCCTTGCACCTCTTCCTCCTCTGTGGGTTTTTTAATTTTATTTTTTATTAAATGTTATCAGACAACAAACTTATAACATTGTTTACCATAGCTAAGTATTATAGACATATAAGTAAAATATATCATTCACGTATTTAAACTATAATGAAAAAACATACAAAGATAACAGAAAGATGATATTACCGTCAGTAAAAAAATGCGTAAAATATTTCATTTGGTTATATAATGGGTTACATGGGAGAACAACGCATTCAGTAAGATAGGTAAGCATAGGAAACCGGATATTTATAAATTGCGTCTCATAGAGTTCCAAATTCACTGATTGAGTACTAAGATATTTTATGCATAATGAAATGTTCCCACAGGCATTGTTGCCAAACTTTGATAGTTGGTAATGTCCTGTCTATTCATTTTGCTGCCACTGTAGTGTGAGCAATGGATAATAAAATGTGAATTATCTCTGTATTTTGTTTATTATTTGTAGGGTCTGACCACTTACGAAGCAGTAAAATTTCAGGGGATAAAGCTGAGTATATATTAGTAATATATGATATATGCACTATTATCTGTTTCCAAAATTGTTGTATATAGTCACAGGCCCACCAGCAATGTATGCAATCACCCTTTTGGACACACTGCTTTCTGCAAGTGGATTCAATGTTTTTATTAATATGATGCATTATTGGTGGTGGTAGGTACCATCTCATAATCAATTTTTTTATATTTAATTTTATTGTTTGTAGCTAAATATTGTATTGTGTAAGATAGAGACTGCCAGATATCAGTATCAATCCTGTTAATTCAGTAAACCATCTTTCTGCCATTGTCTTTGGTATTCTAGATCTTAATAGCAATATTCGAATATGCATTTTCGTTTATATGTTTTGATTTTCTTAAAGATGCATTCCAAAAATAATCAAAAATCATATATGGTGAGATATATTGTTGTTCAATTTTAACCCATTCTAAATTAGGAAATATAAGGGTTCTTAAAAGAGAAGCCAATTGAGATGCCTCATAATAATATAATAAATTAGGAAGTTCTATGCCTCCATAACGAGCTGGTGTGCACTATAACACTCTGTGTTGATGTGACACCACTGCACTGTGAACTTCCCTTTCTTTTCAAATCATTTGGCTGATGATACACAGCACATTTTATAAGGCAATGAGAGTCCAGAAATATTGCTACAGCAGCAAGGTCACACACAGGATGCAATTCCTGGAAGCCCTATAGCTGGACAGATGCAGAGTAAACTGGCTGCACCATTCCTCCTCCTGTTATTCTTAGTGCAAGAGTGAGGACAGAAAGAGGCACTTTATTCAGACAACATAATGAACTGTGGTTTATAAACCATAATTTGATCAAACCCAGGTTAGTTGTGATGTGTGACTGTACAATAAACTGAGGTTTATAAGCTAGCACTGAATTGGCATTTCAAACTAGGGTTTGTAGCTGGCTTGTTAGCTGCAGTTTAATAATAATAATAATAAACTTTTATTTATACCCCGCCCTCCCCGCCTAGGCAGGCTCAGGGCGGCTAACAGGACATGGCTCAGGGCGGCTAACAGTTTGTTCTAGTTTGTTCTGTTGTGACCCCTGATTTTGTTGAGTAATGCTGCCCTAGCTACAGTGTGAACAGTATGGGGGGGGGGGAGGGAGGGGAATGTTGTCCCTCCTGGGAGATGGAGAGGACACAAAAACATACACACTGGAGTTTAACCACAAATGGGAATCTGTAACTTCAATTCAGTAGGCTAAGTGTTTGTTACACAAACCATAGGCTTGGAACTTTCCACTTTGTATGAGAGCCTATTTTGGGCTGTAGCCAAAAGAGGGCGGCAAGAAACTTGCACTGGGCAGGTGCAAATTCTTCTGCTCAAGGCACAGTTTAAACAAATCAGTTTGTCAAAACTTCTGGATGCAGGCAAGATGTAGGCAGGACTGGCTGGGTACTGTTCTTATTCATGTGCATGCTCTCTCTCTCTCTTTCTGTGTGTGTGTGTAACAGAATAGAAGCTCATACTCAGTTCCCATAGTGATGTTATGAAGGCCACTCCATTTCTGTTTGATTGTTCCTAGCCAGTATGTGAAATATGGAGGTATGAATATGCAATTTCATTTTTTTAAGGCTGAAATTTAGTCAGTCTGTGAAAGCACTTTGAGGGACATGTCAGCTTTCTGCTATGCTTTATGTAGCCCACACAATTTTTTTGGTAAGAATGTATATGATTGAGCCTTTTCTCTTAGCAGAGGCGTCAGCATCTGCTGGATCACAGTGCTGGTGAACTCTTTATTCAATGCATAGGCTGATGCAATACAAAGAGACTGAATTCACTGCTGTGTAGAGTACTCTGTGTATCCTGAAGTAGAATAAGCAAGCAGCCAAGATGTCTGCTACTATTTCACCTATGTACATAAAAGGATGAGTCATTCTTGCTACAATCTTATCTACTATTCATAACCAATACTGTTAAAGCACTGAATAAATAATAAACCACCACAAGAACAGCAACAATCTACATAGTACAGGCTGATTTGACAAGACTAGAAATTCAGGCAGAAAAGAGCCCAGCGTTGCAATGCACAAGCAAAATACAAGTCTCTTCTCCTGTAAGATACTCACAGAGTTGAGATACACAATGTTATCTCGGGTGTAGGCTATCTGTCTTGTTCCACACTCCTGCAGAGATGACTCCAAAATGAAATGGGTCCTATTCATCTTAGCTTTACATGTCCGATCCAACAGTGAGAGCTGTGTCCCAATATAACCACTAGCCTAAATAATAAGAACACACATACAAATGATATCCACAATTACAGTTCAGACCAGACTGTAAAGTACAGGGCTGTTTTTAAACTCATATCTGTTTTTTTTAATATTGCCACATGTGATTCTTCTTGCTAACAGGACTTGAATTTGAGCCAGGAAGCACACAATCAAGCAAGTAAAAGGAGATGGACAATCCAAAAGCAACTCAGGCCTAGTCTGTGCATATAGCAGAATGAGATAGGAGCTGCAAAGGGAAGGGTGACATTTTTAAATATTAAAAACCAAATTTTGCTGCAAGTCAAAAACTAACACAACAAGCAAAAAGGTCCTCCTGTGCTAATTTCCTGCTTGTGGGGAAGATATAAGAATGTTTAAAAAATGTGATACCCCACTTGCAGTCTGAAAGGACACAAGGCCTCATTCTGATGCAGATGGAAGTGATGTGGGCTCAGTCAGTATCTGACTAGTGAATGTTCAGAATGGGGATCCCAGCCAGTCAGTAGCTTTATAGGGCCAGGTGGAATTTTATTAGCCTACTGTCTCATCTGACTCCTACTGTGCTACATCTTGGAATACCACATCTGAAGTGCCAGCTGTTCCCTTCTCTTGAAAGTTATCAGTGGAGCAGAAAGTAAGATGCCAGAGTCCTTCAGACAGAATTCCTGGTGAAAAATCCTGCTTTACAGTCACTCCAACTGGGAGAAAGGTGGGCTTCTAAATACTTTTGAACAAACAACTAAAAGAAAAAGTATGATCTGGAATGCAACAGCACCTAATGCAATTTCTAATTTTACTGCGAGACAAATAGGCAACTGCACATTTAACTTCAGAAGATCTCTTTCCCCTATGGGACATCTGAGGCCATGTTTGAATGATCCATAAACTTTGCTTTCAAATGCTCTGAACTTACACATCAATAGCTGCAGAGAGCTTAGTCCCTTCAAAGCTTTGGAACAGAGGACAGACATTGGTTGGGCAGATAATATCAACCATATGCCCCTTTGTAGCTATGGGAGTTTCTTTGAGACATAAAACACACACTGCAGTTTAATTCAATAGCCCCTCTGAAACTATCTTCCATAATCCAGTTATTCTTCTTTAGATTACTCTACCAAGGAAATAAGAGATTGCACCAACCTCCAGCGAGTCTTTTGCAACTGTTACAGTCATTGTGTTGTCATCACATTTTACCGACAGAGCAACATCAACGCTGCCCTGCACTTCTTCTGGTTCTTTGTTCTTTGGAAGTAGCTGCTCAAAGCCGCCCATCACATTCACCATATCTGTTGATGGCAGGGTTCCTTCATGCTTGTCATGCTCTCTACCGAAGGGGAAAGGAAAACTAACGCCATCGCTCAAGGGTGGGACTGGAGCAGGCATTGGGTTACCAATACGGAGCAGTTCCTTTAGCTCCGGTGGAAGATAATGGTCTTCCTCATCATTCATTTCTTCTAAAGATAAAATAACATTATGAAGACATAATTTAAATAGATCTCTTCATTTTTAAAATAATTTATGGACCACATACAGTTTATTCTTACTAATCAATAAAATCTATAAAAGTTGATGTTGTTGCTGGATTAAAAATGGTTTGATCAAGAAACACTGCTTGATATAGTATGTAATAATTGGAAACCAAGTTACTTTGCAAAGTTAACTGCTAGTACATATCCAGAAAATACTTGTGAAATTAGTGGTGCAATTGTAGATTTGCCTACAATTAAAACTGTATCTAATCAGTAAAAAATTGCTGGTTCCTACTGTAGGTCATTTGCCAGGAGATGAAAAGAGCTTTTCTTCCACCCAGTTTTTTATCCTTTGGTTTGTTTAAGGGCCTTCAAAGTCACAATGCCTAGGGCAATTTTACAAAACTACAGAGACAAGGTTCACTAGTTTTGTCCACAATTAGTAATGTAATAAGAGCCTTCTAACTCAGCTGGCATTAAGTGTAAGCAGGGTTTTTTGGTAGAAAATGCCCAGCAGGAACTCATTTGCATATTAGGCCACACTCCCTGACACCAAGCCACCTGGAACTGCTTTCCTGTGCATTCCTGCTCAAAAAAGCCAAGTGTAAGGAATGTCTGACATATATATATTTTAAAAACCCAGAGGGTCCTGCACAAATAAGGTTTGCCAACTCCAGCTTGAGAAGACTGCTAGAGATTTAGGGATGTGTTCCTTGAGGAGGGCAGAATTTGGGCACGGGAAGGACCTTAATGAATCTATGTGACAGTCTATTCATAGCTGCTATATCCTCTACGGCAGGGGTGGCCAATGGTAGCTCTCCAGATGTTTTTTGCCTACAACTCCCATCACCCCAGCCATTGGCCATGCTGGCTGGGGCTGATGGGAGTTGTAGGCAAAAAACATCTGGAGAGCTACCATTGGCCACCCCTGCTCTAGGGGAACTGATCTCTGTAATCTGGAGATCAACTGTAGCTTTAGAAGAACTCCAGGCTCCACTTGAAGGTTAGTAACTCTCTGTCCAGATTTGAGTTACAGTGCCATCCTTACAGTCTTCTAATCCCACTGACTTCAACAGACTAAGAAGGGTACAACTCTGCTCAGCTAAATGCATATTATTTCCTGCCTGGAAATCAGTGAGTAGTCTTTCATTAATTTTTAATTAACTTTTAATGTATCTTTCTCCTTATTATAAAATTTACAAAACACAGGGGTCTTGGGATGAGGGGAAAACACAAACCCAGATATTGAGCATAATTGCCCATTCAAAACAAACAGATAACTTTCATATTCTATCATATGTGAAATCCTTCCCTATACCCTCCCCCCCAAAAAACCTATACTAAAAAGCTGCTTATCCTTCTCTGTTGGCAAAATATGCCAAACTTGTACCAAATCACTAATCCTTACCTCCCACACCCTTGACCTCATCAGAACCACAATAACTTGTTGCTTTGTTTCTGACTAGAGTTTAGCTATTAACTATAAAAGGTAAAGGTAGTCCCCTGTGCAAGCACCAGTCATTTTCGACTCTGGGGTGATGTTGCTTTCACAACGTTTTCACGGCAGACTTTTTTACGGGGTGGTTTGCCATTGCCTTCCCCAGTCATCTACACTTTCCCCCCAGCAAACTGGGTACTCATTTTACTGACCTCGGAAGGATGGAAGGCTGAGTCAACCTGGAGCCGGCTACCTGAACCAGCTTCTACCGGGATTGAACTCAGGTCATGAGCAGAGGGTTCTGACTGCAGTACTGCAGCTTTACCACTCTGCGCCACGGGGGTCTTAGGTATTAACTATGAATGTGCAAATTGCAGCCACAGATAAAAAAAGGTTTTTTTAAAAAATCTTCACTGTCATCTCCAGCTGAAAACAGTTCATGACTGTAGATTTTGATGTGCAAGGCTAACAAAAATGTGCTTCCTAACAGGAATGCTACAGAAACTCCTCTCATGAGAAGTCCAAATGATTTGGAAAAAATCAAAACCCTTGGAAAAGCAGAAAAAAAATGTTCCAAAATATTGTTGTACCAGATACCAATTGTGACCCTTACCAGTGTCTTCGAGCCTTAGATGGAATCTATTAGCAACAGGTGCTTTTGTATAGGAAGTGACTGGACTGTAGCCATGGTCATAAGCCCATGTAATCAAACTCTCATGAAAGGATGGAATATCAGATATTATGGTTTTAGTCATCTTCATAGAACGTTCAGATTCTTTTCCAAAGCCAACACTATTCGCTGCCTGAATATAAATGAGACAGAACACTTCAGGACTTCAAACAAGGGATTCCCTAGTCATGGTACACATATTTTAAAATATTAGGAAACTGAAGATGTTACATTTGACAGAGCAGTATTTCACTTCCTTTCTCTCTCTTCTGATGAACAAGGAAATAGGACTATTTACAATATTACATTTAGGAGGCTTAACAATTTAATTCTGAAGTACTAGCTGCTAATAGGATAAAAGATTCTATAGAATTATATATTTAAATCAAGTTGGGTTGAAATGGCCCTTAATAACAAGGTTGTAATGGGTTCTTGTGGGTAACTGTGTTGGTATGAAGCAACAGAACTCACACAAAAGCTTATAACCAAAAGTAAACTTTGTTGGTCTTAAAGGTGCCACTAGACTCAAACTTTGTTTTAAAGTTGTATTGAAAATGTTAAATAAGATTTTGTATAATACACATTTTATTTACTTGATAGAAATATAAAAAGCAATGTACCCAATTAATTTAAAACCGCTAAAAGGAAATTTTTAACACTGCATTTATCCAAAGCAGTAGGAATGTGTGTGGGGGTAAAAAATGATAACCAATGGATACATAAATTCTCTCTTTATTGAGTGATATGGCTCAGACACAGAACACATGCTTTGCATGCAAATGGTCCCTGATTCAATCTTTGGCTTCTCTAGTTAGAGGATATTGGGTAGTACGTGTTAAGAAACCCCGTCTCTGCCTAAGCTACTACCTGTCAGAGACAATGCCTAGCTAGATACTGCTTGCAATGCCGCTTCACACAGGTTGATTATGTTGTTCACAGTATCTGGCCCATTTTACTAAAATTCCTCTTTTTAAATTTTATTGTTCCTATTCTGAACATGATCATTTCTTAACCCTTTCCTGCAATGATCAATTCCGATTGGGAACATTGTACTTGGGAAGAGGGGGTTTAATGTCATAACATTTCCCAGCAAATGGTAAATCTTACCATCTGGTAATTGAATTCAAAGGTCGTTTTACAAAATCATAGGGGGAATGATATTCATGGTGTCCTTTCCAAGTCAAAATGTTTGTTAGTATCAGGGCATGTTGATACATCACAAATAAACAACAATGATCAGGCAATCCCTAAATCATTGCACTCTGAAAAGATCTTACATTGTCATAAGAATTAACATTAGCATCTAGGACAGAAATGAAGGATTTACAGATTTTACAAAGGCAATCCTGTTCTCCCTCTCTCTCTGTCTTTGAATAGTTTGCTGCAGATGGTAACAAAAAGAAATTCATTAACAAAAACGGCATTGTTTGTGCTAGCAAATCCTATCACAGGGTGTGGGAGGGGAAAATTCTTCCTCTTGAGCTGTGCCCGCCTTTTCTGCTCCTGCCCAAAAGATGATCTTTTCACTGGAGCCAAATCTGGATAGAATTTCTTACAGATGTTTCAAACAAGCAAGCAATTCAGACTGACTGAGATTACTACATTCCCTAAATTTGCCGGATTTCCTGTTTTATTATTATTATTATTCTTTTTAGTAAAACAGCTGAACAAATATCTTTCAGAAGATGACTATCACAACTGAAACTTGCAATTTTTAAAGCTTTTTACATTTCTACTGATGCCTCCAAGTAGCCCATTAATACTGAAGCAGTCTGCAAAGAAGTGCACCAAGAGTCTCATCGTTAGGCCCTTGAACTATGCTGGTCCAGGGCTCAAGATTTAAAATAAAAATATATTCTTAAAACTATTTATTTCCCTATTAGTCAAGAGCAGCTGAAATTTTCTATTTTCAGTCTTCCACTTGCTATTTAGTAGTGTGTCTTGCTTTAAAATCTAAACCCGGGTAGACAACCCCCAGAACATGTCCCTATGACATCATTTATTCAGAACAATATTTTTCTCAGCAACCACAGCCAGTTTCTACCTAGCAACCAAGGGAAGTCACTGGGGCACTATACAGCCACTGGGGCTTGGCTTCCTCACAGTGTATCTGGACAAGTACAATCCTTGTCTGTCCTCTGCCTCTTTTCATTTTTCAGCACACAAACATCCTCAGAAATAGATGACACATTTCTTTTTTCAGCACTCAAGAGAAAAAGGTTACCTACTTCTGATCTAATCATAGCCATTTGGATTGCAAAATAAGTGATTAAACATTTGAATATGTCTCATTTGACATTAGAATTTTTGTTCACATCTTGTTATCCCAGTTTCATCTGGTATGGTAAGCTGATATCAACATTCCCGAGTGATAACCTGCTGCAGTAAGGATGAATAATATTTTCAGTCTTAACTGCAGTGATTGGCATTAATATAGATTCCATATTTTGGCTTTTGGATTTGGTGTACATCTTCTTGTACTCACAAACTATGACCTGGCTCCAAAATAATGTCCATTGTCATTTATTAATAGATCACAAAATCATAGAATTGGAAACTACCTCCAGGGTAATTTAGTCCAACCCTCTGCACAATGAAGGAAATTCATGAATACCTCCCCTGTGATAGTTACATCACAGTTTTTTACTGCAGATATATGCAAGCAGAAGCTTAATTCCTTCTTATTTACTGCTTTATATATGTAATCGGATAAACATTTATACATGTGTGCCATTCACAAACGGTACAGTGCATATGTCCTTGGAAATTTTTTCCTGTGTGCCAAATGCACAGAATGAAGCAATTGCTAGTTATGCAGAAAACATTTATCAGAAACTAGACATTCATCTCTTTATCTGAAGAATTTGGTTAAAAGAACACTAAAAAATAAACTGCCCAAACTTTATTATTCACTTCAGCCTCGTAACATTATCTCTGACAGCCACCCTAATTTGAAAAGAATAAAAAAATTAGAAAAAATTCAGAGAGTGAATCTAGGTCAAAAATCTTGAAATATTTTCATGGTTATTCAGTAATACCTCTAGACAGTGGACCAGAATGGATAATCAGTCATTTAGCTGTATATAGCGGCACATTTATATATACAGAAGAAAATTCAAGTCCAGTGGCACCTTAAGACCAACAAAGTTTTATTAAAGTTTTATTTATATTATTAGTTATTATTTGGGGAGGGACGGTGGCTCAGTGGTAGAGCATCTGCTTGGGAACCAGAAGGTCCCAGGTTCAATCCCTGGCATCTCCAGGCAAATAGGTGTGAAAAACCTCAGCTTGAGACCCTGGAGAGCTGCTGCCAGTCTGAGAAGACCATACTGACTTTGATGGATCAAAGGTCTGATTCAGTATAAGGCAGCTTCATATGTTAAAGGTATAAGCTTTCGTGTGCACCACATTTCTTCAGATACATGAAAATGGAAGTTACCAGTTCATACATATAGGTAAAGCACGAACAGCACATTAGTATAAACAAAATAAATGCTGTTTAACAGGTACAAGGACCAAACTGAAATAACAAGCTTAATTTATATAGTCACTATTAGTTTGGGTTTCATTCCAGGAGGAAAACATAGTAAAGGAAATAAATATATAAATATAGCATGGAGGTAACTAACAACATCCTTTTCTTTAAGGTGGGGTGATTTGTTGTGCAGTGTTATATCTCCTCTGTACCCAGACTAGATAAATATGTTCCAATGTATCATTCCAAATTATATTACATTCTACTATTTATTACATTACAATCACTATTCCAATCTACATTTCTAAATAAGAAATAAAGAGGATAAAAATATAGCTGTAAGAACTGAATGAGATGAGCATATGTAGTGAGATAAGAACCAATATCCCTGTTAAATCCTAGAGGTGTTGTAATAACTTTAACTCAACCATTTCCTTTTCCAGTCTGTCCTGAAGTTCCTTTGCAATAAAACGTTGTTTTGCAATATGTACAGTTATTGTAACACCATGTGACTGGAGTAGCCACAACTTGGATGTGAACAGCCTTTTACTCAAAGTCATTAAAGGAGTCTAGAAAGCTGTCCATTATCTGCCCGTGTTCAATCCTAGGTTTAGATGACCTCTCCCTAATGTACCCTTCACTTTAAGACCTGCTATGGTCTTTGACAGTTCTCCTTTTCTATTGTGCTGTTTAGCAGGCAGAACCCTTAAACTGAGAAGCTGCCTGAAGAAACAACTGGCTGGGCAACTTTGCATTTCACTGTCTGCAGGTCTTTTGTTTTGCTCTTCTCTAGCAGAGCTTGAAGCTTCATCATCTGGCCTAAGCAACTCTCGTCATATGCAGAGCAGCAATTTCAGAGGCTTGAGGCAGAGCCTCACTTCTTCCTGGCAAACTCTACCAGTGATTATAATGCCCATCTGTTTGCTGGGGATGATTTTAGCCCAACAGCCCCAAGAAGAGGCAAAATTTCAGCTGCTGATGCAACAGTAATGATATCACAGAAGATAATGCAAAACAAGGCTCCCAAGATCAGAAAGCTAAGAGCATCGTTTCCAAGGGTTCAAGGGCTGCCATAATATTCTAACTGAGACTCGCATCTAGTCTATGGGTTGGTTTCATTTGTGTATGAAGGCATTAGGGAGACCTCAGCACATCTGAACTTTTGGGGTTACAATTATGTGAGGGGTATATATAGGGTAGCCTTGTACAACGAGAAACACACATTAATTTTGCAATCCATTCTAGGAATTCTTTAGAAGTCTGGCCTACTTCATCACTAAGGTGCTGAAAAAAATCAAAATGATTAACTGTTTATCTGAATATAAGTGCTTCCCTCAAAAATATCAGAGATGAGTAGGAGTCATCCCTCACAAGTACTACCACCCATCAACAGAGCAGCACATCACCCAACAGCCAGAAAAACGCTATCAACCAACATTGTTAGTGAAAAGGGAGGAGACTTTCAGACATATGTCTGTTATCATACTCTCCTCTGGTTTCACATGCAACATAAGGTGTTAACAGCACCCTGCCTCCCCCAAAACAAGAAGCCGTGCCACATTTACTTACAATCGCTTCCAGTTGCCCCTTAACGTCATGTGACTTGATGACCCAATTTACAAATTTTCTACACTTGAGGATAAGCACAAGGTCCCTGACAAGTGTGATGTCTGGCCTAGATGGTCTAATGTCAACGATGATATCCACCTGGAAAGCACTGGACGTGGAAAATAAAGGCATCGTGAGCCAGCATGCCAGAAATTTTCAGCTATCAACCTTCTTTCAATCCATCATGTTCTCCCTGTCTGGCCAGCTGATTAAAATGCTGGAGGTTATCCCAGACAGTACAACATGTGCAAAACAGACTGTTAAGCCACACATGCTAAAACAATTTTACATAACAATGGAAACAAAATGCTTTTTTAGGTTAATAATTACTGCCCACCAGCTCTCTCTTCAAATGTAAAGGTTGTCAGTTGCTCATTCCCTATCTGATGTCAGAAAAATCACCAGGAGCTAGACTTTTCCCCTCTTCTTTTTGCAGTTTTCCAATTTCCACATTACAAATCTTAAACGTTTTTTATATCCCATTTATTCATGAATGTGAAGCAAATGTCACCTTATCGAACTTTAGAATTGAGCCTGGCAACCTTGCCAAGGTAGAAAAGCAAAAATAATATGAAAGATATCTGGAAGCTTTGGAAAGTATATTTGCCAAGAAGCTTTCTGGTGTATAATCACTGCATCATTGTCTTTTAATTCAAATCCCAAATGATATATAGATAAACTAAAAGGCCTGGAGTCAAAGATATGGCTGGCAATTTGAAATCAGTATGTGATTTCTCAATATGGAACATTTTCAACTTTCTATGTAGTTATTACCTATACTTGCTGCTGGTCTTTAGGATAATGGAAACCTGCCATTAGGGAAATAATATCTATTCTCTCCAAGTCAAATCTGGAATGCTCTCCAAGGCCTGTTTGTGTGATTGCTTACACCTGAGATTTGGCTGAGAGTGAAACTGAGAGTGGACCTTAGATTTCTATGCTCTTCCCTGGGAGAAGGCCTTCTTCTAGTTGCACCAAAACTTGAAATGCTCTCCAAGGAGCATTATTGCTATCATCTTCTAGAAGTGAAGACTTTTTTGTTTTGTGATCCTTCTTTTTTCCCCAATGTTCCTTTGAGAGCCTTCCTTCCTCCCCAATGTTTTAACTAGGGATGAGTGTTCAGAATAAACCAAAACAAATACATACCTGAAAAATCTTATCAGTATTTTCTGGGTATTTATTCAGTTGAATGCAGATTAATTAAATTTAATTGAATGCCTTCCCCTTAACTTGTGGATTTGTGCCACCAAAGTGACTCCAGAGTGAAGGGAAGGCATTTTTAAATGTCAAATAAATTTGAGTTTCCCAATTACTTATCCAAATCCCAATATTATACTGATATTGGGATTCAGGAAGACTGGGAAATATTTTTTGGGTCCAATGGACCCAAATCTGAAAAAGCTGATTTTTTTTCTGTGTGCACCCCTAGTCTTAATCTTTGCACTTATTTTATACTCTGGTTTTAACTTTTTCTAATGATGTATTTGGTTTTAATAATGGCATCTAAAATTAAATTTTAATTAGGTTGCTGCAATTTGTTAGCTGACTTGGTGGCCCTATGAGGGCAGAAAGGCAGAGTAAAAATCTTGTTAATAAATACACTGAATATTAAGACACCATTTGAAGGCAACAATGATCCAGGCAACTGGATCATTGTAATATTCTTCCAGGATAAGGAGGAATGATTATCCCTTTTTTCAAAAGGGTAAGTCAACAGCTTTGAAACTCTTGTTTCCAAGAGTCAAAATAGAAATGTTTCTCTCAGTTCTGCTGTGTAGGGCTTTAATACTCTCACAATCACAGATTTCTTTTTAAAAAAATTATTAATCGCTTTACCTGTATGGATTGGAGTCTGGGGTGATTAACTCAATTATATGAACTTCTTTTCCTTGGTCAGTACTGGAGATGATGCACCCTTCTGCAGGCTTTGGCTGCAGGTATCCCGCAAGATAATTCAGGGAAATAAAATTCTTTTCTATATTGCATGTTGCAGGGAAAAACTGATCTAAAAAAGAAAAGGAAAATTACTTAACATATATATTTGAGTTGTAATAAATCATCTCTGGATTATCAAATGGTTATAAAAATAATGTTTACTACAGTAATCAGCAAACTGGATCATTGTAAAACAGACCCCGCCCCCCACAAGAAAAGTCAGTAGCAAAACATAATGAATTCTGTACATTTAAATTTATAGATTAATATTTTAATGGCTAGAAAGTAAACTGAACACGAACATAAGACAAAAAATGACTAAGTTAAAATCATCAGCCTTCTGACCATTTTTATTCATCCCCAAAACAAGCAGACAAGCCCACTCTTATCTAATTCAAATGCTCCACCTCTTGCTTTCCTTCCAGTAATTTCTTGTAGTTTTCCCCTGCTCTGTCCCTCTGTGTTATCAGCAAGAAGCTCCTTCTCTGCGGGGCCCCTGTTATCTTGGATTCACACCCTTAGCCTGTCTGGTTTTAACAGTTCAGCAGAAGCTCCTCTGAGGGGCCTCTTAACAGTCACTCTAAATGTTGCATCAGACATTGTCTTTTGAAGGCATAATCATATTTTCAATTGTTATTATTGTTGTTGTTGTTGAAGTATTCATTAACTATTCAGGGGTCCCTCTTCACCAGTAGCACCTTTAAGACCAACTAAGTTTTATTGAGAATGTAAGCTTTCATGTGCTAAAAGCACACTTCATCAGACAATGAAATGGGGTACAGTTAGCAGTGCTACATATAGCTTGTGGGTAGAGATTAAGCATGCAAAATAGCATAATCCAATAGCAAGATAGTGAAATTAACAAACTAAAAGAATACAGTTTGGTATAAGTTGCATGGGAAAACAGCAAAAGGCAATAAACTTGTCGGAATTGGAGAATGATGGTGAGAATATCAAGTAAAAGTTGCTTTTAGCACACGAAAGCTTATATTCTCAACAAAATTCTGTTGGTCTTAAAGGTGCTACTGAACTCCAACTTTGTTCTATTACTTCAGACCAACACGGCTGCCCATCTGGATCTATGAATATGTGATCATAACACAAAGTCATGAAGACACCGTTGAAGTCCCTTTGGCATGCTGGGATCAGGCCAGGTTTTTCACAAGTCAATACTAAATGGTTCTTGAATGCTCCCTTTTGATTTCTCCTCCACAGCATCTTTCTAAGTAAACTATAAGAGACTAAGTCTACTCTCACAGCCTGTCAGCAGTCCCCAAACATCTGTTAAGTACCCTACCAGATGGGATCTCAAAGCAGTAAAATTCTGCCAACTCCACCCCCACACAGATGATGAAAAGTGATCCTGAGACTGTCCATGCCGAGACTGTCAAAGTGGACTTAATTCTGAATACCCACAATGTAGCAGTTTTACACTTGTAAATGACCTGTGAACCAGTGTTCCAGGGAGACCATCATATGTTTTAAGGTGAGTTTTTGTAAGGTTTCCTACATTTTCATTAGGTGTTCTGGATCATTTCCTGTTCTCATCAACAACATTATTAACAACTAAGGATCTCTGAAAATTTTCAGTACCTTTATCCATTTAACCTTGTTGATGATTTTTCCAAATATTTATTCAATCTAGTTCAGCCTGACTAGTTGTTCAGATCCTGAGTTTGATACTAGACCCAAAAAGCCAGGATTAAAAATGAGCAAAATATGATTTTGCTACTTAGTTTTCAGGGAATGTCATCGTCTTGATACCTAAAAGTTTATTTATCAACTCTGAACTGACCTTTTTTCTTACAGGTTTAAACCATGAAGCTCTGGAAACAGCGAAATCTCTTCAATAGGGAATAAAATGTTTGGAAGTACAGCACAGCAAAACAACAAATCTCATAATAAAGTCCCATGTCGAATGAGAGAAGAAAGTTCTTTGCACAAGATACTGAAGATACAAGGCTAAAAATATATGAATGAATAAAATGGGCTTCAAATTACATTTCAAAATTCCGCTTTGGAATTTAGGAATGAGGGTTGATCATCATACCGATACAAATGTCTTATACCCTCTGCCTCTCAATCTGATATGAAAAAGAAGAAGCAATAAACTTCTATGCAATCCAATTTATACAATCCTATTAGTTTGCAGAGTTAAATTCAAGAAATCGGGTGCAGACTAGCACTAATAAATCTAGCTCAACATCTCACATTGTTCCACTAGAACATGAGAGAAGCATCTCTTTTTCCTAGTTATTCATTCACATCTAGCTGATAATGAGAATGACCAGAAGCCTGCAGCCAAGGAAGTGGCTAGTTAATTCTAACCAATATTTGAACTTTAGCCTTCAGAAAGAGTTGAGAAGGAAAAATTCAGAGGGGGAAAAAAACTTTCTTCCCTAGTTTTCCCCCCTAACATTTTCCAGGTAAAAAAGGGAAACTATTGGGAAACAATAGTTTAAAAGAACTATTGAGTTAAAAGAACGCAAATGAAAGATTTTCACTTTTGTAACAGGTAAAATCCTTTTAAAGACAAAATGTATTCATTCTTTTTATAACTTTGTAGAAGTTTTTATGTACTAATCTACATTATTAGATAACAACAATTCTTATGAATACTATGGACATATATAACATATTTTCAAGTATATATTCGTTGTTGAATGGTGACTAATGTTCACAGTTAATATGACGTTCTGTGTGCATGAAGTCAATGTAGTCAAGTCTTGTTTAACTTAACTCAATATCCAAATATATAATATCCTTAATATTATGACTATATGAAGATTGTTTTTAGTACACTTTTTTAAAAAATATGCCTGTTTCCTATTTCTTTCTATCTGTAGTATCTAGCCAAAGTTAAACCAATGAGTTTGATGGATCAGTGGGGATTTGGACTGGGTTTGCCTAGATCACTACACCACATTGGGTCTCATTTTCAACTTTTATTTTTCCCCTACTTCGCGAAATCAAAAGAATTGTGTTAATAGTTTACAGTAGTTTATCTTCTCTCTCTCTCCCCTAGTGCGTATATTTACAATTTTGTTTGAACAAAATTATACAGTTTTAAATGTCATAAATATGCAAGATAGTACAATATCATATCCTAACAAGTTACAAATTAGGGACTTTATGTTCATAAAGTAGGAGGATAAATTTAGATTTGGCAAGCACTTAAATAATTTCCCTCCAAAATTCTGTATCCAATTCCTCCCTACACACCCAAGAAATACCTCAATGGATTCAAAATCTCAGGAACATTTATACCCCTATCCCCTTCCTTACTCTACTGCTGTTTGGCCCTCATGGCCCCCTTACGGTTGTCAGATTACAATGCTGAACTGAAAGCAGAAGCTGCTACTTGAAAGTATTCCTCTTCTAAAACAACTGTTAAAAGTACAGCACTCCTATACAGGACTGCCTTAGCCCACATCCAACTCTGCAAATCAGGTAGGTCTGTCCACTTACTCCCTTACTCATTGGTTCTCCCTTTATTTAAATTTGTTGTATGAAAAAGTCAATGCTCATTTCAGACCTGAAGTCTATTAATTATATCAAGAATTAATATATATATTTTAAAAATATGGGAAATAACATGACAATACTTATCTACTTTCCAGAACAGGTTTTTTATTGTAGTGTTCTTCAGTCATTACAACAGCATGGGATTTGTTTTGCTATAGTATTATTCTGCAGTAATGCATCATCCCTTAACATACAAATGTCACCTTTACCATAAAGTTATAGTGCTATCTCACTCCTGGAAGGGTCTTAAGCACCTTTTACTTGCATTTGTATCCTATTGTGAAACCATTCAATTACGTGTTTATTTTGAGAAATTAAAAATCATTATGCTTTTGAGGTCTTAGAAATGTTTTAACAGGCGCATTAAAAGTAATGACATTGAACAAGTAAACCACTTTAAATATTTGGGAGTAAATTTTTAGTTGGGCAGCACAGCAGAAACAAGCAATTAATTTGGCCAAGTGCAGTATGTCTGCTGTTGAATATTTCTTTTATATGATGAGTGGCCAACATATACTTGTAGCAATCCATGTTTTCAATGCTAAATTGGTAGCCCAGTTAATTTCTGAGATTCCCATTTGTATTAGTGCTTTCAATCAATGTGCTGAAAAACAAATGTGTTGGACTCAAGATTCAGGCAATATTTTTGCATCGTACTTTGGGAGTGCCAAACTGTGTAAGCTATGCAGCCATGTGTTCAGAGACATGCAGAGCCTGTTAGAGACCAGAGCTTGTCTCCTAACCTTGACATTTTGGCTACACTTCCATTATAGGGCAGAATCCCCTAGCTATGTGCTGTATATGCTATCAGATTCCTCTCTAATTGCTCATGTCTAATTTTACAGAAAATACAGTCTATTGGTATCACTATCGATTCTCTCTATGTTAAGAAGAATCTCAAACTTTTAGATGATTAAAACAAAGTCATCTGGATACTGAAAAACAAACTCTTTACCAAACAGGACACACTCTTTGCTGGAGTTTGATAACACATCTGACCATAAAGTTCTAAAGGTAAAGGTAAAGGTAGTCCCCTGTACAAGCAGCAGTTGTTTACAACTCTGGGGTGACGTCACATCACGATGTTTTCACGGCAGACTTTTTACGGGGTGGTTTGCCATTGCCTTCCCCAGTCATCTACACTTTCCCCCCAGCAAGTTGGGTACTCATTTTACCAACCTCGGAAGGATGGAAGACTGAGTCAACCTTGAGCTGGCTACCTGAATCCGGCTTCCACCAGGATCGAACTCAGGCCATGAGCAGAGAGTTTGGATTGCAGTACTGCAGCTTTACCACTCTGTGCCAGTGGGCATAATAATTGTTGGAATAAAACCAACAAAGTTTTATTCAAGGTATAAACTTTTGTGTGAATGCACACAAAAGCTTATACCTTGAATAAAACTTTGTTGGTCTTAAAAGTGCCACTGGACTCAAACTTTGTCCTTATGCCAATAAAGGAACTGAGCTGAGCTGAATTTTCACCTAACTGGGTATGGGATTATGATCAGATGATAGGAATCTATGTAACTGTTCATTCTCAAATGGTGGTATGTCTTCAAACATTATAGGAGTCTCATAAGGAAACTCAAAAAGTAGTTCCTCACAGAAATATCAACGCTGAACGCATTTCATGATGTTTCAAAACCAGTTCACTAGATCAGTCACATTTCTACATGTATTTATCACTTTCTCCCACAAGTTGCCTTAGTTCTCTAAACTAAAAAAGGAAAGGACTTTTTTTTTTTACAAAAATATAATTTTGTAAAATAAATTCTGAAAAATATTGTAATTATCTTATTAATCCTGGTAATCTTCATTTAAATTTTCTCCATTACACTGAAGCACATAAATAGTACATCAGAAATTGTAAATGCCAGGACATCTGATCTACCGGCTAGATAAAGCACTGAGACCATATATGAAACTGGCAGATCTCTCTCCTCTTTATTTACATTACTGGCTCACCTGGTAAAGTAAAAAAAAAAAAATATACCCTGGGCCCTACTATTTTTTTTTTCTAAGCAGCACTTTTATCTTAAAAATGGAGAAAATTATGTTTTGCTTCTTTCTACAAAAAATTAGGTGTTACCATCAAGACCCTGGCCAACAAGGTCCAATGTAGGAGTAAGCACGAGTGTTCTGGCATAACAATACGAAGACACATTTTATGAATATCAGAGCCATTCATCATGTATCAGCTTTCCTCAATAAATTATTATTGCCAAGAGTTATAAATCAGCAACCACATTTATTCTCAGCTGGAACTCTCTCCTTCTCTGTCTCTCTCTCTCTTTAAAGGTTTCACTATGATAATAGCGCAAACCATGAGGGCTGCAGTCCAGAAATTAGTAATCACTGAAAAAAAGAAATTGTTTCAGTATCAAACTGGAGCAATCAGTGACCACAGATAGGAAACTGAAATGGGAAACTAGGACATCTTGGAAAATCCTAAGGAAGACTGCAACCACTGTGACATCTCACATAAGAAAGAGCATGTTTTCCTATACTTATTAGAATGATGACTAAAGAAGATGCAAGAGAACTAGTACCACTCCACATTTACTGCTACTAGATTAGGAACCAGGGACGAGGAACAAGAGAGTTCAATCCACTGGTCTCTGCACACTTGGTGGGACACTCTTACCCTGAAAATATTTCTTTACACAGAGAGTGATTACCCTGAAAATATTTCTTTACACAGAGAGTGATTACCCTGAAAATATTTCTTTACACAGAGAGTGATTAAAATGTGGAATTCATTGCCAGAAGATGTAGTGATGGCCACAGGAATAAATAGTTTTAAAAGATATTAGATAGATTAATGGACGCTAGGTATATTAGTGGCTATTAGCCACTGGTGACTAAAGGGAAGCTCCACATTCAGAGGCAGCTAGCCTCTGAATCCCAGTTCCAGAAGCCAACACCAGAAGAAGGCCTCCGGCTCCATGCTCTGTTGTTGGCCCTCCAGATGAACCGGTTGGTCACTGTGTGAGAGAGGACGCTGGGCTACATGAACCACTGGTCTGATCCAGGAGGTCTCATCTTCCGTTCTTAAATTAGGTACAAAGATTAATAGAAGTTTCTTCTGTCCTGAATGTTTTGGTGAAATTTCTCTAACTTATCATGGGAATAAAAGTGACATCTGAAGTAGACCTGGAAACCCTCAGTAAAGGCTCCTGGACAACCACAAAAAACCCCTCAATTAACCAAACAAATTAGTTTGCACCTCAGCTTCCTATCAATCCTTATAACCTCTTTAAGGATAGTTATAAGAATGAAAAGAAAAAAGAATGGGGACACTAGAAGTGTTCTATAAGCAATAAGTGTAGCAAAAGTTTTGTTATCCAGCACTCAGTTATCCAGTGATCGGCACACCAAGTGAGAGAACCAAAGACCATACCACAAAATTGGTACATTTAGTCCTACCAACTACCATATCTACAACTTTCTACACAACCATTTTGAGGAGGGGCTGAGGAAACAGACAGTCCCTAGTCCTTCAGTGTGACCTTGAGGTAAGTACTATTGCTGTAACAACATCTCCCTCCACCTCCAAGCTCTGGGCTGGCTACTGGGGGGCTAGACTGCTTTCAGAAACCGAAAGTTTTTGGTCCCTGAAATTGGTTCTTTTTACATTTGGCATTCTAGGCCATGACAAGTGTACAGAAAGCAACTTTCAAATATACTGCTGATAAACCACTTTCCATCTGAAACAAATGTATGAAAAGCATCAAAAATAAAAAAAAAATGTTCAACTGCAAGACTAGTTCTCCCTGCCCCGTATGCCTTCAAAAGCTGAGGTTGGGGGTGAGGGCTTGTCTTGTATTTGCATACAAGTTGCAGTTACATACCATAATATATTTTTAGTGTATACATTTCAAGGAGGTCAGGGTTTTCTCGGGTTGCCTTCCTTTTGAGGAAATACAGTAAGTTAACAGTTATATTTTGCAAAACTTACCTTCACCCACTTTGATGTAAACGTTTTTGGATATTTTGAGTTCAGTGAAAGATGTTACTGCCCCATATGCCTTTTGGGCCCACTGTAAAAGATGCTTATTTCCCTGAGGGAGAGGCCTTTCTTCTATCTTTGCTGACGAAGAGAAGTTTTCTTTTTCAAACAGCACAATGGAGCCTGCAGAAACCTGAAGAAAATAAAAACATAATTTTTAATGTGACATTCGCTTGGTATAGAATGATCATTTCTCCAAAAATTCATTTAAAACTGTCACCAGAATGTGTTCATCACAGGGGTCCTTGCCATTACATTTGCTCAATAGACAATATTGTAAACCATTTAGACAATGTGTAAATAATTTAAATAGTACATCAGGAAAGAACAGAGAAGTAGAATTCTTACATAGGTGACAGTGATGAACAGCAGAAGGCTTAATAGTTGAAGATGTGTTTCCTTTGAAAGTGAAAACTTTCAGTTTCTTTCTTGACAGAAGGTGTTTAAGAGATTCAAAATGTGTGGTCCAAGGCATTGGAGATTAACCACAGGCTTTCTCCCAGCATATACATAAATTAATGAATGAATAAATAAAACACAACCACTGCCTAAATAAGATGATCTGCCATAGACAGTTTCCCAGTGCCTTCAATATATAAAGATCTCACATCATAAGGAGTTTCAAGCACCATTTCTTCCAGCAAGATCTTTAGTTATCCCTTCCTGTAGATCTGGTAGACTTGCCTATGCCACTCCTGGATCTTTACTGTGGATGTCTCCATACTTTCAAACAGCCTTCTGGAGGCAGTAAGGAAGACATCTAAACTTTTCTGGCTTTTGGAAACTGTTGAGAAAGTATACTCTTTAGGAGGGTTGTTGAGATAAAAAAAAATTATGGAGGCTGGTTTCATTCTTCAATATATGTTTTATTATTTTTGTTCTCAGAAGTCTTTGCTGAGTTTCTACTGTTTTATTATTTGTCTTTGGAATTTATATTGGTACTAGAAATAAGGCCCATTGTGAAGGGAAATTCAATGGGTTCTAGAAAGAGGCTCTGGGTGAGTGTCCCCCCACCCTTGCTTTCTTCCCCCCGCCCCATTCACCCAAATGGAGGCATTAACTCTCCTCAACCTTGGTGTCTTCCTATCAACCTTGGTGTCTTCCCACCCACGGCAGCCATTTTCTGTAGGAGAACTGATTTTACTTCAACTTTCCATCTCCTCCCTCCTCTCTGCAGCCTCTACCTAGGAAAGTACATTCTTTCTCCACAGTGTGGAACAAAGCAGTTTATATCATTCTCCTCTTCCTCTTTTGATCTTCACAACAACTCTGTGAGGTAGGTTATGCTGAAAGTCCTGTTTGCCTCTGCTGCTCTGAACCACAAAGAAAAATTATCCTGGACTTGGCTGAGAGCTGCGCCTGACTGCTTTAGACTGCTAAGGGGAGAGGCACTAATCTGCAGATGTTGTGTGAATGCTGGCTGCATTGGCCAAGAAATTCAGGGCAGGGTGCCCTAACATCTTAGCTCTGAAGCACAGCATCTCTCTAGCAGATCCATTCATCCTGTATGGAACTTCAGTCTTAGCCAGATGAGTCCAGGGTTGTCTCAGTAAAGTTTACGAAATGAGAAGAAGTTGATTTGCTTTGCAGATTGTAGCAATCTGTGAGATTTAAAATTTCTGTTGAGGAAATTTGCATTTGATTGGCCTAATTACTGGGGAGCTACTTTGGGAGAGCTGGGGAGGGATCCTCTCTCAGACAGCTGTTCCACAGAACAGGGAGGTATGGTGTTGTGGTAAACAAGGGTATAAAGTTTTACTCCCACTTTGACCCTCACTTCTAGTTAATGAATTTGATGCCAATTTTTGTTGAGTTGAATCAATCAAAACCCAAACAACTCCAAAGCAATAAGGAAATTAATTCTGGTATGAATTGAGCATATTTGGTATAAGAGACAAAAGCTAAAGATAGGGACCATAAGTACTATCTATACACAATCATTATAAATCTGTTTTCAGCTAACATCTACTGTACAGTAGAAAAGAGCAAGAGTCTAGTCGCACCCTAAACGAAATTTGTGGCAGGGTATGAGCTTTCATAAGTCACTTTTAGCTTCTTCAGATACCATCTTGATCGATCTACAGACAAGGAGAATTATATTGATGTATGAGAAACACAGGCTTATAAGAACAGATCTCCCCCCCCAAGTAGTTTTTGTGAAGAGTTGGTGGTAGTACAAAGCACCAATAAAGCTGCTATGAGCAGCCTGAATAATATCAAATCATTGTTAAAGATTTTTTGATGGTGGAAAAGTATCACAAAGAGAAGCTCTTATAGAACATGGTCCATAATAATAAAATAGAGAATATAATCAGAATTTTATCCTTGTAGCATCTTGGCTGTCATGTGATTTACATTGCATCTCTGCAACTAGTTTATTTAGGTATTTCTTGGATGGTATTAATACCTAGTTTGCAATGCACTGAGCACAGCTGGATCAAAATAGGAAATTATTAATAAAGTACCAGGAACTTCAGTCAAAGGATCAAGGAGCAGTCATCTGAACACTTGAAAATCCCAACCATTATCACCTGTAAGGGAAGCCTGAACCTAAATTATTTGAGCCCCTTTGTAAAACCACACTAACTAGTCATGAGTTTGAAAGGAGGTCATGCATAGGGCACATGAGCTATCTATTCTAAAAGCTATACTGGGAATCATCTTCCTGTGCATTTGCAGCAGTGTATAAGCTATTCCATGAAGCCCAGTCCTATCTTGGAAGAAAAATACAGGAAAATAGATAAGTTGTCTTTCATATTGTCAGATCTCACAATATGAAAGACTGCATCACGGGAAACTTATTCTGGTGGGAAAGTCAGAAATGTTATGTTTGAGCAGAGCACAAAGTGACAAGCAGAGAGATAAAGGGATGCAACTGTTTCACAAGGAACATTTTCTAAAGCACTGTGACCAATGACTTGCCACGGCAGTTGCAAGTATCTCCAGGACAACTCAATCAACAGTTCATTGCTCCAAACAACAACACATTACTAATGAATTCAAAAAGACCAGGCTTAGTTCATTCATCACAACACAGATGTGTTCATAAAACCATACATTCACACTTCAGCAAAGAACCAACTGCACTGTACATATTTTTTAAAAAGGATCAGCATATTAATACGTGCTGTGTTTTCATTTTGCAGAGACAGAGAAGTAGTCACACACTGAAAACCTGAATGAACTAAATAATAATGAGAAATAAAAATAGAAGGGCCACTAGGAGACTATTCAATCCTCATACAAGGTCCCACAATGCTTATTCCATTACCAATGTCCATCTGTTGTTATATATGGCTTTATGAACGCCAACATTCTGCAACACACAATTCACTTCAGGGGATCAATGAATGTTAGGTTTTGTTTTGTTTTTTTGCATTTTCTTTCTTTATTAAAGGAAGAATTTAAAAATTAACAACTCCAAAAAAATCTATTACACTGTACAAACTTAATATCACTTAAATATATCCTCATGTTTTCTTCATCTTCTTCCATTCTTCTCTCAAAGATTAAATAATAAAATTTATAAAATTCACAAGTTAATCTTAGCTCATTATATTAGCTTTACATTATATATTTCAAATCAAATTAGAGCTATGTGATGCTACAAATAATATAATATATAGCTCAGCCCTTGGAGATCTTAAAATTTAACAACTGGAGAAGCACAAGACTCCACCTTCCATGGGCTGATTATACCTTGGGGGGATATGCCCAGACACTTACAACAGTCCCACCACTCTCTAGTATCAGAGAGTTATGCTTCCAGTATAAATTGTACCCAAAACCTCATTTTTTAAAAGGAGTCGACACTCTCCTCAAAATCTCCATGATCTTCAGAAGCGCATACATGACTTGCTTTATCTGGAGTAGAGGGAGAGCGCTCCTTCCTCTTGTTTACTTTAGATGAAGGGGGGGGGGGAGGAATTTAAAGCAGTCAGCAATAATTCACCAGAGGCAGAGTCATGGGCAGTATGATAAGTTGAACCTTGTTGCACACAACGTTTGCCCGTTTGGAGCAAATGATATCTTATTCCTAAGTCCCGCAGTTTAGCTGTCGTGCCTTTAAGATCGCTTCTGATCTTTAATAACTCAGGAGGGAGATGAGGATACACCTGGATCTTTAACCCCTGATAGTCCAAACTGCCCCTCTCCCTGGCTTCTGCAAGAATCTTGTATCATGTTCGGAGCTCCTTGAATTCTACCAATATATCTCTGGTATATGATGATGAAGTGGATTCTTCACATACCTTGCCAGTGCAATAAGCTTGCTGCACGAGGCTTGTAATTCCAGTTTCAAGATTTACTGTAGCTGCTAGCCAGTTTGCCATAAATATAGTCAGCTCTGTTCCAGCCTCAGCGTTTGATGTGAACCCTCTGAACTTTAGGCACAATTCACGGCTTGTTATTTTAAAAACTAGCACACTGAAGTAGATTGATTTGGTAGGGTACTCAATGTAACAAACGTATGCTGGTCTCAAGCCATATAGGGCTTTAAGGGTCAACAACATCACCTTGAATTGTGCCCAGACACAGATTGGGTGTTAGTATTGATGGATTAAGACATAATTATATGGTCCCGACAACCTACTGCTGCAGCATTCTGTACCAACTGAAGTTTCCAAATACAGCCCCACTTTCACGGCATTGCAGTCATTTAATCTACATGTAACCAGGGCAGGCACCATTGTGCCCTTATCTTTTGTGCCCAGACAAGGCCTCAGCTGGCTAACCAGTGAAAGCTGGTAAAAGGCTCTTATTCAACAACAGGCCTGGGCTCAAGAGTATTCAAAAACTATGAACCATCAAGGAGAATGCAATCGATTAAGACTGGGTAACACCCATGGCGCAGAGTGGTAAAGCTGCAGTATTGCAGTCAAACTCTCTGCTCACGACCTGAGTTCGATCCCAGTGGAAGCTGGGTTCAGGTAGCTGGCTCCAGATTGACTTAGCCTTCCATCATTCTGAGGTCAGTAAAATCAGTACCCAGTTTGCTGGGGGGAAAGTGTAGATGACTGGGGAAGGCAATGGCAAACCACCCTGTAAAAAGTCTGCCGCGAAAACGTCATAATGCGACTTCACCCCAGAGTCAGAAACGACTGCTGCTTGCACAGGGGACTACCTTTTTTAACACCTTAAATCCTAGGTCAATCCTTCTGCTCACCAGCAGCATTTCTATCCTGGCAGGATTAAGTTTCAATTTATTAGCCCTTATCCACTCCAAAACAGCCTCCAAGAACTGGTTTAGTTTCTATAGCTTCCCTGGGATCAAACGAAAGCACAAGATAGAACTGAATATCACCCACATATTAGTGACAACCCATCCCAAATCTTAGGATGAGCCTATACAGGTAGGGGCAGTCCTTCAAAACATTCACTGATGCAAGCTACAAGTGGGGCTGATGATGCAAACAGAATCTAGTACCTGGCATATAACCAAGATTTTTTTTTTACTTTCACCTGCACATAGGGGAAATGTGTACATTGCCATGTGTGGAAAACCACATGCAGGGTCACTCTGCCAAACTTACATGAGTTTGATAAGGAATATAAACACTTTAAAATACGACATAAATGGACATAATGTACCCCTACTTCCCTTAATAGTATGCTGGAATTATAAAATTCTTACTTCTACTAATACTTATTTCTACTGTTCCTTACCTCCTTACTTCTACTACATGTAACAATAATATTTATAATGTATGGAGACTTGTACTGACAGAGAGTTCACTTCACCCAGACTAGTCTGAAAAAGCAGCTTAAGAGCCCTTATCACTTTGCCAGAATAGTTCAGAAAGTTTAGGCTAGCATCTGTTTCAGCTCTGAACGATCCCTTTTATTTGTTGCTAGTCATGTGACCATCATAAAACATTTTTATTTTTAAAAAGTTCTATTCAGCGTAATGTACCATATATCATTTTAACCAGAAAAGCTACAGGAGTACACCCTGTTTTCAATAAAACAAGGGCCCCAAATGTCATTATGTTACATTTCATTAAACCTTGTTTTGGCAGCTCGTCATCACCTGATCTTGGGCTCAACACATCCTTCTTAAACCCAGTGAGCAGGCTGAAAGAGATTAATCCTCACTGTGCAAGAGACCTGTGCAACTGAAGCCCTATTCAATCCACCCAGTCGCTATCAGTGCTCAGAGGAAAGATTGTAGTAATATAAAGACAACTTATGTACATTCAATTCATATGTCACTTTCTATGTTAAGAAGAGACAAGTCCTTCAAAAGATTCACTTTGCAGTTCATCATATTTACAAAACCAATGTGTCAATCAGCTTTGTCCGTAATTCCAAAATTTGCCTTAGAATTAATGCTTCCTTTCTATAAAAATTGTGCTAGAGCCCAAAGGCCTGTGCATGCTCACATGCACATTTCTTCCATGGCATAGTAGTGACTATCCCAGCTTTATATTGCATGTTCCATTATACAGAAAGCCTCCCTTGAAACAAGAATGACAGCAGGCTTGTAAACAGACATACAGACCATTACTCTATAAGCCTTGGCACTGCAAATGCCCAACATGGAATATTGTGAAGGGGAAAGAAGGGGACTGAGAAGGATCAGATTTGTTCACACTTCTATTTGTTGGAAGAACACAAAAAAAACAATAGGCCAGGGGTGTCAAACTCCTTTGTTACGAGGGCTGGATCTGACATAAATGGGACTTTGTGGGGCCAGAGGGTGGAGATATAAACTTTATAAACAATACAGAGAAACACAATTAAGATATTTTTAATTAAAATACAAACATACTTAAAACTCTTGGGATGTTTTGTTTAAAATGGAAAGGTGGGTGAATAGTGGGGTTTGGCAATGCAATTTTAAAAATAAAGCATCAAAAAAAAGCACAAGGATCACAGAAGAAACTAAACATATAAACTGAAATTATAAAATGCTCTAGGCTTAGGAAAACATGAAATGGCTGGGCATTGCAAGCTTCTCCCCCTGCCCCCAGTCTACTCAGATTGGCAATGGCTCTTCAGTGTAATATCCCCCTTTGGCTGTGGGTTCCCAGGTTAGAGTACTCACTAGGCAGCAGTTCTAAGGTCCACTAAGCAGAGACATGCTGGCTCAATGCAGCAACCCTTTATTTGCAAGGTCCCACAACAACTCCAGCAAGGAACATCTTCTAACTGGCCATATAAATGCTGAAAAGTGAAACTGAGCTCCACTTCATTAAAATACACTGCATCATAGACAAAGCTGAAAGGAAAACACAGAATAGATTTTCTCGTGTATAAGATTTTTATTTAACACCATGCACAACAGAGGGTTGACCAACACACACACACAAGAAACAAATATAAATAACTACAAATAACATACCACTAACTAGCAATTGACAATTAAACTGGAGGATATAAGGATATATCTAATTCAATTACATTTCCTTTTCCCTGTTAAACTCCAACTTCTTACTTTCTTGTCACCACCTCCCTTAATTCCGACCCCTTTCTTCATATATCCTACTATCTAATCAACTTACATACTAAGTTCTCTTCTTTGTACATTCCATAGATTCCATAACTTCTACACACATTCCACGCATTCTATACATCAGGGGTGGCCAACAGTAGCTCTCCAGATGTTTTTTGCCTACAACTCCCATCAGCCCCAGCTATTAGCCCATGCTGGCTGGGGCTGATGGGAGTTATAGGCAAAAACATTTGGAGAGCTACCGTTGGCCACCCCTGCTATACATCCATCTATCCTTCCCTATCACCCAGAGCCTTGGGGAGGCTGAAGCTAGTCTTCAGGTTTCAATGTTATTCCTAACCATTCATATAAAAATTGCCACGTTTTCTTGAATATTCCCCTCTTTCATTTTAACTGAAAGATAGTCCATTTCTGCAACATCTAATAGTTTTTGAATGAATTCTTCTCTCTGCAGTACGTTTTGCAATTTCCAATACTTCACATAAACTAATCTAGCCGCTGTGTGGATTAAAAACCAGTTTTTTGGAGAGAACTATGGATTTGCTTCCAATAGGCTTTTGCTTTATCACACTGCCACCATATATGATATAGCAAACCTTTAATTTTTGGCATTTCCAACATTTATCAGAAGTATTTGGGTATACTTTAGCTAGTCTATCAGGAGTCATGTACCATCTATGTACCATCTTATACAAGTTCTCTTTGTAAGCTGTTGATCTTGTAATTCTGATGTTTTCTTTCTACAATTTTTCCCATGCCGATAGCTCAATATTCCGCCTGATACTTCGCATCCATCTTATGTTTTCTTTCACAATTTCTTCTTGCATTTTCATTTCAAGCAGGTAGTCATAAAGTCATGTTATAAGTTTTTCTTCAGTTCCTATCATAATTTTATCAAATTCATTCATTTGCTTTGTAAAGTCAAATTCTTTATTCTTCCCATACCTAGATATAATTTGCAATTTGGTCCACTAATCTAAATGCATATCATCTTCTATCTTCAAATTACCTAGACCATCCAATAAGTTTTCATAAGTAAGATTCTCTTCCCATTTAAACAAATTTGGTGATACTAGTGCTTCAACTAGAGACAACCACCTCGGAAAGCTTTTATATATTTGTGGTTTGATCCATGACCATGTTTGATAAACCGCTTTCCTAATTTCATGCCTAGAAAAAACACTTACTGTTGATGTGGTTTGGTACCACATGTATGAGTGTCAAGGAGGTGGTGGCGGCCACAAGCATGGCCACCTTCAAGAGGGGGTTAGATAAAAATATGGAGCAGAGGTCCATCAGTGGCTATTAGCCACAGTGTGTGTGTGTGTATTCTTCAACAATATCAGGTCTCTTATCCATACCAAATTACAAGCTCTATAGTATGTCTGCCAATGTAGCAACCTCCAGCGCAAGCTTCGAGACATTCAGAACGAGTGGTGGACCAAGCTTGCAGAGAGAACCCAGCTGTGTGTAGACACTGGTGATTTAAGAGGGTTCTACGAAGCCCTGAAGGCAGTATATGATCCATCATATCAGGCTCAGAGTCCCTTGCATAGTGCAGACGGCCAAGTGCTCCTCACAGACAAGGCATCCATACTGAACCGGTGGTCAGAGTATTTTCAGGTTCTCTTCAGTGCCAACCGCGTAGTTCAAGATTCAGCAATCCACCTCACCCCACTTCAACCGGTGAAAACAGAGTTGGATGAGATCCCCACCCTAGAAGAGACTGTTAAAGCCATCAAGCAACTGAAAAGTGGCAAGGCAGCAGGAGTTGATGGAATTCCACCAGAGATCTGGAAGCATGGGGGCACAGTGCTACATAGCTCACTTCACAAAGTACTTGTCACCTGCTGGGAACAAGGCAAATTACCACAGGACTTTCGCGATGCAATCATCATCACCCTATACAAGAACAAAGGGGAAAAGTCAGACTGCTCCAACTACCGGGGGATAACCCTGCTCTCCATCGCAGGCAAAATCCTTGCCAGAATACTCCTGAACAGACTGGTGCCCACCATTGCAGAAGAACTCCTCCCAGAGAGCCAGTGCGGCTTCAGAGCTAACAGGAGCACCACCGACATGGTATTTGTTCTCAGGCAGCTCCAAGAGAAATGCAGGGAACAGAACAAGGCTCTGTATGTGACTTTTGTCGACCTTACCAAAGCTTTCGATACCGTTAGCAGGAAAGGCCTGTGGCAAATCTTGGAACGTTTAGGATGTCCCCCAAGGTTCCTCAGCATGATCATCCAGCTACACGAAGACCAGCGAGGCCAAGTCAGACACTGCAACGACCTCTCGGAGCCCTTCCCAATAGGCACAGGTGTAAAGCAAGGCTGCGTTCTCGCGCCAACTCTCTTTACGATCTTCTTTAGCATGATGCTTCAAAGAGCCGCAGTAGATCTAGATGAGGACGATGGTGTCTACATCCGCTATCGCACCGATGGCAGCCTGTTCAACCTGAGGCGACTAAAGGCACACTCCAAGACAATGGAAAAACTCATCCGAGAGCTACTGTTTGCTGATGATGCTGCACTCGTCTCCCACTCGGTATCAGCTCTGCAGCATATGACGTCCTGCTTTGCAGAGGCTGCCAAGCTATTCGGCCTAGAAGTTAGTCTGAAGAAGACAGAAGTTCTCCACCAGCCTGCACCCCAGGAAGATTATCACCCTCCCTGCATCACTGTGGGTGAATCAGTTCTGAAGACAGTCCAGCAGTTCAGCTACCTGGGGTGCATCATCTCCTCAGATGCCAAGATCGACAAGGAGATTGACAACAGGCTGGCAAAGGCAAACCGTGCATTTGGCCGACTGCACAAAAGAGTGTGGAGCAACAAGCATCTGAAAAAAGGCACAAAGATCAATGTTTACAAAGCGGTTGTGATGACAACCCTCATCTATGGCTCCGAATCGTGGGTTTTATACCGTCATCACCTGCGACTCCTTGAGCGCTTTCATCAGCGCTGCCTTCGCACCATCCTCAACATCCACTGGAGTGACTTTGTGACCAACACTGAAGTCCTCAAGCGGGCAGAGGTTACCAGCATCGAGGCACTGCTGTTGAAGACGCAGCTGCGCTGGGCAGGGCATATTTCTAGGATGGAAAACCACCGCCTTCCCAAGATTGCCCTGTATGGCGAACTCTCCACCGGCCATCGAAATAGAGGGGCACCAAAGAAGAGGTACAAGGACTCCTTGAAGAAATCCCTTAGCACCTGTCACATCAACCATCACCAGTGGTCTGACCTAGCCTCAGATCGCAAAGCATGGAGGCACACCATCCACCAGGCTGTCTCTTCCTTTGAGAACACACGCATAGCTGGTCTTGAGGACAAAAGGAGATTGAGGAAGAATCGCACTGCTACAGGACCAACCCTAAATCAGACTTTTCCCTGCAGCCGCTGTGGCCGGACCTGCCTGTCCCACATTGGTCTTGTCAGCCACCAGCGAGCCTGCAGCAAACGTGGACTATTGCACCCTTCTTAAATCTTCGTTCGCGAAGCCAAGCCGAGAGAGAGAGAGAGAGTGTGTGTGTGTGTGTGTGTGTGTGTATATATATATATATATATTTGGCCGCTGTGTGACACAGAATGTTGGACTGGATGGGCCATTGGCCTGATCTAACATGGCTTCTCTTATGTTCTTAACCTTTGGGGAGATCAGCACCTTCTAAAGTTAATAACCTCTTATTCTTCAACAATATCAGGTCTCTTATCCATACCAAATTACAAGCTCTATAGTATGTCTGCCAATCCTTCTTCCCTATCTTTGCAGGCTGAAGCAGGAAGTAAAGGGCTTGCAAAGCTGCAAAGAAAATGTGGAATCTTCCATTAAGGCCTCTGTGTCCAGGTCTCTGGGAATAGTCTATCTGAGCACAGAGACCTTAATGGAAAGTCCATTCTGCATTTTCTTTGCAGCTTTGCAAGCCCAAAATCGTTTCCTGCTTCAGCCTGCAAAGACATGGAAGAAGGAGCTGGGGACTTCAGCAGTCTCAGAGCTTCAAAGGGTGAGGACAGAAGAAGGGAGAAAAAAGCCCCGCAGGACTGATTAAAGCCCTAGGCAGGCCGGTTCTGGCTCATAGTCTGGACATTTGATACCCCTACAATAGACCAAACACATCAAGAGATGCTTGACTTTGCAAAAACTCTGAACTACCAAAAGCTACAGGCTGCAGTAGGAAAGGCATGCTGGTTGAATTGGTTACCTAAAATATGCATGGTGAACGGCGGTTTTATGCTATGTCATGTAATGTATGGCAGCCAATTAAGATCTATCTATCCTTACCCTATGTCTGTCTTGTATTACAGTTCATGAGCAAACACCCCAAAACAAGTTGGTTTTGGGGAAGAGGTTTGTTTGAAAACTTCCAACTGAAAATAAACAGTGTCCTACCTACCATCTAGAAATGGCACCATTAATTTCTACAAAATCCTTCTTTAAAAAGCCAAATGTTCCATTTAAAAATAAGTCTGTATCATCTTTGGCATTTTAAATGTTCAAGACGCTTATTAGTAAGGTCATTTGCTCTGACGTCAAAGCAAGCAACCTTTGATAGTTATTTTCAGAAGTATTTCCACAGGCCAGATACTACAGTATGTACAGGTCAACCTTGGAAGTAATCATGCAGCTGGGTGGTCACTGATCCACTGTTTCATGAGCCTTAGCTAGCAAGCAGACCCTGTCTGCTACAAGCTACCACAACTGCCACAATATCTCAACAGCCTGTCCCTTTAAAGCCAGAACGGGCAGCAGGGAAAGTCAGCTTTCAGGCTGACAGCACAGCATAGCTGGCTACAGATCTGCTTCTCTCCTCTCCCTTGTGAATTAAAGGACCAGCGGTCTTTTTAGAGGAGAAAGACTCAGAGCATGGACAGTCAACATGGTCCTGTACTGCAGTTTCCAAACTGGAGTACGAATTAATTGACGCTAATTAAGCTTTATATGACTGTGTAAGGAAAAAGAAAACGGCAAGAATTGTTGTAGTCTGAAATGCAAAGGAGGCCTCTGCTGGGCCTGCCGGGTTTCAGAGTTTTACTATGAGGGCTTAAGGCTACATTAAATGAGCCAAGCATGTTATTTTCTTTGGCCCCTGTTCAAGAAACTCTTCCAAAAAGGGAAAGAAAAGGCAGCCCTCACTTTGTTTCACCACTTTTCTTCAAACATTAACTGCTTCCTCTGTCGAATGGCTCTGTTCGAGGAAAGGGAGCCTGCCCTTAAGAAATCTTCAGAATGGAAAGGTGAGAAAGATGCCAGCTGAGGAGGTTGCACTCCAAGGCCTACAACTGGCCTTGCCTAAAATAACAGAAAGTGCCTGTTGCCTATGCTCTTAATCCTCAGCACCTTGGTCAGACCAGGCAACACTGGCCTCAGCACAGCTATGGTCTGACTCAGAATAAGGCAGCTTCATACCCTCACTGACAACAGAGGAAAAGGGTGAGCTCAGCAGAGCGAAAGAGTGGCACATAATGGAGTGTGGAGGAGGATGGAGTGTGGAGGATGATGTAACTTCATCCCATTTGAATGTTACATCATTACACCTCACCAGGTACTTCCTGAATTCCATAGCCCTTTAACTCAGCTGTTTTCTTATAATTTTATAATATAAATGTCTGCCTAGTAAGTCCAGTGCATGCATTTGATGAAAGGCATTCCTAGTCCATGGAAGCCCATGCCGGAATACCATCTTTCCCATGGTTAGCTACCCTTTGTCTAAAGCGGAATAGAGAAAATCTGCCTGTGTTGTTCTGGGGCTCTTCATTACTTTTAACTTGCTTTATCCTCAGATTTAAACAGATCTGCATAAGCAAATATTTGTCTCCACAAATTATGGGATTGTAATCAACTGCACTTCCCAGCTTGTGCACAGAATTCTCCAGTTTAGTATGATTCTGCTTTTTAAAACTACTTTTAAAAGGTATGCATATTATTTGTCTGAAGACAACTGGCTGCCTAACAACCCCTCTGCTAAGACACATGGTTATGAAAATGTCATAGGCAATCACTCTGACAATCTCTGCAGAAGCACCATCTGTCATCACTTATGCTTCATATTTATAAATGGGCACACGAGGAACTTAACAAATGTAACCATGCACTAGCCATCACAATGATAAATCAGTCTTTAGGCATGGTCACTTCCAGGGTTTTTTTCTGTAGAAAAAGCCCAGCAGGAACTCATTTGCACATTAGGCCACATCCCCTTACATCACCATTGTTTCACACAGGGCTTTTTTGTAGAACAAGCCCAGCAGGAATTCATTTGCATACAGGCCACACCCCATGACACTTAGACAGCTGAAATTGTGTTCCTATGCATTCCTGCTAAAAAATAGCCCTGGGCACCTCAATATAACGGTCTTCTTTGATGCATTCTCTAGACCAGGGGTGGGGAACCTCCGTCCCGAGGGCCATATACGGCCCTTGAGGTCACTTGGTGTGGTCCTCGGGGATTGCTGAGCCAAACCAAGCCATGTGGCAGCCTCCCTGGGGCCTGGCTGGCCAGCGAGGATCATGGGGCTCAGCCGCGTTGTGCAGCAGCCTCCCCAGGGCCAGGCAGGGATCATAGGGCCAAGAAGTACTGTGCGGCAGCCTCCCTGGGGCCTAGCTGGCTGGCCGGCTGGCCAGAATTGCTGCAGGGCCTGGAAAAGTTACTGTCACAGTTCAGGTTGCACTTGCTTACCCCAGATGGTGTGGCCTAATATGCTAATGAGTGTGTGACCTATATGCTAATATTAGGGGATGTGGTCTAACATTCTACTGAGTTCCTGCTGGGCTTTTTCTACAAAAAAGCCCTGGACCTAGGCATTTGCCTAAGGTGGTGGGCTGTGTGTGTGTGTTTGTGTGTGTGTGCCAGGTTAGGCTCTCCTCACATGACTTCAAATAGAAAAACAGTTATTTGTATTAATTTTGCTGGCCTGAATCATTCTCCCTTGGCGGAGCACTGTCTTTTAAGTTGATAATTTTTAAGGCCCGCGAATGATGTCATAAATATCCATATGGCCCTTGGCAGAAAAATGGTTCCCCACCCCTGCTAGACCTTAACTGCTGTAGTTCTTTTAGTCTTCTTTGACCATTGTGACCAACCACAAGGCACAATTACAACCCTTTGCTGACAAGATAAATTCTCTGAAATGAAGAATTCCTGTCTTTTAAAAGAACATCCATTTGGAAATACACACACACACGGGTGTACATATCCTTTAACTCCTTGTGCTTCTCTTTCTGTTCTTCCTAACGTCCTGGTTGCTTTCTCTGTTCTTCCTAACTTCCTTGCCTACTTTTACAGCCCCATTTCTGCTGAGTTGCAATTTACAAAGCCAACATGGTGTGTATCAGGACCAGACTAGAGCCCTGAGTGATCACTTCCAGGGCTTTTTTTCTGAGCAGGAACGCAGTTCCAGCGGGCTTGGCATCATGGGGTATGGCCTAGTATGCAAATGAGTGCCTGCAGGGCTTTTCCTGAAAAAAAAGCCCTGATCACTCCCAAGATCACTTCATTACATACTCAAATCTATCTGCATGCACAGCGTTATGCAACCCTCGTTCAACAATTTTGTGTTTGGACAGTAAGCTTCAGACAGTAAGCGAGTTTTCATACCACCTTACGAATCCACCTCAAGAAATCCACAATAATTTGACATGGACCTTTTTTGGCCTGTGGCATCCTGGACATTTGTCCTATGCTCAGAGGAGATAAGATCTTTTTTAAAAAAAATCATTCACCCAGGCACTGTATTTAGATTTCAAACTGTCTAAAAGAATGGAAGTTGCCTAGCCTTCTGTATGCCTGTGGTTCTTCAAAGTACTGGCTTCAGATATAGCAATGAAGCCTCTGGAGATCCAAGAGCAAGGAAAGGGAAAAACACAGCAATAGGAACTCTTTTTTAAAAATCCATTGTACGTTGTAATGCATATTACCATCTGCAATGATCAAACAAATGGAGTAAATACTCATGTTACGCATCATCTTATCAACCAGGAACATGACAAGTGTATTGTTTAGACCAGGTCTTGGATGCACAACAAAGAAGTCACTTAGGCATCTAACCAGCCCAGATGTACACAGTATACGTAGTTACCTCTTAGTCTATTGATCTCTATTGGCTTTTTCAAGTCCTGCACTCAGATTCAGAACAGCTGCTGCTACTATCATAAGTATGCCTTTGTACCTAGCCCTGAGCTTACACAAGTACTTCAGGGATGCCCTGAGCTTACACAAGTACTTCAGTTTCTCCTGGCTTTCATATCCCAGTGTTGCTTCTGCAATTAGCAGGAGAAAAATAATCTGAAAAACTCACTGTTGGGCAACAACATGCCATCACTTTTGGGGAAACCCTGGAAGTGATGTCCATCTGTCCTCTGACAGCACTCCTCCATGACCCTGCCTCTTCAACTCCAACGTCATGTCTGGCAACCCTATTTCACAAGCTCCCTGCCACAAGTGTGTTTCAAGTTCCTTTCCTGCCCACCTGGCTTCCCCTACCCCCATCATTCACTCTGCCATCAGTGAGCTTCTAAAAATACACGCATCAAGGCAGAAGGAAGGAAAAGTCTGATGCAGCAAACCTGCATGCCATTTAAACTAGGCAAAAGTCCCAAAGATAAGCTCAGTCCACAGCATCTGCTTTCCTCCCCCCCCCCCCGGCCCAATCCTGTGGCACCTATTTAGGTAACAAAAATAATATAAATTATGAATATGCCCACATACAATATTCATTTTGTAATCCGTGCCAAACACGCGCAAGAAGCTTCTCTCCAACTGTGATGAATTAATATAAACATAATGGAAGAGACATAGAAAAGGACTAAAAGCAATTTAGCATCTACTATCCCACCAGCATTGATGGATTTCATACATATCAAGTCGGGGGCAATATGTACAATATTGTGCCTTCTGTTGCCAGATGTCTTCTTCATTACTGCTGAAGCACTTAACAGGTCTGTTGACTGGGGAGTTTTTTCTCTTGTGTCTTATCTTGGTGCTGCCAGTATGTGACAAGCCTCTCTCTCCATCTGTTGCTTGTGCAGTCACAATTCCACTTGTCACAGCAGAAGGAAGAATTTAAAAACTTGCACAGAGTGAAAAGTTGTGCCTTCCCAACTAAGCTATACTTTTGTAATGAATATATAATGAAATCGGTCTGGTTTTTTTTCTATTTTCTTAATTTTCATTTGACTGAGATCTCCCCCACATCCAGCTGGTGATTTCCAAAATCCTTTCTCTAAGTTAGGCTTTCTATTTGAGGAAGAAGGAGGCGAAGGGTGACAGCAACTATCTCCCCTTTCCTTGCCCTCAGGTCAGACCAGGGTCCTAAAGGACAACCTGGTCCACTACCCTGATCCTGAGGACCACGAGCCTCACCAACGTTTATTTTAAAGAACGCACTTATAAATTTAACACTTATATATGGGGAGTCCACACAATCCAAGAGGCTTTTCTGGCTTGTTAAAACTGCCCCTAGAAATAGATTGTGAGGGAAAGGAGAGTCAGTGTCCTTGTCTTTAATTTATTATTGTTTATATTCTCTAATGAAAAAAAAAATCTTATCAGAAATTGTTTCAAAAACTTTGCAGACTTATGTTAAATTTGCCCTTGCAACACTGCCAAGGTCCTTTTGAGCTTGAGTTATCTGATAAGCCAGAGCCAGATGAGAATGTTAAACAGCCGACTTTAAATCAGGTCACAAACACTACAAAGGAATAGCTGCAAATCCAAAATGGGTCCTTTCCCCCTCCATTTTCCCATCTGTTTATATTATCTCCACATCATTATTACATTTAATAAAACAAACATGTCAATCTAGTGTCTCTTGCAGAGCAAAGAAAAAAGATCACCAAAGTGGAGCAACTGTGAGGAAAATGACAATCTGTTGGCTTTCTATTTAAATTATAGAAATGTTTGGAAGATAGTAAGCCTGAGTATTCATGAATGCTTGATTTATTGCCAGGTCCAAGAAGCCCTGTGTCATATGACCATATGCAAGATGTTAAACTGAGGCAGTGGCTGTGAGGACGAAGCATACAGGTTCTATCACAAATGGAAGAGTGAACCCATTTCTCTCACTGGAGATGATAATTTACCAGGGGTAATTTAGCTGTGTGTGTGTCTATGCCTCTGTAGGCAGGTTCTGTGCACCTCTCCTTTCTAAACAGTTTAGACCCTAAACTCACCTGCCAAGAGTAATAAGAATTTTACCACATGTTAAGATATACAAGATATGTGATAAAGATATGTGGTAATTTTTTGAACAAGTAGAATTTGGGGGAGGATTGACGTTCAGCCCTTCCTTGGCAATGTATTGACCCAGAAATAAAGAACAGTAATTTATCTGTGTCTATCTAAATTCTAATTCTATCTAAAATCTGCAAAGCACTCTGCTGCAAAAATTCCAGTACATTGCAGTAGATTTCGTTATGCAAATATCTGTGCTAAATAACATTTTAAATTACATATTTCTAACGTGATGGGTTGCCAACTGTGTTGGAAAATTCCAAAAGATTTGTGAGTGAAGCTTAGAGAGGGCAGGGTTTGGGGAGGGCAGGGATCTTAGCAGGCCATAATGAAATAGTCCATCCTCCAAAGCAGTCACTTTCTCTGATCTCTACAGTAGGGTTGCCATATAACTGCTGGCAGTGGAAAAATCTCCTGGACCCAGTTGGTCTTGCTCACAAGCACCCCAACAGCCAGTGGGAGCAAAAAAAAAAAAAAATGTAGGCAATGCAATGTCACCTCCAGGAAAACCAGGAAGTGACATCATGTTTTCCTATAAATCTATTTCCTAGAGATGACTGATATTTTCATAGAGGATCTAGAAGCAACACCAGTCCTGTGTAGAAATTACTGATTTCTATGATTTCTAGGGAAGTGTGATGCCACTTCCAGGTTTCCCCAGGACTAACATCATGCCACTGCCAATGGCTGCCCTGTATATCCCTACCCTATTTGGTCTCTTGCTGGTTGCCAGGCATGGCCTGACAAACCTACTATATAGCCTGGAGACAAAAGTAATTTGGGGAAGTCTCCAGCCCTCACCTCAAGATTGACAGTCACAAAGCAGAGTGGTAGATTCAAAGTGCTTAACTCCAGCAATTAATTTTCCAAGAAAAAGACTTCCATTCTCTAGTTCTACCACATTATTTTAAGCTGCTCTAATAAATCTATGCACAAATAAAGCCTATTTAGAAGAGCTAATATAAACAACACTTGGCATTTTGAATTTAGCTGTGTGGCAAATGTCCAATATTTAGTGAGATGAGGAAGTGCCAGTATTTAAAAAAAAAAACCTAAACATTTTAATTTCAAATAATCTCAAAGCACATAGGGAATGAATGGAAAAATAGGGATGAAATTAGCTGTCAAACACAGAATCATAACAGAAAAGGTAAGTTACTATTTTCTGGTTTCGAATTTTTAAAAATCCCATTAAGTTGCGTATATCTGACCTTTGCACAATTGTACCCTACATTTCTTCTTTTACTTGCAATCCTATAAGGTAACTATTTATTTGAATTTTATCACTAGCTATACATTTCCGAACCTACCCTCTTAGCTCGGTGCTCCGCTCACATCTGGGTTGATTTAACAAGTGATTGGAAATGTGGCCTCCTGATTTCCCGTTAAATACTAGGCACAGGAAAAGAAATAGCACTTGTTTTTCAGTGAGCTTTGACAGTCATCCAAAATTCAGTGCAAACCAAAGAGCTGCCTGGGGTTTGGTGGCAGAGGCCCAACATTTTTGAAATATAGTCTTGGGGGAAGGGAGCAAGCCAGGCTTTTTGGCAGAAAGAAACGACACTGGTTTATATTTCTACAAATGCATACGGGGCATTTAATTAATAGCCTTTATATTTGCAGCATTTCGTTGGTGTTGGTTTCAAATCATTAAACATAGCAGCAATCTCTATAAAGCCCATGGGACCGCTTCCCCAGACAGTGTACCCTACATGGTCTACTGCAGCATTCTTAAGGTCCTCATCATGAAATCTCTCTCTCTCTCTCTTTCTCTCACTCACACACATGCACCTCAATGTTTATAAGCATGCAGTTTCAGGAGTAAAGCCAAATGTTCCAACCTAGAATTCAGCACCTGTTACTATGCATACAGGGAGTTTTGGCACACAGAGGCTGACTCATTCGTCAATGGAAAACGTAGCTCCACATATGCAAAGAGATGTGCTTCTGGGGCTGCAATTTCCACTGAATCTGTAGTTAATTCCTCTGGGTGGGGGGGCAGGGATGTTCAGGCAAAATTATTCTAAAGAAGATTAAACCCAAACCACAATCTGTTTGAAAATATCAAAAAGGTTCCTAATCCAACCAGAATTATATCTGATAGTTGGAAGCATACCAAAGGCTTCTTTTTCTGGTGTCTTCTTTGTCTTAGTTTCCTGGGAGACATCAAAGGAGATAATGTAATTCAGTATCAGCAAACATACTCAGACATCATCCAACTACATCATCCAAACATATCTATTCTTAGTGTAAAAACATTTTTTTATTATTCTACAACATATTATATTGCAGTGGAGGACGGTAAGCAGTGGGGTGCCGCAGGGCTCAGTACTGGGTCCCATGCTCTTTAATTTGTTAATAAATGATTTGGAGTTGAGAGTAAGCAGTGAAGTGGCCAAGTTTGCGGATGACACTAAATTGTTCAGGGTGGTAAGAACCAGAGAGGATTGTGAGGAAGTCCAAAGGGATCTGTTGAGGCTGGGTGAGTGGGCGTCAACATGGCAGATGAGGTTCAATGTGGCCAAGTGCAAAGTAATGCACATTGGGGCCAAGAATCCCAGCTAGAAATACAAGCTGATGGGGTGTGAACTGGCAGAGACTGACCAAGAGAGAGATCTTGGGGTCGTGGTAGATAACTCACTGAAAATGTCAAGACAGTGTGCGATTGCAATAAAAAAGGCCAACACCATTCTAGGAATTATTAGGAAGCGAATTGAAAACAAATCAGCCAATATCATAATGCCCCTATATAAATCGATGGTGTGGTCTCATTTGGAGTACTGTGTGCAATTCTGGTCACTGCACCTTAAAAAGGATATTATAACACTGGGAAAAGGGCAGAAAAGGGCAACTAGAATGATTACAGGCTTGGAACACTTTCCCTATGAAGAAAGGTTAAAAAGCTTGGGGCTCTTTAGCTTGGAGAAACGTCGACTGTGGGGTGACATGATAGAGGTTTACAAGATTATGCATGGGATGGAAAAGGTAGAGAAAGAAGTACTTTTCTCCCTTTCTCACAATACAAGAACTCGTGGGCATTCAATGAAATTGCTGAGCAGTCGGGTTAGAAAGGATAAAAGGAGGTACTTCTTCACCCAAAGGGTGATTAACATGTGGAATTCATTGCCACAGGAGGTGGTGGCAGCTACAGGCATAGCCAGCTTCAAGAGGGGGTTAGATAAAAATATGGAGCAGAGGTCCATCAGTGGCTATTAGCCACAGTGTGTGTGTGTGTGTATATAAATAAAAATTATTGGCCACTGTATGATAGAGTGTTGGACTGTATGGGCCGTTGGCCTGATTCAACATGGCTTCTCTTATGTTCTTATCACTATTTCATTTACTTCTCTCAAATAAAAGTCAATATGTTGCATCACATTTCTACCTCCCCTCCTCCCTTTCAAGACTTCCCCAGTGTTACTTACAATATAAAAGCAATAAAGGTAATTTAACATTTAAAAAAAACTGTTTAAAAAGAAAAAAGGAACATACTTCTTTATGGTTATTACCTCATTCGATTAATGATCCAATATATTATTAAATTAAGTCATATTATCTATCTTATAATCTTTTAAGAAAGAACAAAATATTTTCTCATACTCTCATTTTAACTTTCATTCTTATCTCAGTAAATTAAAAATAGCTGATAAACAAGTTATCCATTATCAAATATCACCGTGTCCTTTCACTCTCCAATGTTCTTCCACATAGTTCTGAAACGTTCGTCATTCATTATTAAAATTTTCCATATCAAGTTCCTTTAGTGTTCTTGTTAATTTGTCCATTTCACTCCAGTGCATAGTTTTCATAACCCAGTCCGATTTTTCTGGAATTTTATTTTGCTTCCACAACTGCGCATACAATGTCCGTGTAGCTGAAAGCATGTACCAAAGTAGTGTTCTGTCTTGCTTCAGAAAATTTTCTATTTGTAATCCCAACAGAAAGATTCCTGGTGCCTTCTTCACTTTGTATCCCAAAATCTTTGACATTTCTTGCTGGATCATTTGCCAATATTGTACAGCCCTTTCACAAGTCCACCACATATGGTAGAAGGACCCTTCATGTTTTTTTACATTTCCAACATTGATCAGACATCTGATTATTTGTTTTCGACAGTTTTTTTGATGGCATATACTATCTATACAACATTTTGTAACAATTTTCTTTTATGTTATTACATGTCGATATTTTCATAGAGTTCTTCCACAAATATTCCCATTGTTCCATCTGAATGTCCTTGTTTATATTAATTGCCCACTTTATCATTTGAGATTTTACCACTTCTTCCTCTGTAGACCATTTCAGTAACAGTTTATATACTCTTGAGATCAATTTTATGTCCTCACCAAACAGCATTTTCTCTATTTCTGTTTGTTCTTGTCTTATTCCCTCATTCCTAATATCCTGCTTCAGCAGACTTTTAATTTGTAACCACTGAAACCAATTAAATTTATAATCCAATTCTTCCACTGATTTTAATTCTGCTTTGCCTCCTTGTATTTTTAACAATTGTTTATATGGTAACCATTTCTCTTCCTCACTATCCGAATATAACTTTATTACTTCCGTTGGCACAATCCACAGCGGTTTCCTCTCATCTCCATATTTTTGGTATTTCAACCAAGTTTTAAGCAACCCACGTCTTACATAATGATGTGAGAAAAAACCATCCATTTTACTTTTCCCATAGCACAAATATGCATGCCAACCAAAAACATTTCCATGGCCTTCTAATGTTAATAATTTTCTGTTTAATAACACTATCCAGTCCTTAAACCATACCAAACAAACTGCATCATGATATAGTCTTAAATCCGGTACTTGGAAGCCTCCCCTTTCTTTAGCGTCTGTCAGGATCTTCATCTTAATTCTTGGTTTCTTGCCAGCCCATATAAATTCCAAAAGTTTCCTCTGCCATTTATGAAATTGTTTATCTTCTTTCACTATTGGTATAGTTTGAAACAAGAACATTATCCTTGGTAATACATTCATTTTTATATCCGATATTCTACCCAGGATAGACAAATTCAACTTATTCCATTTTTGTAAGTCCACCTCAATTTTCCGCCAAAGCTTTTCATATTTTCCGCCAAAGCTTTTTAAATTAGTCAATATTCTTTGTTGTAATTTCTACTCCTAAATACTTTACTTTAGAGGCCACTTTACAGTTTGTTAAATTTTGTAATTCCATCTGCTTAGATTTTGACATATTTTTAAACAAAATTTTTGTTTTCTCTTTATTTACATAAAAGCCTGCCAGATCACCATATTCTTTTATTTTTTGGAGCAGCAACGGTGTAACTTGAGTTGGGTTTTCATTTATAAACATTACATCATCTGCAAACGTTCTTATTTGTAAGAAAAGCCTTTTAATTTCAAACCCTCTATCTCCTTATCTTCTTAAACTTGCATAAGCAGTATTTCCAGCGTCATTATAAATATCGAAGGGGATAGAGGGCACCCTTGTCTTGTTCCTTTTCAAATTGCTATTTTCTCTGTCAAATCTGCATTTATACAAAGTCTTGCTTGTTGGTCAGTATATATTGCCTTTACCATTCTAACAAAGTCTTCATCCTAATTTCTCCATTACTGCAAACGTCCCAATGAACATTGTCAAAAGCTTTCTCTGCATCAGCGAAAAGCAAAGCTACTTCTTTTTCAGGATGTTTTTCATAATATTCTATTATATCTATTACAGTTCTGATATTTTCTCTTAATTGCCTTCTGGGGAGAAACCCTGCTTGTTCCTCTTTAACAAAACTATTCAAATGCTGCTTCAGGCGTTCCGCTAAAATTCTAGCATATATTTTGTAGTCCTTACTTAGCAATGAAACTGGTCTATAGTTTTTTACATTAGTCACATCTCTGTCTTCTTTTGGAATCAACGAGATTACTGCTTCCTTCCAAGTATTAGGTATCTTCCCATCTATTCTTATAATGTTCATCAATTTCTGAAGTTTTGGAAGTAGAGTTTCTTTAAGAACTTTATAATATCTTGCTGTAAAACCATCAGGACCCGGAGCCTTCCCTGGCTTCATTGAGTTAACTGCCGCTTCAATTTCTTCCTTACCAATTGGGTCGTTTAAGATCTTTTTCATATTGTCCGTTAGGGGTTTAGGATTAATTTCCTGTAAATAGACATCTATTTTCTCTTTTCCCCAAAAATGACTTTTATACAAATTTGCATAATACTTATAAAACTCTCTTTTGATTCCTTCCTGGTCAACAATTTCTTTGTTGCCCAAACTAATTTTATTAACAATTTTATTTTCCCTTTTTCTTTTCATTTGCCAGGCCAAGTATTTTCCAGCTTTATTTGCACTCTCAAAAGATTTTTGTTGAAGCCTTTTTAAGTTCCATTCTACTTCTTTATTTAACAAGTGTCTTAGTTGGTCCTGTAGAATTCCAATTTCTTTTAAAATCTTCTTTTTCCTTGGTCTCTTTATAAGCTCTCTCTCCTTCTTCTTAATCTCCTTCTTTATGTCTGTCATTTGTTTCTCTTTAGCTTTTCTGTCTTTATTATTCAATGTGATTAAAATACCTCTCATCACCGCTTTATAAGCATCCCACACCATTTGATATTGAACGTCCTGATTTTCATTTACTTGGAAAAAGGCTTTAGTCTCTTTTTGCAGAGATTCTACTACCCCATCTTTCTGCAGTAAATCTTCATTTATTCGCCATCTTAAAGTCTTTTTGGTAGGTTTCGCAGACCACGTTATTGGATTATGATCTGCTCTTATTTTCGGAAGAATCTCTATTTTTGTTGTTGTAAGTTCCAAATTTTTTGTACTCCATAACATATCAATCCTTGAGAAAGAGTTATGTCGAGCTGAGAAGAAGGTATAGTCTCTAACTATAGGATTTTTCTCCCTCCAAATGTCTACAAGATTTTCTTGCTTGGCTAATTAAAAAAAAGACTTTGGTAGTTCATTATTCTTCTTCCCAGATCTGTCCAAAATATTTTTAACTGTACCATTAAAGTCTCCCATTAACATGATTTGCTCATATGTCTCTTGATCAAGTTGCTGCATAATGTCCTTAAAAAAAGAATCTTTTGCTCCATTAGGAGCATACAGTCCCAATAGCAAAGTCTTCTTGTGGTTCATCATCACTTGCACTGCAATATATCTACCATCAATGTCCTTAAAAATTAATTTTGGTTCCAATTCCTGTTTTACATAAAAAACACGCCTCTTTTTTTCTCCTTAGCCAATGAAAATATTCCATACCAAATTGCTTATTCCACAAATATTTGTAATCCAATCACTTAATATGTACTTCTTGTAGACAAATTATGTTACATTTTTGCTTCCCAATCTAATGAAAAGTTGCCTTTCTTTTTTGTGGGGAATTAAGTCCATTTACATTCCAAGATAATAATTTGTAATCCATCATGGTTTTCTATTTTAATCTGAACCTCCAAATTCTTTATTCTCCACCAAAAACTTTTCCATCTCCTGAGTGCTTGTAATGGTAATCCTCTTCCCCTTGTATTCAAAAACCAATCCTTCTAGGAGAATCCATCTGTATCTCATTTGACTCTCTCTCAATTGCTCAGTCAGTTTTTTATATAATCTTTTCTCACTTAAGATTTTCCTTGGTAATTCTTTCATAATTCTAACATCATTGCCTTCCACAATCAGCTTGCCTTCATACTGTTTACTTAGAATCCTTCCCACCAAGTCTCTTGTTACACATCTCACTACCACATCTCTTGGTATTTGTTTTTCCTTGCATATTCTGAATTGACCTTGCAAATATAGTCATAAAAGTAATTAGTCTCCTCAGGATCATCTCCAACATATTCAGCAATAATCCTTATTATGTATTTCCTTAAAATCACCATCCTTTTCAGGCACACCTCTCAAACGTATCTGATTTTCTATTGATTTGCAGTCCTGCAGTACTCCTTTGTCCTGCAATTTTTTAATAGTGGAATCCACTGTATTAATTCTTTCATCATGGTCTTTCACTTTTCTTCCACTTCTTGGATTTTTTTGGATACTGATTTAAACTCTTTACTGAGAACTTCTATATCTTTTTTTAATTCCTTCTTACAATCACTTACAGAATCTTTAATCAGTTTAGACAATCTAGCTTCGATGGCATCCATCTGTTCTTTTTTATCAGCCTTTTTGCCCTCTTCTAGTGTCTTGGATCTTGTCTGTAATGGTTTTTGGGCTGACATTACTGCCTTCCCATTATAAAGATAGGCTTTACAATTGAAGTCACCAAGTTCTTTTTAAATGGTCTAGTCTTATAGATTAGGGAATGCCCTTTCAGAAAAGCCCAAAATTGCCATCCTCCTATGCCCCTGGGTCCAGATATTAATTTTTAAAAGTTATAATTTCCCAAAATGGTGCTCAATGTTTCTCTATGGTTTAGTCCTAGAGGGGCTTAAAAAAACCTGTAGTTTTCCCTTCCCTTGATGGCCTCTTTCGTCCACACTTGCCACAAAGTCTCGTTATCTATGGTTGTGAAGTCTCACGATGTTCCCAGACGTCATTTCCTGTAATGACTTGTTGATCTGCAGTTCTTCCACTCTCGGGGGGAGTAACCACAAAAATTCCAAACAATATCAGCTTTTGCCTTTTTTAAGCCTCATATCTGTTTAACTCAGTCCAAGATTTCCCCCTCCTCCTCCTTCTTTATTATTACAAGTTGTTTATGTGTCCAGATCTTCGTTTGCCTTCCAAATATTTCCCAATTTAGTCCCAGAGCAACAGATAAAAATCTCTTTACCTTTGAAGACCGGACATCAAGCACACTGGTCTGTTTCTTATCCATGATTAATTAGCCCTTAAGAAGCTTGGCACACATTGAATTTATGTCGATTTAACGACCCCAGATACCCTCTATAGACATTGGAAGCGGTTCTTCCAAAAAGCCAAAAAGAACCTCCCCCTGGGATTTCTCGTTAGCCAAAGTACCTCTCCTCAAAACTTTAAGCATATCTTGGCCATCATCTTGCCTAGATGATGTAGACAGCAGGTATTAAAACACCTTCTCTGTCCAGAATAGAGGGTCTGGTGAGTTCCCCCACTGGAAAGCTCATCAATTCTCCATGAAATTCAAACCGGAAGCCCAAACATATGTATTCTTAAACATCATTGTTCAGCTGTCCTCGACCAGAGTCGGGGCCTTTTTGGCCCTGGCTCCATCTTCATGGAACTCTCTGGCTGCAAACATCAAGGCCCTGAAGGATCTATTACAATTCTGCTGGGCCTGCAAGGCAGAGAGAATATGGCTGAGGACAGCAACCCTTTGTAGTGGTTTTAATGGCTAAAAATATTAACAGCTATCTACCTTGCAAACTGCTTCCACTCCCTTCCCCATTGTTAACTGTTAATTTTTAATTACAAATTGGGGGGCTAGAACTGTATTACAGTGCCATATTTGGGTCAGAGTTAAGTTCAATTAGATCTATATTTTAACTATTTATTTTGATTTATATGTTCTTATAGTTGTGTTGTGAACTGCCCTGGAGGATGGTATAAAAGTCTAATACATAAATAAAAAGAATTGATCAGGCTCATTCCAGTTGCCTTTTTTTTTGTGCTCAGAAGTACCAGCTGACAGGGTTGCATGTATTACTCTGTTATTTGCAGTTGTACATGTGCTAGGCTAGGCAGGTAGGGAAAATGCTACACTTATATCTGCATAACGGGCCAGATGCGGGGTAGAAAAACAGTAGTCCACCCCATCAAGAATGGTAGCTAAGCTGCAATGAAGTCTTGCAAGGGACCAAAGCAAATGCTTCACTCTGATAAACTGACAGACAGGCTGAACTGTGGAGGGGGAAAAGGGTAGAGACCTTCAGGCTCCCCCTCCCCCCACAATAGGATGGCCTGGAGACAAGTTTATTTAATATATTCTGCACAGAAAGAGGCAAAGGCTTAAATTTCCTCCCCAATCAATACCCATTAATGGTGAAAAATAGATATACACACCAAACCACATGAGATAAAAGCCAAACCACGGCCGCGGTCACACTCACCATTAAATCCATCCCTAACCTGTCGCTATTATACCCCACAGCTTTTTTACAACAAATTTCCTGATCAGACATCCCTCCATCCTTCAGTTCTAAGCAGCATTAGTACCATCATTGATTGATCAGAGGTCTCAACGGGACCTCATTTTTTGAGATGGCATTCCGCACTCACGCAAGTGCAGTACTGTGGGATATCGTGTTTGGCTTTTTTTTAAAAAAAAAGGTGCCAGAAAAGGTGGGCGATCTCCCCCCCCCCCCCAATTTAAACACCCGGCCAGGGAGGGGAAGCCCAGGAGTTCTCTTTGCTGTCTCTCCGCCTGGCGGGGAGACGGCAAATGTGGGTCATCTTCTTCCCCTCCCATTTAAACGGGACAGAGTAAAAGCCGGAATGGGCCAGAACAGGCTGGAATGGGCATCAAACAACGTAGACTGTCACAAAAAATATATTTAAAAAATGACTACAAAGTCAGGGAAAGCTTTTGCTTATCCATTTCACATCTTACTCTGTTTGCATATTTTCTCCTAGCCTGGCTCCCATATGGACAGTCAATCAGAAAAACGCTGAAAGAGATGCAGCACAGCAAGATCAGATGTTCCGGCATTCTCCAGTCACCTGATGTCCTCATACATGTACTTCCTTTTCACACACACATACACATAGCTGCTCAAGGGGAACAAATAGAAAGCGTATCTCAGTTTATGTTGCTGATGCTTACTGGGCATGTAAGAATTTGAACTGCCTATAAAGACTGAAGCAGTTTCTTCTATTGGAAATTTTGGAGGACAGATCCCTTGGCTAAGGAAAGCAGACTTGAGAATTCTATCCCAACTGGCTGGGGGAAGGGAGCTACACCCAGAAATGTATTTCTCATGGAAACACCATCAGATACATTTCCTAATACAACTAGTTTCTTAGTTTCTTACTTTCTTCTTAATTACTGCTTCTAAAACCAGAGTCATAAACAGCAAATCTTCACCCCACAAAAGGAGAACATAAAAGTTACTACAAAAGTTTTCATGTAACTTAACAACAGCAGCCAGAAATTTTGCCACACACAAAGTAGTTTAACTTTATTTCTCGATAAGCAAGCCAATTTAGCTTCTGAAGAGATAAAAGTCTTAATTAAATAGTAGAGAGATCAATTCAGCTCTTAAACCTGAAAATCTGGGACAGTAAAAAAATGATCCACAGAATCGATTCTGCTGTTGCTGCAATTACAGAATATGGAATTCCACTGAATCTTCCTAACAGCACTGCTGAAGGTAGGGCAAGCATGAATGCCCTTCTATACTCTGGAAGAAATAGCTTACATAGACAGTTTGGCATTTTGTTGGAGTGGGAATGCCTACTGAGAAAGATTCTGTGAGCTCTAATCAATGCGCTCCCATAATCAAAGTCCCTCAGACATCTACTAATGATCTGGTCAATTCTTATCTACACATTGTTTCTGTCACATTATGCGTAATGCCCAAATGTGATAATTTATGATCCAGTAATCTGTCCCAATCACTTGTGTGATGGTCAAATTTAACTAATCTGAGCAGGCTTGAATCTGGATTTGATTTTAAAATCCTAATTTTCAGATAGAATGTTTTGCCTCAGGCTTTGCTTCAAAGGACATCTCCCCAACTTTGGCTCTCAGAGCTATTCCAGACACACTTCAAGGGATTCTCAAAATGTTATATAGGAATCTTAATAGTGGTTAATTGATGTTGTCTGTTACTGTTCTTATCCAAACCCCGTCAGTATATAACATCTGCCCGGTGTCTCTAGCATGAAATACTTTTACTGCTGCAGGAACATATTAGCCACCAGAGAAGTAATAAAATCTTGAAATGGCCTTCTCAATACTCATAGCAACTCTTACAACAGAATTCAATTGCATCTTCCAAGAAAGGCATGATTGCAAAATAACTCCTAGATATCCAAAATGTTCCACTTGCTCCATGGATTGATCTGCTACTTGTATGTCTTTATCCTTTTTTTTACTGAAAAGAAGAACCTTTGACTTAGTAACATTAATAGCTAAGACCTCACTGGAACAATACAAAAAGTAACCTATATGATTATGTAGGCCAACCACAGATCTTGACATAACAATTGTATTGTCTGCATAGAAAAGACAGGGTAATTTAACATGAGCCAGGCAAGGTAAGTGACAAATGTGAGAACTTAAATCACTGAGATATAAGTTAAATAGCAACGGAGCAAGGATACATCCTTCCTTGACTCCTTTACTTAATTGAATAATTCACCAGAAGGTCCACACAGCTGGCTGATCATATACCTGTTGGATCGGAAAAAGGAGACACTTGTCGATAAATTATTTATTCAATTTTTCCCATAATCTTTGCTTAGGCACTGATTCAAAGGTTGCCCTGAGATTCATAAAGACAACAGCTAACATACAATCTTTTGATACCCTTAAGGTTGTCAGGTCAGTGTTGGAAGATACCTAGAGACTTTGTGGGTGGATCTGGGAGAAGGCTGGGTTTGGGGAAGGGCCGCGGCATGGTACAATGCCATAGAGTCTACCCTTCAAAGCAGCCATTTTCTGTAGGGGAGCTGATTTCTGCCAGCTGGAGATCAGTTGTAAAAGCGGGAGACCTCCAGACCCCACCTGGAGGCTGGCAACCCTCAACTACAATAAATTGAAGAGTATGACAATGGTCAACTGCACTGACTCTTTTAAGGAATCACAACTAGGTTAAATTCCAAAATTCAAGAATCTCACAACTGCGAATTCATCCTCCCTCACTACCACACTTGGAGTGGGATGCACTAATCATGCCTACAGCAAATCACCGGCTTTGCTGCAGAACTATTGAAACCATAATAAGTAAGCAAATATGACTGCTGATGAATATTTAACCCCACTGATGATCTGTGACCACAGAGTAAAAAGTATCTAAGGAAATTTCATTGTAGTTTCCATAACAAACACCCTCATTCCAGCAGGAAAAATATTGAGCCATGGAAGTCAAAGGGCTAACGCTTGAAGCAAACTTTCCACCAGCTGAATAACACCTGCAAAGGCCACCTCTTTGACACAAGAATAAAACATAAAAACCATGGCTGCCTGCCAATACCTTTGTGTGGAAACTTGCTTGAAGGAGAGCAAGAGAGAGAGAGAAAAAAAGGAGGGAGCAAATTAGGAACGGTGTGGCTGGGATTTCCCTTTGCCTCCAAGACTGCTGCAGCTTGGATTTATTCAAAAGACTGCTAAAGTTTTGATATACAGTATTCAAAACCTGAGGGGGAAATCTATTTTGTTTCTTTCACTCTGTCTGATTTTTCTTAATTAATTTTAACTACCACCACCCACCACCACCAGTATCTCTAGGCTTCAGAATTTGTAGTGAATAAACCGCCTATGCATAACTAATTAGATATTTCATAACAAATCAGATATTTCAAACTACTGAGAAGATACAAATGCTGTTTAGCTCTTGGCATGAATTTTCTACTATGAAATTCTATGCAGTATATTTTATCTATTTAGTGCTTTTGTATTTGGTTTTTCAGTCAGAAAGACCACCATAACTAACAATAAGATCAAAAACATACAATTAAATATAAAATAAAATATTTACTAGTAAAAACATCAGGTAAACAGAATAACAGATACCACCAGCCAATAATCTCAAAGATACATGAAGCAGCATAAAATGAACTGGCAAAGAAATATGGCATTTCTCAGTGCCAGTGAGTCCTGAAACACAGTGAGAAAAAAGGAGAGGGCCTAGGAAGAGAAATGAGTTAAGTAACATACTATGTTGCACAAACTAATTTAACTAACTTGATTGTTCTACTATCATTTTTTACTTTCAGCAAGGCTTGAACACATACATCACTACAGATTACAAACAATGTACCTTTCTCAGAGATTTCCTTCTGCTATTAAATAAACCCCTTAATACAGAGATCATAATTCATTTCCTAACAAGATGTTGGGGGTTGTGTTGGGGAAAGTCAACTAATGTACATACCAGCCTTTTCAATGCAAAACTAGTTTTAAAATCCTTCTAAATCACTCTGAATTTGTTCTTTCATGAATCATACTCAGAAATACTGCAACTGATGCCTTGTAAGTAATGGAAGCTGTAAAAGGTAAGAAGAACTCCTTTAAGTGGTGGAAAAACAGTCCAAGTGAGATTAGTAAAAGGGAACACAGGCTGTGGCAAATCAAATGCAAGACTGTGATCAGGCAGGCAAAAAGGAACTATGAGGAGCATATTGCAAAAAACATAAAGACCAACAATAACAATTTCTTCAAATATATTAGAAGTAGGAAACCAGCCATGGAGGCAGTGGGGCCCTTGGATGACCATGGGGTAAAAGGATTACTGAAGGAGGATAGGGAAATGGCTGAGAAGCTGAATGAATTTTTTGCCTCCGTCTTCACTGTGGAACATGAGAACTTTTTGCCTGCCCCAGAACCACTAATTTTGGAAGGGGTGTTGGAAGACCTGAGTCAGATTGAGGTGACAAAAGAGGAGGTCCTACAACTGATGGACAAATTAAAAACTAATAAGGCACTGGGTCCGGATGGCATACATCCGAGAGTTCTGAAAGAACTCAAAGTTGAACTTGTGGATCTTCTAACAAAAATCTGTAATCTTTCATTGAAATCTGCCTCCGTTCCTGAGGACTGGAAGGTAGCAAATATCACCCCCATATTTTAAAAGGGTTCCAGAGGAGATCCGGGAAATTACAGTCTGACTTCAATACCGGGAAAGTTGGTAGAAAGCATTTTGAAGGACAGAATGAGTAGGCACATTGATGAACACGGGTTATTGAGGAAGATTCAGCATGGGTTCTGTAAGGGAAGATCTTGCCTCACTAACCTGTTACATTTCTTTGAGGGGGTGAACAAACATGTGGACAAAGGAGACCTGATAGATGTTGTTTACCTTGACTTCCAGAAAGCTTTTGATAAAGTTCCTCATCAAAGGCTCCTTAAAAAGCTCGAGAGTCATGGAGTAAAAGGACAGGTCCTCTTGTGGATCAAAAACTGGCTGAGTAATAGGAAGCAGAGAGTGAGTATAAATGGGAAGTCTTCGCAGTGGAGGACGGTAAGCAGTGGGGTGCCGCAGGGCTCGGTACTGGGTCCCATGCTCTTTAACTTGTTCATAAATGATTTAGAGTTGGGAGTGAGCAGTGAAGTGGCCAAGTTTGCGGATGACTCTGAGAACCAGAGAGGATTGTGAGGAACTCCAAAGGGATCTGTTGAGGCTGGGTGAGTGGGCGTCAACGTGGCAGATGCGGTTCAATGTGGCCAAGTGCAAAGTAATGCACATTGGGGCCAAGAATCCCAGCTACAAATACAAGTTGATGGGGTGTGAACTGGCAGAGACTGACCAAGAGAGAGATCTTGGGATCGTGGTAGATAACTCACTGAAAATGTCAAGACAGTGTGCATTTGCAATAAAAAAGGCCAACGCCATGCTGGGAATTATTAGGAAGGGAATTGAAAACAAATCAGCAAGTATCATAATGCCCCTGTATAAATCGATGGTGCGATCTCATTTGGAGTACTGTGTGCAGTTCTGGTTGCCGCACCACAAAAAGGATATTATAGCATTGGAGAAAGTCCAGAAAAGGGCAACTAGAATGATTAAAAGGCTGGAACACTTTCCCTATGAAGAAAGGTTGAAACGCTTGGGACTCTTTAGCTTGGAGAAACATCGACTGCGGGGTGACATGATAGAGGTTTACAAGATAATGCATGGGTTGGAGAAAGTAGAGAAAGAAGTACTTTTCTCCCTTTCTCACAATACAAGAACTCATGGGCATTTGATGAAATTGCTGAGCAGACAGGTTAAAACGGATAAAAGGAAGTACCGTATTTTTCGGACGATTAGACGCTCCGGACCATAAGACGCACCTTCGTCTATGTGCGCAAATGGCCATCTTCGGTGATGCGGGCGCCATTGCAGCCTTCGGGCCGCCTCGGCCGGGGGCCGCACGCAGGCGCGGGAGAAGCATGCCGGCGCCTGCGAAGTGCTGGATTTGCGGTGAAGGTGATCTCGCCGCTTGTCTCCCAGCCAGGCACGCAAGCGCGGGGAAGCACGCCTGGCTGGGAGACAAGCGGCGAGATCGCTCCCTGCAAAGTGCTGGGTTGGCGATGGGGGCGGAGGGAGCGATCTCGCCGCTTGTCTTCCAGCCAGGCGTGCTTGCCCCGCGCTTGCGTGCCTGGCTGGGAGACAAGCGGCGAGATCGCTCCCTCCGCCCCCATCGCCAACGCAGCACTTTGCAGGGAGCGATCTCGCCGCTTGTCTCCCAGCCAGGCGTGCTTGCCCCGCGCTTGCGTGCCTCGCTGGGAGGCAAGCGGCGAGATCGCTCCCTGCAAAGTGCTGGGTTGGCGATGGGGGCGGAGGGAGCGATCTCGCCGCTTGTCTCCCGGGGGCTGCAGGCCCCTCCCCCCTCATCTTTTAGTATTTGGACCATAAGACGCACGCACTTTCCCCCCACTTTGGGGGGGGGGAGTGCGTCTTATGGTCCGAAAAATACGGTACTTCTTCACCCAAAGGGTGATTAACATGTAGAATTCTCTGCCACAGGAGGTGGTGGCGGCCACAAGCATAGCCACCTTCAAGAGGGGTTTAGATAAAAATATGGAGCAGAGGTCCATCAGTGGCTATTAGCCACAGTGTGTGTGTGTGTGTGTGTGTATATATATATATATGTATAAATTTTTTGCCACTGTGTGACACAGAGTGTTGGACTGGATGGGCCATTGGCCTGATCTAACATGGCTTCTCTTATGTTCTTAACTCCAGTCAAATAACCTTCAATACCAACGTATTAATCTAAGTAGAGTTACCAACAATGTTCCCTCTAAACTGCAGAGTCTTGTGAACAAAAAATCTACTTTGTGAGTTACTGGCATTAAAGTTGTGTGCTTTGGGGCCATTTTTCTGAGCTAAGACAAAAATGTGTGGCACCAAGGAGGCACAGTCATCAGAATTTACTTCCACTACAGGAGTGAACAGATTTTCACTATTAGTGTTTTCGCACTCACCTTCAGCCGGCGCGACCCCCCTCTTCACCGCACAGGATCTGCGCGGATTTCGCACTAAACGCCGCGGAGCAGCCGGAAGAGCCGGAAACTCCCGGCGCTTTTGCGGTGCAAACGGAAACCGCCAAAAAGCAGTTTCCGTTTGCGCTGCTTTTGCGCCGGGAGTTTCTGGCTCTTCCGGCTGCTCCGCGGCGTTTAGTGCGAAATCCGCGCAGATCCTGCACGGTGAAGAGGGGGGTCGCGCCGGCTGAAGGTGAGTGCGAAAACACCCTATGTAAAAACTATTAGGGAGAGAGAGGGAGAAGAGACACCACTCTACATCCATAACTAATAGAAGCCAATCACAGTTTTCGACTGAATACCAGAATTTCAAGGGTTTGTGTGATGCCGGAATTTTTCTGTTTCTATGAGCGGAAGTCCCTGTGGAAAGACCCTTCCAGTCAAGGGGTGAGATTGATTAGAACAGGGGTGTCCAAACTGTGGCTCGGGAGCCACTTGTGGCTCTTTCACAAATATTGTGTGGCTCTGAAAGCCCCCACTACCCCGTTGGCTGGCTCGGAGAAGGTGTCTCTTTAAATCATTTCCCCAAGCCAAGCCAGCCAGCCAGCAGCTTGTAGAATGCATTTAAAATTAAAGTTGCTTTCTTTCCATCTTTCCCTCCCTTCCTTCATCTCCTTCCTTCCTTCCCCTCCCTTCCTCAAATATCTGATGTTCATGTCTTGTGGCTCTCAAACATCTGATGTTTATTCTATGTGGCTCTTACATTAAGCAAGTTTGGCCACCTCTGGATTAGAATTTCAGTTCTTTTTGAGTTTTGGTCCATTTTGCACTAGACCTTTAAACCTGGTTTAGCCCTATCCCTAAGCTGACATTCTACACTAAAATAATAGAATCATAGAGTCATAGAGTCAGTTTATCGGATTCTATGATTCTAGTGTAGAATGCCAGTTTGGGGACAGGGTTAAAGCAGGATTAAAGGTCTAGTGTGAAATTGGTCCTTCTTTAGGCCATCTACAGACAAAACTCCCCCCACCCCGTAACACTGTTTTTGAAGAGTAGCTGATAAGGGTTTCTCAGTATTTTTAGAGGACACAAGAGGAGGCATTTAAAAGGAAAACAGGTTTTCCTTTTGCATTTTGAAAAGAGAACTGTCTAGTTCTTAATAGATTAGAAGATAACTACGAGTAGACTTACACTTTCACTGTTTGTATACACAAAGAGCTGCACATAATGCATATACAGAAATGAAATAGGGGACATTCATCTGCAGCTGCAACCCCAATCCCAAAGCCATCAACACCTGCATATTGTATTTTGTACAGAAAGATACCTATTCTCTCTTTCTGCTTATGCCCCTTCTATTCAAGAAGTTTTACAATAGGTTTGATCATAGAGGAAGGAGAGAAATACCTGGGATGCTTCCCTTCCCCCTATAACACAATACAGCCATACAGCTGAGCTGACCTCCAAGGCTAGATAAGTAGCTTCCAGCTCTCATAGCCCACAGCAGTCAAGTACTATATAGCAAGTTGGTTAGAATATAGACAGCACAGGTCTGGGGCCAAGTGAGCAGGAACCTTGACCAGTACGGTGTACAAAAGAGGCTTTTTAATATCCCATTCCTTATGCTATCTGGAGAATGCAACAGGAATAACTTAGTCCAGGTGTGTGTGCCTCATACTTCACAGAAACTGAGAAGGGCTTCTAGGGTTATGTGTTCATAGTTATACCCCATTTGTGCATGATGGGGTGGAACATGTGGAAGGAGCATACTGTTATTTATCCTTGTATCTAATAGTCAAGACCTGGCCCCTGTGCAAATTTCAAAAATCTGCACATCAAAATTAGCCACAGCAACAATTTAGAGTTCTGCAGCCTTAAATAATAGGTCTTTTTATTTCTCCATCTTTTATTAGCAGAGTATTTACTTCTGAAAAGTTATTTTTCATCAGTACCACAATCTGTTAATACTTCTTTTAAACCCCCCCCCCCCAAAAAAAACCTGTATTTTTGCATATGAGCCAAGAAGTCTATGACTCGCCTAATTGAATGCTTCCATAGAGACAGACACAATAATTCTGCCTTTAATGCAGCATATGTGACACACATATTTCTATTTTGGCCACTGAGGCTCCTTGAAGTTTAAAAAAACTTTAAATTGGGATTTTACTAAGAAAACATACATTAAGATTCAAAATACTATGAATTTCCTATGTGGTTTAACACAAGAAGTTTCACCTACAAGCCAAAAATATTTTAAGTAAAAGGACGAAAGTAACAAATTCTCTATTCAGAACCCTGAAGGAACTGTTGTATTATTGTTTTACAACTAGGGAATGTCAGCCGCCATGTGGAACCTGGGGATCCCCCTGGAATTACACCTCATCTCCAGACTACAGAGATCAGTTCTCCTGGAGAAAATGGATGCTTTGAAGGGTAGACTCTATGGCTTTGCATCCCACTGAAGTCCCTGTCCTCTCCAGGCTCCACCCCTAAATGAACATATGAACATATGAAGCTGCCTTATACTGAATCAGACCTTTGGTCCATCAAAGTCAGTATTGTCTTCTCAGACTGGCAGCGGCTCTCCAGGGTCTCAAGCTGAGGTTTTTCACACCTATTTGCCTGGACCCTTTTTTGGAGATGCCGGGGATTGAACCTGGGACCTTCTGCTTCCCAAGCAGATGCTCTACCACTGAGCCACCGTCCCTCCCAATCTCCAAGAATTACCCAATCTAGATCTAGCAACCATACCCCTCCATCTCCTGCTAGTGCCCGTGGGGGGGGGGGGGGCTGGCAACCCTATTTACAACTTTGGATTCTCTGAACTTTCTGGTTAGGAGGAACAAGGAAGTATTGTTCCATGGATTGAATAAACTGGAAAACCTACTGACGTTCTTACTTGCATTAAGCTTCTTTTCTACATAGTTTTTAAGACCAAACTTCAGACCAAAATAATACTAGAGTATATGCATGTGCGTCACATGTCCATTAAATATGAAAGACAAGCTAATGTATTGATCAAAATTCTCTAGTTTGGCAGCTGTAGAAATTCCACACACAGCATTAGCCATGTCCCTCCATTCAAAGGACATCTTGTAAATATGAATTGTCTCAAACAATTCTGCAGAAATGTAAGACAAACAATTTGAGAAAGCCAAAGAGAAACCTTCACAGAATCACATGACTGGAAGGGATCAAAAGGGCACCTCAAATAACATTCTAATGTTTAGAACAACCCTTCTAGGCACAAACCATTTTGGAACTCAGATTTTTTTTTTTGGGGGGGGGGGGGGGGTAAAATCATCTATCAAGCTCTCTGAAATCAACAATTTCCAGTACGTGAAAAACTGAAGTTGCTTTCAATAAAATTCCTTTTTTCCTTATGGATAAACTAGATGTTGGGGACCATCCACAAAAACTGGGGACCTCCTATTTACATCAGGAGACAATGCATACTAAAATTTTATTTTTATTTCATGTGTTAGTTTTCTATCCAACAAATAAGATAGTATATTGTGAATTTTTAATTAGACCTTAGGTCCAGGTAGGCCACAACCAGCAATCCCTGGAAGCCTTCTGAGGGTACAGACTGGCATGCCAGTGTGTTGATGTGATTTCTATCAACAACCAGACATGTTATGATGTTGGAGGGGCACTCTAAGATTTTGATGGTTTTACCATAAAGTTCTTGCAAATCCTCAATGCTGTGACCTCATTTCTGCTTTTTGATAGAAGTGATGTCAACACACTGGCACACACCCACAATTTTTATCAGTTTCTTTCCACAGTTGTTCCAGTTACCGGCAGGCAATGGACCAAGGGAGTGGGAGATATCCCACTACCAGCAGGAAGCTGATAGCCTTCCTTAAGCCTAGTTCATACACGCAGGAGACTGAGGTGATAATGGGATGCCAAGATGCCAAATTGGACTAAACTACTCAAAATTCCAAATAGAAAGCTAGCACAGCAGGAAGACAGGCTGCATTCTCTGTGTTTGCACACTGTGCTCAATTTCTATCTGCAAGGAGTTATTTTTAATATAGGGGGGAAATCGAAAATGCTTTCATGAGCTGTAGTCTGAAGTTTCACAGCCTGTACATCTGTCTGCAGGAATGCAAACAGTTTAGTACAACAGGTAACATGAATTAGATCTGTTCAGCACCATTTTAGATTGCTCCCTGGGTTCCAGATACAATTTGAGAAACAGTCACCTTATTCTAGACTAAGAAGAACATAGATGTGTCCACCCTAGCTGATTTTGTGGCCTATGTCTTACAGAGCAGAACCAGGCACAGTGCAGCTCTTCTATAGCCAGCAACAGTGATGTTTGTTTCTGAAATCAGGATGTTAAATAGAGAAGCTTCAAGGATTCATCGTGAGACATGATATCATAGCCCAGAAATGCAATCCAAACATCTAGTCTGCTTAGCACTACAAACAGCAAATTTGAATATCCTGGCAAACCAAGACAATTACAAAGTGAATTACAAAACAGGAGGTAATAGCTGGCTCTTTCAGCACAAGCAGCATTCCCATATCTGAGAAGCATATATGACTTCATTCTTGGAGAAGTTTTGTCCTAACTTTGAAGAAGTCTCCAAGCAAAAGTAACCATTCTACTGTGCTCAAGAGGCTCAACTCAAACTGATGAGTGTTTAGGCTATAGACCACACAGCCAGCAAGCTGCTAGCAGCAATTCCTCCTGAGTCTTTGGTATTACCACTATGGAGCCCTCCAGGGCTAATCATAGGCCACACACTCTCTCAAAGTAGGAATTCTTCTCAAGACAACAGTCATACAACAAGAACAAATGTGTAAACTCTCTTACAAAAATAATTGTTCAATCCCAAATTATTTTCAAGTGCCACCTAACTGTCCCTAGAGTCTTAACCTGCAATGTGATGGCTAATTAACATTTTACCTTAACGATTCCCCTTCCTACCAAATAAATACCATCAATTACATATAGTGCATTTTGAAGTGGATACAAAACATCAAGAAATTCTGAATACTTACATAGAAAAACCTTGGGATCCTAGGGGCAAGTCTTTCAGTTTTTACCTTCCACACTAAAGGCACTGGAGAATTCAAAAGGAACACCAATGGCTTCTGGTGGATATGAATGGAAGAAATTGGGTTCAAGTGTAAGGTGACCTACAAAGCAAACAGAAAAAACAAACAAATCTACAGTTAGAACATTCAAAAGCTAGTGAATAACATTTTTTCATACATATACAGGCTTTTTTAGAGTTCAAGCGCTGTGCAATTATGCCCATTTTTCAGACATGTGTGTTGAGCTCATACAAAAAAGAGAGTACCAGACTTTCGGCTAGCTGCTGAGTTTATTTACTTCATTTATACCCGACTTTGCTTGCCACTTTGGACCCAAAGTGGCTTACAACATTGTCCCTTTCTCAATTTTATCCTTAAAACAACGCTTTGAGGTAAGTTACACTGAAGGTGTGTGACTGGCCCACCATCTGGATCCCACAGCTGTTACAGCAGAGAGAGGATTCAAATTGAGGTCTCTCAGATCCTAGTCTGACACTCTCCTGGTACCACTATACCATTCTGGCTCTCCAAACTCATGACTCAGATGAGATTTGAGCTTGGGAATTGTAAGTTCACAGTTCATACCAGTAGGCCTAGCTCTCAGGGCTTACTGAAACATGACACTGGTAGGCAAGAAGCACTTACCAGGATGCTGCTGCATTGTTCTCCTTTCCTCCATTTTTTTCTCGCAACACCCCCATTAGATAAGTTGAGCTGAGAGAGGGTAAAAGCCCTAATTCCCCTTCTGAGTTTCATGGCTGAGTGGGAATTTGAACCTGTGTCTTTCCAGTGCAATACAATCCTGAACAAAGTTAGACCATTCTGATTTCATTAAAGGACTGGCAGGGTGTAACTTTGCTTTGGAATACACTGCTAGCCTGGTACACTATTTACTTTGAACTTTCAACTGCCATCAAGATCCATGCTCAATTGTGAAGCTAACCAGAAAGCATTTAGGTTTCCCAACAGACTAAGTGGGGGAAATGTACTGGTCAGCATTTTTGTATTTGGATCTGGATCTATAGTACCAGATGCAGTTTAACTTGAACAGAATGTTTTTTGTACTAAGCTCTACCCAAGCAAGCTCTGTGCTCTGCCATTTTTTGCCCACTCTGAGTTCTGCCCCAGGTACTGCCCAGGTAACAGGGCATTCTAAGATTTGGCAGTTCAAGCAGTTTCTCCTGAAAAGCTACCTCACAGTATTTCTTGAGATAATAAATGGGATAACTGCATCATGTGCAATGCCCTTGGGTAGAAGAGTAGGGTACAAACAAACAGAAACTATCTCAGCAGCCATGGAGGAGATCCATGTGCAGTCCATACACTGCCTATTGGACTCTCTCTTCTCTGTAATAAGCTACATACCATTCTGGGGATTTTAATTTTAGCCCCTGCGTTGGACTGAGGAGGAGACTGCAGCTGTGGATGAAGGGGGCAACAAGCAGTAATGCCTGTCCATGAATATGCCTTGGCAACCAGAACTAAAAGCCTATTCTGTAGGGAAACTAGAGATTCTTGATTAAGACCCCAAAGCCATAGCAAGTAATCTATTTTTCTTTCAAATTATCCATTACTTACCAATTATGCTGAACAGTAATTGAACAGCCAATTAGAATCCAATACCTCTGACCCAGAAAATTAGAGTTTAGGTTGATTTATAGCATCATCATCTGCTGTTTAGCACTGATGTCATTCTGTATAGCACAGATAGCAAGAGGGAAAGAGGAAAACAACACAACACTTTCTAGCCTTGCCCCTGTTTACTGTTTCTTAGGATCAATTTAAGGAGATTCAACAAACAGGTATGATCAGGTGGGCGTACAAGATTATGTGAAGTCAACAGAAGCACAAGGCTTCTGAACAAATTTCGGAAGCAGACATGAATGATCCTCTGTAGAGAAATCTAGGATGTGTGGGTTGGGTGGTCTTTTGGGAGGAAGTCTAAGAGAAGCCTCAAAAACTCTGAATGAGGTCTGCTAATGAAAACAACTCCAGGAATGAGATGAGATATTTTGGCTCTTGTGAGAGTGTGGGGGCTTTCTCTTGGAGCAATCTGAGAAAGATGGCAGCTCATGAGGACAGAGTCCTTCAATCCTAATGGCCTAAAACCCTTCCCTTGCTTGTAAAGTGGACAGTCTTGAGGTGGGGGTGGAGAGGAGGCTAAGGAATAAACTTCTACAGTTACCCAAGAATACTGTGCATATCCCAACCTCCCACAGACCAGCACATTTCCTTTGAGGGCCACCTAATGACTAAATACATCCCCAAGTGACATGAGACATAATAACGAGGCCCACTATGTAGTCTGTGGAAATAAAAAGTACTTGAATTATGCCAGATATAAAAAATAGCACAGTATGGTGCCCGAAATAAGCAGGGAGGATTGGGGAACACACACACACTCACTCTACACATGTTCTGACTGGATACAGTGAATGTGCTGAGTAGGGTTGCCAGCTCCAGGTTAGAAAATACCTGGAGACTTTGGGGGTGGATCCGGGAGAGGGCAGGGTTTGAGGATGGACCTCAGCATGGTACAATGCCATAGAGCCCACCCTTCAAAGCAGCCATTTTCTCCAGGGGAGCTGATCTCTGCCAGATGGAGATCAGTTGAAAAAGTGGGAATCTCCAGGCTGGCAACCCTAGCTGGGGTGGGCAGAAGGAGGCTGGCGATCTTATCATATTAGCAGAGGTCCATCAGTGGCTATTAGCCACAGCTTATTGTTGCAACTCTCTGTCTAGGGCAGTGATGCTCGGTATTCTTGTGCTGGGGGGGCACAGTGGAAGGGCTTCTAGCCCCACTGGTGGATTTTTTGATAACACTTGGGGGTTTTGGCCACTGTGTGACACAGAGTGTTGGACTGGATGGGTCATTGGCCTGATCCAACATGGCTTCTTTTATGTTCTTAGCCATGTCCACCTCTAATCTACCACATTCATTGGAAGCTCTGCAGTGAACCTACTCATATAACCTAAAGAGCTTTCTCTATGAAACTGAGAACCATGAGAAAGCAGTGTTCTTTATCATACCAGAAAGCTACATGCATATTAACTCTATATACAGCTACCAGAGGCCACAGGGAGGTAGGGGATAATGCCAGGTGCTACCATCCTGCTCCTCCAACCCCATGTATCTTGGGTGAAGCCCTTGCATCAGTTCAGAGAGGGGAGGACAGAAGGCTGTTACCAGGATGTTTTGAGAGTTAGCAGTTTACAAGGCTAAAAGAGTGGGAAGCAGGAGTCTTCAGGAGCTGGACCTGACAGGAATGCAGCAGACCTTCACAATAGTCACGTATAGCTGGCTAACAAGCAAGATAAGAACTAATTTTTTCTAAAACTAGCTCACTCCTAATCCAGAAGCTTTTATAACTCAGGGTAACTCAATGTACTTGCCTGGAGCTTGGCAGGACATCACGGCCTTGGGATTCATTTTGTCTGTATCTTTGAGTGCAAGGACAGATGAGAAAGTTAAAATGGCCCTGCAGCAAGCCAAGCTGAGTGACCCTTGCTGCATTATAAAGCAGCAATGCAGGGTTGCTCACATGAGTAGCAGCAATAGTGAGCACTGGCTCAGCCCACCAACTCCTCCTGCAAACAGGTGGTAATGCGTGAGGAGGCCACTGATGAGCAGACTCTGACTGAGGAGATGGAAGAGTTCATGGGGCTTGGCTCTGCTTGCTCCTGGCTATGAATTTCCTCAAGGAAATTTCTCTGTAAGTTAAATTGTCTGAATGCCAACTGGAAGGAGACAGTTCTGACAAGTATGGAGGCTTCCAGTCCAGTGGATCCTGACAGAACATCACAACCTTGAGATCCTTTTAGCATGTATCCCTGAGTGCTGCACTGAAAGGGGGCAGTATAGCACACGTCTGGAGGTTTCTGGATCCTGTCCAGTAGATTCTGGATCAGAATGTGCTATTGAGTCACAACTGACTTGTGGCAATCCCACCCATGCTGTGTCCTAGGCAAAATATGAGCAGAAGTGGTTTTTGCCAGTGCCTTTCTCTGTGCAGCAACCCCAGTCTTCCTTGGTGATTTCCCATCCGAGAACTGACCACAGCCAACACTGCTTAGCTTCCAAGACCTCTCAACCTCAGGCCAAACTGGGCTATTCAGGCTGACAGTAGAACCTGACACGTGTACAATTTATGTTGCGGAAGCCTTTTTACACAAACAGTGACTAAGACTGGCAGCATCTGATCTCCCTCAAAATCTATCACAAGTTTGATAATTAGGGGAGGGTCAGTGGCTCAGTGGTAGAGCATCTGCTTGGTAAGCAGAAGGTCCCAGGTTCAATCCCTGGCATCAACTCAAAAGGGTCCAGGCAAATAGTCATGAAAAACCTCAGCTTGAGACCCTGGAGAGCCGCTGCCAGTCTGAGTAGACAATACTGACTTTGATGTACCGAGGGGGGGGTCTGATTCAGTAGAAGGCAGCTTCATATGTTCATAATTAATCATTAAAGCCTACCTGCATAACCAAAGCATAGGTTAACCCTCTAGGACGGTACCATTTTAGAAGGTAGGCAGGGGATACATCTGTCTAATTAAATGTTAAATGTTCTACATATTTTTTAAAAAAGCAAACAAAATCTTCTTGAATGGATAAAACCTGCAGGTCACTGAAGCAAAAATTCATGCCATGCTGCCTCTCAACACAAACACATTTTTGATGGGGGGGAAACTACTCAGTTATTCACCATTCCTCCCTATCCTGTATTCTGAATTTACACCATGCTGGGGAGACTGTAATATATATATTTTATTTTTTAAATGCATAAACCAAAGGATAATATACTATAACTCCACTTTAGTTCAAATGAGAACATCAGTTTCATTAGAAAACAATTTTCTTTTTTCAATTAACCATGTGGCAGTGGTCTCATTACTAGAGACGTGAGACTTCACAGTAAGCACTTTGTACCTAATATATCTTACACAAGAAAAACGGGCATTATCTAGGAGTAAATAATACTTATACGAGCTTTACATGCCTATGCAGCTATTAGGGCTCTCTTTCAAAAGAATGTTTAAGACACATTTGATATCAAGGATATAAAAACAGCTGCAAACGTTTCTGTTTCCCTGGAGATGCTAGTTTAGTAGAAGGCTGAGCATTACCACAGCAACCAAACTACAAAAACAGACCATGGGCTCATGCCCCATTATTCTGGCAAAGTAATTTATATTACAGGAACAGACTAGGGCATGAATATTGAAAAACAATCAAAGTAAAAAACTGCTGCTGAAGTATCATTTTAGTTTGCCATCTTGAAGTCCTCAGATCACATGCTCACAATGTTGTTATGAAAGTCAGTGCCCAAGGTTTTGTAATGCTGAACCAACCACTCTGGTGTGAAGGACTCCAGATTAATTCACAGTGCATTTTTCCAAAACATCCATTACGAATTTGTGCTAATAAACCAGAGCAAAAATATATCAAGTTACAGTCCTCATACTGAGACAGCTGTTCAGAAAAGCATGAGGGGGCGTGCTTTGAAGCCCAAGAAAGTACCTTCAAGTCACAGAACTTGAATGTTATGTTTCCAAGATGCATTTATAGAAGCCCAATTAGTTGTTCAGGTGCAAAAAGGAAGTTTTAAGCTCACTTGAATAATCTATGAAGTACCTGTTTCAAGTTTTCTTACTCCTTCATTGTCACACCTCAATACATACACAGTTCTTCATCACAACCTTGCTACATCCCATCCACTTTTAACACATTTTTAAGGATAGTTCCTTTCACTTCAACATGCGCACTGCCAGCAAGTACCATTGCCACAGCCACTCAGCACACATTAGATTCTGTAAGAGGGCAAGCTGATCCTCAGGGGCTAGGTTTGGGCTTTAGGGTAATGGCTAATAATTGTCCTGAAAGATCTACTCCAGGTATCTGCAATAGGATTGCCAAGTCCCCCCTGGTCACTGGCAAGGGATGGGGGATAGGGTTGCCAGATCCAGGTGGACAAGGTCCTGGAGATCTGATAATGGGGGCCTAGGGAGGACAAGGACAGATGTGGGGTCCACCCTCCAAAGCATCCATTTTCTCCAAGGGAACTGATTTCTGTAGTCTGAAGATAAACTGTAATTCCAGTGAATCCCCAGGTCCCACCTGGAGGCTGGCATTCCTAGTCTGCAGTCTATGTCTCCAGAGCCCAGTGAAATATTGAAATAGTCAGCATATGAAGGAAATGGCGGGCTAAGATTTTAATGAGACTGAAGGGTTTCTTAGAGATACTTTACAGAAAGGGAACTGAACAGTTCTCCAAAGGAGAACTGTCACAATCCCACCTTGCTTTCCGATCTTCAAGAAAAACAGCTGTGTGGAGTTCCCCATCACTCAGCTGTTTGGTTTGCTTTCCGCTCCCCACAAAAAACCATGGGAACAGAAAGCAGGGGTTTAAATAGCTCCAAGCCTGGGGCTGGCTGCCCAAGAAAGCCCCTTGGAACAGCTGATCTGCATGAAGTAAACTGCTCCATGTGGATCAACTGTTTAAAGGGACTTTCTTTAGCAGTCAGCCTTTGAAAGCCCCTTTAAATCATTGATCTGCATAGAACTCCATGGCTGGCTGCCCAAGAAACCCCCTTTAAACAGGTTCTGTGTGGAAGATTAGCTGTTTAAAAGGGCTTTCTTGGGCAGCCCCTTTAAACAGCTGATCCATGTGGAGTGGAGCAGCCAGACAGCTGAACCGCACAGAGCAGGTTGCCACCATGGCTCAGCCGTTTTGGCACAAGCTTCACAAGCCTAGTTCTGTTTGTATGGGAGACACATTTTGGGGAACTGCATTTTTGTGGTTCGTGCCCATCCCTAGTCAGTCTGATACAAACTGTGATTTGTTTCAAAGCAGAAGTCATTAATTGCCTCCAAATAAACGAGGGGAGGAGAGAGCTATGACTGCATACAGTTCACATTAGTCACACCAAGCCACAATTTGGTGTTTTAGACTATGGACTTGTCTTATGGGACAGACACGGGACGGAGACAGTGTTGGTTGCCCTAGTAGATGACCTTCAACGGCATCTGGATCGGGGTGGCTCGGCGGTGCTGATGTTACTAGACCTGTCGGCGGCGTTCGACACGGTCGACCATCGGCTACTGACGTGCCGCCTCGCCGACGCGGGGATTCAGGGGTTGGCCTTACAGTGGCTTTCCTCTTTCCTGGAAGGTCGGGGACAAAAGGTCGCAATAGGGGGGGAGCTATCCCAGAGGTGCACACTTGATTGTGGTGTGCCCCAGGGGGCGGTTCTCTCCCCGATGTTATTCAATATCTACATGCGGCCTCTTGCCCAGATTGCCCGAAGGTATGGGCTGGGGTGTCACCAGTATGCTGATGACACCCAGCTCTATCTACTAATGGGCGGCCGGCCGGTCTGCGCCCTGGAAAATCTTGACCGGGCATTACGGGCCGTGGCTGAGTGGCTCAGACTGAGTGGGCTGAAGCTAAATCCAACGAAGACAGAGGTCCTTTGCTTGGGTCGCCGCGGCCCGGGAGGGGGGATCCCCCTGCCAGCTTTTGACGGTGCGCCGCTGATGGCGGCGGACAGAGTCAGGAGCTTGGGGGTGCTGTTGGAGCCTTCCTTAAAGATGGAGGCTCAGATAGCAGCCGCTGCCAAGTCCGCATTTTTTCATCTTAGGCGGGCAAGGCAGCTGGCCCCCTTCCTGGAGCGTGACGACCTAGCAACAGTGATCCATGCTACGGTCACCTCGAGGTTGGACTACTGCAATGCCCTCTACATGGGGCTGCCCCTGTCCCGGACTCGGAAACTGCAGCTGGTGCAGAATGCCGCAGCCCGGCTGTTATTGGGTCTCCCAAAGTGGGGACACATTCGGCCGGGTCTTCGGACTCTGCACTGGCTTCCAGTGATGTACCGAGTCCGGTACAAGGTGCTGGTTATTACCTTTAAAGCCCTATATGGCCTGGGACCTGCCTACCTGAAGGACCGTCTCTCCCCACATGTTCCCCAGAGAGCACTGAGGTCAGGAACACAAAATCTCCTCTCTATCCCCGGGCCAAAAGAAGCCCGCTTGAAAATCACCCGAGAAAGGGCTTTCTCCGTTATGGCCCCCACTTGGTGGAATCAGCTGCCGGAAGAGGTGAGGGCCCTGCGGGACTTGGCTCAATTCCGCAGGGCCTGTAAGACGACCCTCTTCTGGCTAGCCTACACCTAGCTGGGATAAAACTTGACGTAACTGGCCAGCCATCTGTTTATATAAAATGACATGTTATTGGTTTTAAGCTGTATTGTTTTATGAAGTGAATGTTACTGGTTTTAATGTTAAATGTTAATTATTTAATTGTTTTATATTTAAAATTGTTAAATTTATGTTGATTAGTTGTTGGAAGCCGCCCTGAGCCACTTGTGGGAAGGGCGGGATACAAATCCCAAATAAATAAATAAATAAATAAATAAAGTTTTGGGTGAAAGTTCAATATTTCAAAGATTTCAATATTTCAGTCCCTGCTGAGACTGTAGCCAGGAGCCCTGGACTTTGCCCAAAGTCCAGCGCTGAAGACATCACTAAATATATTTTAATAATGAAATCCTAAACAGAGTTATACCCTTCTGCACCACTTGAAGTCTTGAGAGGTATAACTCTATTTAGGATTACACTGTCAGCATATCAGTGGAATGAAATAATTCTTATGGGCTGATCCGCCGTTTTTGTAAAAAATAATCAACTATGAGCAGTGACAGTTTGTTAACCAGTAAATGATCACCTATCTTGACCTCTTATGTCTTATCCCAAAAGAATAATTTATAACATTATTAAACATTTAATTTCAAAAGAAAACATTTACCATAACAAAACAAACAGATCGAACAACGTTCTGAATTTCCATTAGGATTTCATTCGTCAAGGAACTGGTGTCTTAATATGAGCTTGATTTACTTTTCAGACCTTGATGTTATTGCTTAAAACACACACAACACCATGCAAAAAATCTAAGGAAAATTAAAGGTTCAGAAATTCTTGGATGCAAATTTTAATCCACTTGTTTCTTCATGCTCATTCACAGCATTCTAAATATTCATATAATGATATACTATTTACTTTTAAACCATTTGTTTGATTACATTTAACTTGCATAGTAGCAGAAGTAAATCTGAACAGATTAATGTAAGCAACTATTATGGGCAACTTTCGAGTTGTTCAAGTATAACATAATTTAACAATAGCTGCAGTTCATTATTGAAAGCAATACCTATTTATTTTTTTAAAGAAATCTTTGTTACAGTAACACACCAAAACCAAAAAAGCTTAAATAAGTATTGTCATTTATCATCATCTACTGAAAACTGGCCCTTCTAAAGCTTTGGTTGATTATCTACCAATTAAATTTTGCACCCGCAACTAATATGGCCAGAAACTGCATAAATGCTATGTCAAAAGCTTTTAAATATTCCATTTCTAAGGAGCCTTTTCATATGGATCTGTTGCTGAAGAGCTTCTAAACATCTGCCAGAGAATGCAATGCAGAATATTATTCAGCATGTTTTAGGATGCCCTTTTATGCGCCCCATGGTGCAGAGTGCTAAAGCTGTAGTACTGCAGTCCTAAACTCTGCCCACGACCTGAGTTCGATCCCCAGCGGTAGCTGGGTTTTCAGGTAGCCAGCTTGAGGTTGACTCAGCCTTCCATCCTTCCGAGGTTGGTAAAATGAGTACCCAGCTTGCTGGGGGGAAAGTGTAGATGACTGGGGAAGGCAAACCACCCCGTAAAAAGTCTGCCATGAAAACGTTGTGAAAGCAACGTCACCTCAGAGTCGTAAACGACTGGTGCTTGCACAGGGGACCTTTCCTTTTCTTTTCCTTCATAGCATTGGAAGAAAGGCTTGGCTAAGACCCACTGTACCTCCCACTCATCTGTGGGAAATGACTAAGTTCAGCAGTTTCCAAGGTGGTGCCCAGGCTAATGTGTTTTCTGGTGTCCACTTGCCACCCCTGCTTCCATACCCTTCCTTATCCTTTTACAATACATGATTCTATCTACTTTTTCCTACCTGATTGTTTCACGATAATTGAAGGACAAATGACTTTTAGAAAAGGTGGTCTGCCATTCGTCATCTTCTCACTGAGGAAATACTGGTAAGTTTCCAAGAAAATCAAGGAATTCTAGGGGCACAGTGTAAAAATGAAACAGGAAACACTCATCATGGTTGTCCCATTTTGAGTTAAGCTAGGCTTTTAGGCTTGCTTCTATTTCAAATTAAAATTTGGGAATGTTTCAGTGCTCCGATTAAGTAAGAGACTGAGGGAACTGGCACAGTGTAGGTATGCTATGAGCAAACTTTGCCACACAACACCACCAATGTTTTCAGCCCTCGTCTGCCTTCCAATTCTGAGCACCTGCTGTGCAAAGACTGCCATTTGTACTAAATTATGCCAAATTATACAGTATTTTAGGACAGCACATTCATCTTATGCTGGGCATACTGGAACTAATTTCGTCTGGGATAACAAGGCTATCTGTATTATATACAAGTACTAAGAGGGGTGGGTTTGAGATGCCAAATCCGGTACCAAGGAAACTACATGCTTTATTTACAGTAGTGCAGAGTAGCGCTGTGTAAACTAACAACTTCTATCAGTGGCTCTAAAACTGTGCTGCGAGAAGCATCTTTTGATTTAAAATTTCCTTGGACTCCCATGCCCTTCTTCCTATGATGGTTTGCAGCATGTGTCAGGCAATCCCATTCAAAGAATGTGGCAAGCTATGCATGCCTCATGGAGACCTCTGTTTGCAACTATCCTCAGAGCAAATGATAACTACACTTTACTTCAACTTATTTTTAAAGGATTAGTGTGGTCTATGATAGGTCTCAGAGTCAAAATTCAAAAGGCACTGGCACAAATTCTGACCAATCTCCCTTAATTCCATGATATCAAAATTCCTCAGTAGATCCCAAGAATTTATGAATGCTGACCTTATGGATTCATGGAATCCACCTACTGCATGCATCATGGGATTTTATTCCATCAAGTTGCAGCTGATTTATGGTGACCTCACAGAGTTCTCCAGGCAAGAGACTTCAGAGTGATTTGCCATTGCCGTCCTCTGTGTTGAGGCTCTGGTACTCTTGGTGATCTCCCATTCAAATACTGCCAAGAGCCAATCCTGCTTAGCTTCCAAGATCTGATGAGATTGGGCTAACATGGACTATCCAGGTCAGGGCCAGTTCTACTTATGAGATGTTAAAAGAAAAAGCAGCAGGTCTAGTTGGCATAAAAGCTGTCAGCCTTCTGTGGGATTCTGAGCATAAGTTAAAACACGTAACACCCCTCATTGAGTTTAGGTAAGAAATTATGCATGTGACTGCATTAAGAATGAGAACCTGTCCTTACCAACTACAAAGTGTGTAAATGGAGCATACTGTAACATGAAGGCTAGGTTTTATACCGAGACCACCAAATTCATTTGGATTCAGATATGGATTTATGAGCTTTCAAAAAATAAAATATTACCACCTGCAAAATATTTTTGGTTTATAAATAAAATCCAAAAGAATCCATTCTTCTCTACTCATCACACCAGAGGGAAGTCAACAGGATTCCAAAACAATGAAAAGCATCCTCGGGAGGCAGAAGCAGACGGTTGCTCATTAAATAGAAAACATTTGCTGCTTTAATTCTATTCAAAGTCAGAAGGCCAACTTATGCCAACTACCCCACAGAGATCAAGAGACTGCTCTCTAAAGAGCTACAGCATGAGGCCTGGATTTTTTTTTTTTGGCAAAGCTTGTACTACAGAATCTGATATTTAAAAGATAAACACTGTTTTAACACAGAACTGTGAAGTGATTAGCTACATTTTAATTGTGACTGCACAATTCTACAATGTACTGTATTGTCATTTTAGTATTTTGTACTGTATATGGTCCAACTACCATCTGCATTACAATTAGACTTGGATGCTTCATCTTACTGTGCTAGTCTTCATATAATAGACCGAACTGTAGGCCAGGCACACTATTGCAAGGTGTGCACAGCTGGTTGAAGTGTATCTTCAAAAATTAAGCACAATGTTGGATGCATCCACAGGGGGAGAGGACACTGAAGCATTAATTCTACCCCCACCATACATGGGCAGCAAATTCATCCCTGATGCAGCCTGCACTGCAGTTAACAGCCTTAGGGGGATACCAGAAGCATCACCATCCTAGACATTCAAAGAAGGAAAACACCTGGAGTCCAAGTATCAAGCACAGGTGGGCTGGCCCTTTTACATACTGGAAAAGTTCCTGGATGTCCACTGGCTGGCAGAAGCAAGCACATCACAGGGACTCCGTGGCTCCACTTGCTCATACCAGGATTTCCTGTTGCTTTCTTTTCAGATAATAGCAAAGTTGGTTTGGAAAAAGATACAACAGCAAACTATCATGACATGTGGAATTTAGCCTTAGGTGGAGTTTGGGCTGCATTCCCAAATGACCCAACTCTGAAAAGACCTGGTCCTGGCTCACCAGGGCCTGCTAACAGCCTTACACCATCTGCAGGCTGTGCCTTGATCAGAAGGCTTCCCTTCAAAATTCTTTTAAACTTTCCCTTGCAATACTTGTCAACTTTTGGTCTCACGCTGGTAAGTCTGCCATACCAACTCAGATTATTTTGCTTTAGCATAATTGACTCTGCAACTACATAATCTATGATTATTGGAAGTTGCATGTAAATACGAACGGGCTCTCCCTCCCACAAACACAGTTTTTGAACTTCCTGGATATTCTTTTAAGTCACTTTCTCTCATCTTGTACAGTTTACACTTAAAAGAAAAGTTCTTATAGTGCTCTGAAATAAGATTTACGTTGGTCCCGCAGTAGCCTTTGTCTTGGTCTTGTTCTCGGCTCTCAAGTTTGCACAGGGCAGGGAGCAAGCAGCCCTGCTCCAGAGATGCCAATGCAGGATCTGAGAAAAAAGCCACCTTGAGGAGCCCCGCACAGAAGGGAGGGAAGTGCTAAATGTGGAATCGGTCTTATTAGACTGCTGATTCACAGAAAAGTAAAAGAATAGCCCGCATTCATAATGTTCCAGAATCTCCTCCCCCCTTCTTATTACTACTTTCAAGAAGCTAGAAAGAATATCACTGATTTTATTATTCTCAGTCAAAATTGTAGCTTCCCTCAGAACAATGGCTGGAGGAGTTTTGTTCACCACTAAACAACTGAGCTCAGTATTCTTTACACATTTTGCCTCGTATGCTGGGATCTATAGGTACCTCATTTGTTTTGTTTTTAATGAGATCCAGGAATTTAGACCATCCAACTTCCCAAATGTACCCAACAGCTGGGCAAAACTTGTACAAGTGGGCGACATGACAGGGTTGAAACAATTTTTTAAACTGTTATAGTTTTAAAATTCCCCAGAAGCTCTCCCATTACCAAGAAGACTGAACCAACACATCTCTACTCTGACACTGCCTACAAAGTAGAAATTTCACAGCACGATCCTAAGCGGATCTACTCAGAATCTCACTGAAGTTCAACCAGTGAGAATTGTTCTTAAAATTGCAGTGTTAATGTGTCACCATAAGTGGAGAAGCAACATTAATCATTAGTGATACTTCTGCACTTGTCCAAGTCCAACCATGATTAACATATCAGTACTGCTGAAAAACAGAACACAACAAGATGTATAATCTGATAAAAATTTAAAATGTTTAATGTAATTATTTTAACTTATGTACCTTGGCAGGATATTTAACAGAACTGTTTTTAACAGGCTTATTAAGGAACAGGGCATTTTAACTAGAGTTCCACTGAAGCATATCTGCATCCTTGCAAAATTAAAGGTCAGTTGAGTCCACAGATTACACACTTTTCCAGCTGTGTATGAAAGAGGTAGATCACTTTACAGGTGCATTTCAGAAAAGGAAAAAAATATCACCCCGGTCAAATGCAGGAAATGTCAAATTTGGAATGAAAAGTTATGTTAGAAATGTAAAACAAAGTTTTCCCCTCCCTTGCTCTTAGTGGTAGTATAAAAAAAGGAAGTCTATGAGTCACAGGGGACTAGAAAAACATTTGAGCTTTACGACTGGGCTTTGGGAGGTATGTCTACATTCAAGAATTACAGTATGACAAGAAATGTGGTAGATGTTAGGATTTTTTTTTTAAAAAATGTGTGATATCAGAGTACTTCAAGTGGTTTTGGCCTCCCTCCTTCCATTTTAGTGAGTGAAAGTCAAGCTTGAGTTACTGGAATTTATAATATTAAAGTAAATCTAGCAGCTGATGTACATTGTACACCTCATACTTGTATACTTGGTATCACAACAAGATTTCTAATTACTTGTGGATAAATTCATCATTACCTACAATTACTTAGCTTTCAGCATCTTCTCTATACTTGTATATCCCTCTCCATTATAGCTGCAGGTTTTCAAAACAAATCAGCAAATACTAGATAATTTGATTGTTAAAACTACATCGGCCCTTCCTTCTTTTGTTCTTTCTCTTTCTAGGCTTGGGAATGATCTTGGATCCTGTCAAGAATCTGTGAGAAAAGATAATAGTTCTTCTTACACAATTTCTACTGTCCTTTTTTAAAAAAAAGAAGCATTCTGCTTTGAAATAATTAGTTCTTATCTCGTCAAGAAAAGAAGTCTAAATGTTTCTGCTGGACATGAAACTCTAAACAAACAGATTTTTGGCTGACGTACAGCTTCCTCTGAAAGTTCTGGTGGGCAAAAGTGACAAGAGTTTCAAGCTTAATGACCAATAACTTTTGAGCTGACTTAAAAAATAACCCTAGAAAGACTTCAGTCCAGAATAAACAAGATAAGCAGGCCACATGAAACACAACAGAGTTTTCTCTGTGTGTAGGAACATTGCAGCTTACTCAGTGGTAGAAGGAACCACAGGAGGTACTTTTAAAAACAGAAATGTAGCAGAAAGCATTGAAGCAATCCAGGAAATCAGCTGACAGACACATTGGGAATTCAAAGTTCCACATACTGCTGTATGCTTGAGTATGTTTTTGTTTTTGTGATGGTACTCACTGGTATTGAGTACCGGCACCTTTCTCAGGGCTTTCCCAGGTCCTGATACTCATGTGCTCCTAACCTGCCCCACTCAGCCAAGAGACTGGGGCCTCAGGAACAGCCTAGCACAGAGGGAGTGGGAAGCAGTGGAAACTGGCATCTTTTTTAAAACAAAAAAAAGCACTTGCTGTATGGCTCATATAAATGAGCTGTGTTCTTGCATGAGATCAAGAAAATCATGCTTATCTATTGTACAAGTTAATGGAAGAACAATAACCTCCCTAATGCAGTCATAAAAGCCTCATCCCTTTCAAAAATTAGACAGGTTAAATAAATAAGCCTCTCTATATAAGCCTCCAATATACAGGGGAAAGAAAGGAACTTTGCTAAATACAGGGGTTTTTGTTCTTGTCAATATTTAATTTTTAATGTTTTTTAAAAAAATAATTTTAATTTATTATAATTTTTTCTTGCCAATGTATAAAAAGGCCTTTGGTCTGATTTAACATAGCTCTTATCATACCCTTATGTGGTTCTGCCATTTTGGTAGCCAAAAATGGAGGATATTGTCTACATCATTCTTTCTAGAATCAGCATGTGCCCTAACCTAAACCATTTTAGACAAGCTCACTGATTTTAATGTGACTAGTTTAATAAGTGGTCAAAGTGGTGGACCAAAGCAGGGAAGATCCAGGTTCATGTCCCTAGTCAATTGTGAAGCATACCCCAATGACCCTGGCCCAGACAATTTCTCTCTTTTTTTAAAATATAAACTTTTATTTAGAATAAAGCAAATGCTTCAGTATCACAAACACAGAATATTAAACGTCCAAGGAACATTCTGGTAATTTAGAGTAAGCATTTATTTTTGCACAATCACAACATGTGGACAAAATCCAGAAAAGAGAGAAAAACAAATAATTCAGAAATTTTAAACATTCCCCTGCCCCACCACCACAGCAGCCTCCAACAGTAATTCATACAAAGAACAGGTAAGTGAAGCGCGCACATGTGTAAATATTACACGTTGACAAAATTTCTACAGATTCACCTTTACAGAGAACAAAAAGCTCTATGGGGCAAACACTGCCGTCTAGTCTTCTCCAGAAGAGTCTCGTTCAAACGTACAGTCCACAAAGCAAGTGTTGGATCTCTTGGGAACTAGAGGATGCCTTGATTTCGCAGTCTCAAAGCCCAAAAAGCTGAACATATTGAGCAGCAAGGCTCTGTCATCTTTGTTCTTGTGGAAACAAATGCAGATATGGTCAACTTGAAGTTGTTCTTCAAAAAACTGCAAAACCATCTTTGCTCCCTTCAAGCAGAGCACCATTAGACATTTCAACGTACAGGTGGTGGTTGCTCAGCACAATTCTCCAAATAATGTGCTTGGCATTCATCAGCCTAGACTGGACATTAAGGATTCTTATCCTGTTATTTAATGTGATCCCTCTGACTATTCCGTTGTCCACTTGGATCTTCAGAGGTGAGTAAGAAGCACCACTGAGGCCCCTGTCCCAGGTTACTACAACAACTGAAGGATACCGTGTAACTCCTCAGAGTGGTGCCGATGGGCAGGACAGGCATGTCTGAATCTTCTTGGTGGGTCTTTTTATTTTCTTTCTTCTCATGGGTGAAAAAGTGACTCTTGAGGATCTGCTGTAGGAAATATTTCACCATCCGAGCCACCCTCCAGTCACACCCAAGTAAATTCTTCACCTCCTCAGCTTTTAGCTACTCCTGTGTCTTTCCCTCAGTTGCACAAAATGGCATGATCAGACACTTTCTCTTCATCTAATCTCTTGCAGGATTTTTGTCTGAATAAATGGAGAGAACAGTGAAAGTAGAGGATAAATGAAGGTGGGGAGAACTGAAATCCTAAATGGAATGGTGGACAAAAATGTAAAAGGCTACAAGGTTGCAAATGATTTCTCCTTTTAAACTTAGTCTAGCTACACACAACCATCAATCTTAGATTTGATATTGATTTTGGTCTACTTTCTGTCATATAGGCCCATGTGATGAAAAGACAGTTTAAAGAGCAATCTTCAACAGGTCTACCCCGAATCCTACTTAAGTCCATTCAATGAGGGTTACTCCTAGGAAGGTGTTCTTATAATCGTAATGGAGGTCACAAATGTTTGTGCATTTTGATTTATTGTCTTCCTTATCTCAATAACTTGGAAACTGTAAGAGACACTGTACACATACAAAAGACAAAAATAGGATGTCTGCCCCAGATGTCCAATTTACAGGGTACATCAACCAAGTAGAAGACAAAGAAGAAAGAGAACAGAAGGACAAACCCATTTGAAACTATGTAGTGTGTGGATCTAAAAGATTACTGCCTGATGTAAAGAGAGAATCCAACACCAAACTGAAGCACTCAGCTTGTCCTCCAAGAGCTTGTCTTTTCAGAAAGCAACTTGTTTTAAAAACAGTAGGAGAAGACCAACCAATAGCAACACACCACAAAGAAACAGGTCGAGCCCCCTCTCCTTCTTCTCAGGGGACAATGGGGGAATTGTCATGAAATAATAAACAATTCTCATGTGCTAACCAGGAATTCTGTATGGACTCTGCTACAAAAAAAGAAATTGTTCCAACAGAGAATATGAAGAAATAAGCTTCTGTCATCACTTAGCACCACAGGGAACAAGCGTGTGATAAATGCAGGCTTATGGCATGCTGTCAAGGCCTTTTGGTGGGAACAGCTTATCAAATGATCTGCATTTCATTGTTTGACAAAACATAGCTTCAACCCCTCTTGCACTTGTCGGTTACCAATTTTACACTTTCTCAAAACTCACTCCTTTCCTTTTCCCCTCCAAAGCAATCATTTTGAGAAATGTTTGCATATTTTCCTCATTAAAACACTCTTCACAAATATGATGTCGATTCTGCAGTCTGCTGTTTATACGGACATTCTATTGTGGATAACTTCTGTCAGACCTAAATACGAATAGCCTTTTCCCATAATGGAGATGGCTAAAGATACTAGAAGCTCTGAGCTTTTATCTCACTGAAAGTTCAACCCTTCATAACTAACAAAACAGGGGTACCCACTACTGTCCTTGCTATGCATTCTGCCTTCAGGTTTGTTCACATCGCAATCACCTTCCTTTTATACTTAAGATTGCTAGTTCTTTTACACAAAGAAGATCCTAGTTCATAATGGCAGGGAGAATTTCAGAATGTACAGCTTTTACCCTCACTATAGTTCTATGACAGGAATTGGGAAACTTGCCTCTTTAGCTGCAATGTCCTGTGCCATCCCATTTCAGCATACTTGTTTGGCACTGCTCATAGAAAGACTAGAGTTTAAATTTCCTTATAGACAAATGAGTCTAATATCCCAAATGTCAAGGCTATATCCTCCCCTTTAATACTGATATTAAAACCATGTCTGTTCTACTTAATATTTACTGTTTGCTAATTAACTACTAATCACAGATAATAAATCCCTAGTGGAATTGACCAAATCTGGCATTCCCATTGGTTGTGGCATGCACTCCATCAGTGATTGGCTCATCAACCGCCACTCAAGAGAACCTGCATGTTATTGGGTCCACTCCCTACCATAACACAATCCAGGCAATAAGCCCCAGATCATGCCACAAGCTCACACTGATGCTAAATGATGCAAGGCTGAATATGACAGGAAAAGGTGGCAAAAATGCACTACAAACAAAAGGAATGCTGAGCTTTAGCATCTGTGTGACTGTCTCATGCCCCCACCCCCCATAATTATTTTTCCTTATCTCCATTCTGGGCTCCTTTCATGGGTTTGAGCCACCACAGACATGGGGACACACACACACACGCCGGGAAGGAAGCCAGCATCTGTTTCAGATGCGGGGTGGGTGGGAAGACAGCAAGTGTGGGGTGAGTGAGTGCCATGGGTGAGGGGAGTAGTGGCATGCCAAGAGTGCAGGAGTAGTTGAGAGGAAGAGGTGGTTGAGAGTGGCTGGTAGTTAGAGGGGGGTGAGGTGGGAAGTTGGAGGTGGATAAGAAGACAGCTAGGGTGGGGGGCACTTGCTCAGAGCCTCTTTCTACAATCTGTTGTATTTTCCCTCAAAACTGGCCTTATACCCCTGAAGATGATTGCACATGGACTGCCAAGATTTCCAAACTAAACACAAATGCTATTTTCTTTAACACTGTCCATATGAGGCTAATGTTGTTATTGCCTTCTCCATTTTGACTATAAACCATGTTTGAATTTCTGGGCCTTTGAAACTTGACTTTTACAAATTAAAGATGTTTATTCATAATTAAGGAAGATTTAACAATACATCTACACAAAATGTAAAAAGAAACCTTTCATCTTTAAAGCATTCAGCTATAAGCTTTAATTATGCTCTCGGGTGCTGATTTCCACAGTTTGTTCATTACTGATTTTCACAGTATTGCACTGCCTTTGCAAACATTAACCATTTCAACTAGGACATATTTTCAAACCATTTTTAACCTCTGTTTCTCATTAATATTCAGTTGTCTGGGGATAATAATTTTCATTAACTTGAGCAGCCTCTATAAGCCTGAAACAAGATTTTTTAAAATGGACCACCTCTGTGTGGTTATGTGTGAGAGACTTTTTGCTTGCTACATGTTCTCAGAGAGTGTCAAAAATGTAACCACAATATGTTGTATATTTATGAGAACTACACTGTAGTACAATGTTTAATGCATGAGGCCTATGAGGGGTTTGCTGCAAGAAGGCATTTATTTGCACTCCCTCTCAGCATGTCAGGCATATGTAATTTAGAAGAACCCATAAAGTGACAAGTTAAAGGAGCGCAACAAAAACACGCACTTCTAACATGAAGGCTGGTGAAATTTATTTTTAATAAGAAGATCTTCTACACTACACTCTTGTGATCACCTAGGTCATGTGAAAGCTTCTTTGCCATATCTTTCAACGTCAGCCACAATAGGCAAGCAACACACACACACACACAAAATGTTTATACTTCAAGCTCTTGGAAATACCGCGTACCAAACCTATACATTTCAAAATGGGACGGCAGGAAACATCCCTACAGATGAACCAATTCTGCTCTCAGTATAAGGTGATGGAGACCATAACTTGCCTTGACACAACTGGGCACTAATCCTCAAATTTTACAATGAGGCTAAAGATAACCTTTGCTCTGCTTTGTTTTCGAACTTCTATCCTATAAGCAAAAAAACCTGATCTAATCCAATTGTTTATACTCTTACTCTCTATGCTGTCGCCAGCAAACCTCTCTCTTGCTTCCTGTTCATTTTCTCAGCAGCTATCTCCAAAGGTTACAACCACCCGTCTTTTAGAAGGATACGGGAAATAAACTAGAGATTGCGGATGTTGAATGTGCTGCACAACAGTACACAAGAGGCCGCTAGATAACACTCTGAAAAACACAGGAAAGAGATTTGGAAACCTTTTCTTGGAAGATAATCAGCTTAGGTGAGCCCATGAAGAAAGGCAGCTGCCTTGTGCTTGAACCCAGTCAGTGATTTAGAGTTGAATATTCGCAAAAATCTCTCTACTGCAGAGTGTGAAATGAAATCAGAGTCTATCTCTGTCAGTTGCAGATTTTTCTAATCATTTAAAGACCTGGACAATTAGTCAGAAAACACTGTAAGAGTCAACACTGTTACACTTCCTTGGCTACAATCCAGCAAAATGACAGGTATGCCTAAGCATATCCATCTGTCTAATATGGTGGCCTTGGTGTTAGTCTGCTTTTTGAAAGTAATTGGAAATTAATCTTGCTTACTGCAGATATTGCTTTTCTGTTTTATACTACAGTTCATATGGGGACTTCTCCAGTGGTTTACACTATTTTTTTTTTAAAAAACATATGCCTAGAAACAACTCTAGTTTGTTGCCACATTCAAATCCAATCTTCTTAACATTTGTGCAGACAGGCTCTTCTAAAACACTAGAGAAACATTCCTTTAACAACGATATGATATCTTTTTCTTTATGCTATTTTGATTTGGGGATGGTACTGGGAAAGCTCGCTATACTAAGGCTACAACATTAAATGCACTTGAAAGCAATGGGATATATTGTGATGTGCTCCAGACTAGGATCAAAGCTACTGAAATGGATTGTTAAGAATCCTGCTCTTTCTCCCAGATGGGTCTCCACATTTCCAAATTCTTACATTCAGATAATAGCATAGGACTTCTTCATGGAGCATTTTTAGAGCTCAAATGCTAGGATGTCATGAATTGTTTTCTCTTCCTCTCTCACCATCAGCCTGCTTTGATCTGTATTCAGAATACTACACAAGTTAACAGCAAGACATTTTTTCCATCTCCTTTGTGTTGCATCTTTTCATAGCAACTAGAACAAATGTTCTGTTTTGAACCCTTCAATGTGAAATCTGAATTAATAAGTCACTTATGCAGCACTCAAGAACTACTGAAATCAGCAACATTTGCTATCTAAACTACATTCCACACCAGCTAAGAACTTAAGGCACATCACCAAATCTAAAGGAAAATGAACATATATTTGTTTATAGCAGCATTGGCAAATCTCCAAAAGTACTGAGGATAATCTATAACACATTTCCTTTATGCAGGCTTTGCAGAAAGCATGGTCCACCCCTAGTTAAATTCTGTTCCTTATTCTCCTTTATTCTCTCACATTTTAAATGCAGTTAATCATATTACAGATGAGGCAATCTTTCTGAAAATCTGAAGAGCTGTCGGATGAATGCCAAATATATGTGGATTGTTCAAGTTAAGAAGCTAGATGTATACATCATGCACGTAAAAAAACCATGGAGGGGCTGGAATTTAGAATAGAGAGGAGTAACACTGTCCCTCTTTATTATTTTTACTGTTTAAATTGCGTTTTACTCCTGAATTGTGTCACATGTCTAACCAGGGTTAGTGTGTAAGTGAAATTCTACAGAGGAGAAAAGTACAAGAGATTTACAGAGGAGAAATGAGCAGCAATTCAAGAGTTAAGCTCTCTCCTCTGCTTCTTTTCTGTTAAAAACTCCTCACACCCAAAGAAGCTTCTCTTTTAGAGAGACAGACAGACATAACAGTTGTTGTGCACATTTGCATACGATATGGAGTTACCCTCCCAACTCTGCATGACAAAATAATCAGATGCAGAACAGAAGATTAGGATTTCTAGGCCCAGAGCAACTGACATACCCATTCTCCAGGAGTCAGCCCCAGTGTTCCCTCTAAGCTGAGCTAGTGTGAGCTAGCTCACAGTTTTTTAGCCTTCGGCTCAAACATTTTTGTCTTAACTCAGGAAGCATGGCCCTGGAGCTAACTAATTTATGCAGTAGCTCACAATTTTAATACCAGTAGCTCATGAAGTAGAATTTTTGCTCACAAAAAACAGTCATGAGACTCCACAGCTTAGAGGGAGCATTGGCCAGTACCAGGGCTTTTTTTGTAGAAAAAGCCCAGCAGGAATTCATTTGCATATTAGGCCACACACCCACTGACACAATCGCTTTGCATGGGGCCTCGTTGGAGAAAAAGCCCAGTAGGAACTCATTTGCATATTAGACCACACCCCATGACACCAAGCCAGCCAAAACTGCGTTCCTGCTAAAAAAAAAAGCCCTGGTCAGTACCATCATTTTGGCTCTCACCAGAAAGCAAGCCTAGTTTAGTAAGATGCAGTGTGCCTTCATTAGGTGCATCCCAGAATCCCTTTTGATAGCAAAAGATTCCAATCCCCTCCAGCATATCCTCACTATCCTACCAGACAACTATGGAGGCAAAATTGCCTGAAGCTTACCCTAGGGCTGCCATCCCCCAGATCCCAGCAGGGTTTCAGGGGTTTCTCCCCATCATGGGCCAGCTGGCTGGTGGGAGAAAACCCTCCCCTAAACAAGGATGTCACCATGCAACATCCCCAATGTGATGATATCACCTGGGAGTGATGTCATTGCATTGGGGATATTACAGCAGAACACTCTGGTTTTGGGCAGACTCTATGGTTTAAGTCCATAGAATCTGCCCAAAAAACAGAGCATCCCCCACAGTGTCCTCAACACAATGATGTCACTTCTGGGTGATGTCATCACATCCTTGCCCATCCCCAAAATGCCCCCCAAATCCCCCCACCAAATCTGGCAACTCTAGCTCACCCCCACCCCGCAAAGCTCAATCAATCGAATAAGCCACCGTAGGATGTCTCCTTTACCTCTCTTTCATGGTGGCCAATGCCTTCCTCGGGACTTCGCAGATTGAGAACATGAACTTCCTGTGGTAACCCAGCAGTTCCTTGACTTGCACAGCCTGATAAGACAGTAAAGCTCTCCAGCAAGGCTTGCACAGGGTGGGAGCTATTGACAGGTGACAACACACACTCATTTGTGGGCGCAGGACCTGCAGAACAGAAGCAAAAATAAGCATAATTGGGAGAAGGTTATTAGCAAGCTAAATTGGGACAACTTTAAATATTCATAGGCCATTTGAAATTCTTTTGTTTGCTGACAAGTTGCTGAAGATGTTATGATAGTAATATACAGGTCTCATTTTAGGCAGGAGTGGTGCTCCGGAACCTCAAAATTGTGCTTTCTTTCTTACCCTCCCCCCCGCCCCCAAATACTTGCTGATCTCAGATTTGACAACATTTCTAATATTTCCCCACACAAAAAATGGGGAAATAACCAAAACATATAAAGCAGACAGATAGAAATCTTCATCATGACACTGTGGCCACATAAGAGAAAGTAATTTGGGAGTAAGATTTTATTATGACAAGTATAACTCAAGATGCATTTTAAGGTAGATGTTGAGCTGATATAATTTAGTATATCTTCTGGTAATGTCAGGGGTGTATGGCAAATGCAAATAAGTTGTGCTAATGAGCTCCAGCACCTCTTTTTTTACAAAATGACCCATGGTAATATATGATTTAACAAGGCTTTCTTGGAGGATGTAACATCTTGGATTCCTTCCAGTCCAGCTTCCACCCTGCTCACAGGACAGAGACAGAATGTGGTGCTTTGAGGAGAGTTGTCCCAGTGGCACCCATTAGAATGCTGTGTGCTGCAGGGAGTGATTCTCTCCACAATGCTTTTTAACATGTATATGTGCTCTCTCTCCCAAATTATCCAGAGATTTGGGCTGGGTTTCACCAATATGTGGATGACACCCAGCTCTATCAACTAATGGACAGCTGCCCAGACTCAGCCCCAGAGGAGCTGGGTGGAGCATTATAAACAGTAGCTGGATGGTTACAACAGAGCCAGCTGAAATTAAACACTGAAGACCGAGGTCCTGTGTCTGGGCTGCAGGGGTCTGGGATCAGTGATCAGGCTCCCATCACTTGATGTGGCTCCACTGGTGCCAGCGTCGGGAGTGAAGAGCTTGGGGGTACTCTTGGATGCCTCTCTGACTATGGAGGCCCAGGTTGCCACCATTGCCAGATCTGCTTTTTTTCCATCTAAGGCGGATCAGGCAACTGGATTCATATCTCGCCCCCCATGACCTGGCCACAGTGACCCACATGATGGTCACTTCCAGGCTGGATTATTTTAACTCTCTTTATGTGGGACTGTCCTTGGCTCTGATCAGGAAACTCCAGCTGGTACAAAACATTGCTGCACAGATGTTGACTTCACTGCCTATACCGGGCACAGATCCATCCTGTGCTCCACAACCTGCACTGGCTGTCTATTGAGTATTGGGTCCGCTTCAAGGTGCTGGTACTTACCTTTAAAACCCTTGTCATGATCCTAGGCCTAGTGAGGCCGACATGCTCCAGAGAAGCCTTTGTAGGAGTGGCTAGTGGGCCTACATCTCCTAGGATCCCTTCTGTCCCTCTGATTGAGTGAAAGAAGTTTTGGAGGGAAAACTTTCCCAGAGGGGTGGGACCTGGGAGGAAAGCATAATAGGCCAAGCCACAGACAGGGTGTGTTCTCTCTGGAAAATGCTGCAGGGAGAAAGGTTCTCTTCGGAGAGACTGCAGCAGGAGGAGGGTTCCCTCACTCAAGGAGGGGGAATCTTTGGTATCAGAGAAAAAAAAATGTCTAGACGGATGTGTCAGGGCTGTTTATTTATTTACACCAACCTTTACTGTTTCTTATTTCATTGTGCACTGTTTATTTTGTTGTTCTAGAGCACTTATAATAAATTTCTTATTGTTAGCTTGCCTGGTCCTCATGTCTCTTCGGTCACAGTTAAAATATTTTACTAAAAAGGAAGACACAGGAGTGGTTGGGTGCCCTGAGCCCTCCTATACAGACCCTTACCAGAGTGGTGGCAGCCAACAGAAGGTCCTTCCTAGTTCCATGCTGTGTGACAGACCTATACAGACAGGGGCCTGCATACATAGGGGCCTGCCTCTCCCCATATGAGCCCCACTGGTCTTTACAATCATCTAACTAACACCTTCTGGTGGTCCCCAGCTCCAGAAATGTTTGGCTTGCCTCGACTAGGGCCACGGCTTTTTTGGCCTTCACCCGTGCCTGGTGGAATGAGCTCCCCATGGAGATCTGAGCCCTGTGGGATCTTTCGCAATTCCACAGGGCCTGTAAAACACAGCTCTTCTGCTAGGACTTTAGTTGAGGTGGCGGATGTCATTCTTCATCTGGCCTTCCCCCCAGCATCTGAGATTTGAGTGGCCTCCAGATCTGATTGAATGGAATGTGTCTGCTGAGGCAGAGTTTTTTGGATGGGCTTTATCTGACTGTATTGGATTTTAATCAGTTTTTATTGTATTTTAGTTTCATTTAAATTGTTTTAATTTTGTTGTAACCTGTGCTGAGTCTGCTTTGGCAAGAAGGATGGGATACACATCGAAATAATAAACAAACAAACAAATGGTTCAATCCTGGGAAAAGAAAGTATTAAGTATTTGATCACAGCAAATTCATTCCTACCTCCATATCTTTATTTGTAAAGATATAATGATGGCTTCTCTAAACTTGTTAGAATAAAAATCTCTCAGTGTTCTGTGCAATACAAAGTAATAGTTCATCAACCCAATTATAATGCTCTTAAGAAAGAGAGGAATGAGATGGGGGAGCAGAATAAAAAAGGAGGCACTGGGGTGGGACTATCATAGGATGCTATCAGTTCCTCTAATTACAGATCTGGAGGAAAACAAACGTAACATTATCTCTACATTTGTATTGATCTTGAACAGATCTGTACTGCAAATATTACTCAGATAAGCTGCCACAATTCTGTAGACAGTAATCACTGAACAAACAGATACATCTTTCTACCTATATTATTAGGTCCAACTGCAATGACCTAAACTGATAACAGCCTTCTACCTCTCTCTCTCTCTCTCTCTCTCGGCTTGGCTTCGCGAACGAAGATTTAAGAAGGGTGCAATAGTCCACGTTTGCTGCAGGCTCGCTGGTGGCTGACAAGACCAATGTGGGACAGGCAGGTCCGGCCACAGCGGCTGCAGGGAAAAGTCTGATTTAGGGTTGGTCCTGTGCGATTCTTCCTCAATCTCCTTTTGTCCTCAAGACCAGCTATGCGTGCGTTCTCAAAGGAAGAGACAGCCTGGTGGATGGTGTGCCTCCATGCTTTGCGATCTGAGGCTAGGTCAGACCACTGGTGATGGTTGATGTGACAGGTGCTAAGGGATTTCTTCAAGGAGTCCTTGTACCTCTTCTTTGGTGCCCCTCTATTTCGATGGCCGGTGGAGAGTTCGCCATACAGGGCAATCTTGGGAAGGCGGTGGTTTTCCATCCTAGAAATATGCCCTGCCCAGCGCAGCTGCGTCTTCAACAGCAGTGCCTCGATGCTGGTAACCTCTGCCCGCTTGAGGACTTCAGTGTTGGTCACAAAGTCACTCCAGTGGATGTTGAGGATGGTGCGAAGGCAGCGCTGATGAAAGCGCTCAAGGAGTCGCAGGTGATGACGGTATAAAACCCACGATTCGGAGCCATAGATGAGGGTTGTCATCACAACCGCTTTGTAAACATTGATCTTTGTGCCTTTTTTCAGATGCTTGTTGCTCCACACTCTTTTGTGCAGTCGGCCAAATGCACGGTTTGCCTTTGCCAGCCTGTTGTCAATCTCCTTGTCGATCCTGGCATCTGAGGAGATGATGCACCCCAGGTAGCTGAACTGCTGGACTGTCTTCAGAACTGAATCACCCACAGTGATGCAGGGAGGGTGATAATCTTCCTGGGGTGCAGGCTGGTGGAGAACTTCTGTCTTCTTCAGACTAACTTCTAGGCCGAATAGCTTGGCAGCCTCTGCAAAGCAGGACGTCATATGCTGCAGAGCTGATACCGAGTGGGAGACGAGTGCAGCATCATCAGCAAACAGTAGCTCTCGGATGAGTTTTTCCATTGTCTTGGAGTGTGCCTTTAGTCGCCTCAGGTTGAACAGGCTGCCATCGGTGCGATAGCGGATGTAGACACCATCGTCCTCATCTAGATCTACTGCGGCTCTTTGAAGCATCATGCTAAAGAAGATCGTAAAGAGAGTTGGCGCGAGAACGCAGCCTTGCTTTACACCTGTGCCTATTGGGAAGGGCTCCGAGAGGTCGTTGCAGTGTCTGACTTGGCCTCGCTGGTCTTCGTGTAGCTGGATGATCATGCTGAGGAACCTTGGGGGACATCCTAAACGTTCCAAGATTTGCCACAGGCCTTTCCTGCTAACGGTATCGAAAGCTTTGGTAAGGTCGACAAAAGTCACATACAGAGCCTTGTTCTGTTCCCTGCATTTCTCTTGGAGCTGCCTGAGAACAAATACCATGTCGGTGGTGCTCCTGTTAGCTCTGAAGCCGCACTGGCTCTCTGGGAGGAGTTCTTCTGCAATGGTGGGCACCAGTCTGTTCAGGAGTATTCTGGCAAGGATTTTGCCTGCGATGGAGAGCAGGGTTATCCCCCGGTAGTTGGAGCAGTCTGACTTTTCCCCTTTGTTCTTGTATAGGGTGATGATGATTGCATCGCGAAAGTCCTGTGGTAATTTGCCTTGTTCCCAGCAGGTGACAAGTACTTTGTGAAGTGAGCTATGTAGTACTGTGCCCCCATGCTTCCAGATCTCTGGTGGAATTCCATCAACTCCTGCTGCCTTGCCACTTTTCAGTTGCTTGATGGCTTTAACAGTCTCTTCTAGGGTGGGGATCTCATCCAACTCTGTTTTCACCGGTTGAAGTGGGGTGAGGTGGATTGCTGAATCTTGAACTACGCGGTTGGCACTGAAGAGAACCTGAAAATACTCCAACCACCGGTTCAATATGGATGCCTTGTCTGTGAGGAGCACTTGGCCGTCTGCACTATGCAAGGGACTCTGAGCCTGATATGATGGACCATATACTGCCTTCAGGGCTTCGTAGAACCCTCTTAAATCACCAGTGTCTGCACACAGCTGGGTTCTCTCTGCAAGCTTGGTCCACCACTCGTTCTGAATGTCTCGAAGCTTGCGTTGGAGGTTGCTACATGCAGCGCGAAAGGTTGCTTTTTTCCCAGGACAGGAGGGCTGAGCAAGATGTGCTTGGTAGGCAGATCTCTTTTTTGCCAGTAATTCTTGGATCTCTTGATTGTTCTCATCAAACCAGTCCTTGTTCTTCCTTGTGGAGAACCCGAGGACTTCTTCAGAGATCTGCAGGACGGTAGTTTTTAGGTGTTCCCAGAGTGCTTCTGGAGAAGGGTCTGTGGGGCAACTGAGGTCCTCAATTCTTGACTGGAGTTTTGCCTGGAAGGCAGCTTTAACTTCGGCTGACTGAAGGCTGCCAACCTGAAACTTCCTCCGAGGGATACCTCCTCTCCTGGGTGTGGGTTTAAAGTGAAGACGGAGATTGCAGCGTACAAGACGATGATCCGTATGACATTCTGCGCTGGGCATTACTCGGGTGTGTAAGACATCTCGAAGGTCTCTCTGGCGCACCAGAATGTAGTCGATAAGGTGCCAATGCTTGGACCGTGGGTGCATCCAGGTTGTCTTCAGACTGTTCTTCTGCTGGAAGATAGTGTTGGTGATGGTGAGCTGGTGCTCCATGCAGAATTCTAGCAGGAGGCGCCCGTTGTCATTGCAGTTGCCAATGCCGTGTTTGCCAAGTACTCCTTTCCAGGCTTCCGAGTCTTTACCTACTCTGGCATTGAAGTCGCCAAGGATGATCACCTTGTCCTCTGTAGGGGTCTTCCGTACGAGGTTGCGTAGATCAGCATAGAACTTGTTCTTTTCTGCAGGATCTGCTTGAAGGGTTGGGGCATACACACTGAAGAGTGTTACATGCTGCTTGTTTTGAAGTGGGAGGCGCATGGACATGATGCGATCTGAGTGACCTGTTGGAAGGTTTTCAAGTTTGGAGGCAATGGAGTTCCTGACCATGAAGCCAACGCCAGAAAGGCGGCTCTCAGCCTTTGACTTACCCGACCAGTAGAGGGTATAGCCAGCACCGTGTTCTTGAAGACTACCTTCCTCAGGGAAACGGACCTCACTGAGAGCTGCTATGTCGATATTCAACCTGAGAAGTTCGTGGGCAACTAGAGCAGAGCGTCGTTCAGGGCGACCACTGCCTACTGTGTCAAGCATGGTTCTGATGTTCCAACACGCGAGCTTTAGTCTTTGCACACTTTGTGAGGCAGGTGCATGCCTTTTCTTTGTTGTTATTTTTCGACCGCAAGTAAGGATGCCCGTTGACCGCGGCTAGCCAACTGGGGTGGGGGAGACGAGCTTTGTTTAGGCCACCTTTTCTAGGCCCCTCTCCGTGTGGAGCAAGCAGTGCTGTCCCTAGATAAGGCTGCTTGGTCGTTCAGGGTGCTGCCGAAAGATGCTTTCGTCTCCTTCTACCTTTCGTAGCCTTCTACCTACGAATATGATATATGTCCTTTCTAGTAACCTCTGCAACATAACACCATGCTCTTTTGTCCTGTATCAAAGTAGCATGGTTGTCTAGCAAGACCACCTGACAGCTGCAGCATGTGGAGTTTATATATGAAGTACATCTGCAGGAAGCTAAAGCAAGGCAAATGTTTATGGAAAACAGTCCTGCTTCTCCAAGTCTACGCATAAACCCATGGCAATAGCCCAGAGGTTTTGTATGTTTTTTTTTATTCTGGAGGTCACTGAAGAAGGACTGCAGTTTTAACTTCTGTCCCATAAACACTAAGTCATAAAATAATACACACTAGTTGAATGCAAGTTAAAAGCAGAAATTGTCTAATCTTGCATATTTTTAATCCCACCCTTCTAGAAGTTATGGACAATATGCCAAACTTCCCAGTCCTCCATGTTATTCTTGCAATAGTGCTATGAGGAAGGTTAGTTGAGAAAGAGTCTCACTAAAGGGCAAGTCTTTTCAAGTTATCCCTTGTGATGATTCTTAATCCTCACTCTGTTCTCCTGGACCAAGCATATTCGAAGGTTGTGGGGAATCTGTGCATGTGAGAGAGGGCTTGGATTCCCCCCTCCCTTCCCTTCTGGTTTTGTTTGCTTAGCCATTGCCACTGAAACTCTGCCCTCTATTTTGCTATCTACACTTTGAGATGCAGGCCCCACCCACAACCCTTCCCTAGCCGGTCAGAAGTTTCTGGTCTATCTTCGGACAAGCAGCCAGGCATTGTGGGTGAGATCTTTCAACACAGTCAGATCTTTAGAAGGAAAAATGATTTTCATTTATGAACATACATCCCTATTCATTAGAGCACACATGAATATTGCAGAACTATATCAAAACAATAAAGATGTATTACAGAACTAAGAAAAAGAAACAAAACATGGGATTAAGTTGTAGAAACCACTGGTTTTAGCTTGGTATTTAATTCTAAGGAACGGACACAAGCTAAACTGGAACTCTAAAACAGAGGCTGGTCATGGCAGACTTCATTCTGTTCCTCACCTGTTTCCTTGGCTTATGGCCTTCGGCAGAGTATGTTAAGCTTTTTAACTCTACCCTTTTGGCTGGGAAGGTTTCTCCCTGACCTATCCAGGAATTAAGTGTGAATTCCCACATGTGTTGTCTTGCACCTTTCTCCAACTGTACCAAAATTCACAACCCCAACGTTTATTGCTTCAGCTAGGATGCTGGAAACAGCAACCTATCTTTCTTCTTTCTGGCAGGTGGGCAAATAATCATCTTCATCCTGCTCATTTGTATCCACGAAGATATACTATCTATTCCAAGCCTAAAATCCCAAGAAGTTTATGGCTCCATTCTCAGGGAAGAGAGTGACCTATTTGGAGCTAGTGCTTCTTGCGTGGTAATCAAGATACTATGCATTCCTCTACCATAACACCCCACTCCAGGAACACTGACCATTCAGTGTTTTCTACAAGAATGGTAATAGCAGTGTTCTTGCCACCTAGGTTTGTCTTGCTGTTACATCGATGGGTTTCAGGAGGCCGGCAACAACTTACCTCTTCCATCAAACTTTTAACCTGGTTCTGATGCAATCTGTATGATGCATTACATCTATACATGCATGTGTTTGCCAACATTCTATAACACCCTAGAAACAGAACTGAGAAAGGGTCTACACAGCAGGAGGGGGCAGGATTGTTTCTCAGTGCTTGGGGCCAGTCAGGGTAGAGAAACAGGTTTATGCCATATCCCAGAAGTAGTTCTGAAAGAAAGCATTTCTTTCCTTTGTCTGAAAGAATAGTGAACAGATGTCTTATTTTTCCCTAAATGAATACAAATACTGCACTTAGGGAACCTAGTACCATCAGAGTGAAATCTGCTGGTAATGCTTATCACTTGCAGGCAGGGATCCCAAAAGCCTTTTCTAAACATGTCGCCCTTAATGGCAACTGGCTTTTAGCTAGTCAAAACTGAAGTTCTCATCACAACATAGTTTACGATGCAACAACTTTACAGTGGAACTATGTAAATAGGAAGAGAGACTCCCCCACAACGTTCTAGAGGTAACATAAATGGGGTAGCATTTGACAACTGGGATCAAAAGAGATGTCAGGATTTACCTTCACTCAAAGGACACCCCTTTACTTTCTCCGATGTAAATGAATGACAATAATGCATTCTTTAAAGAAACAAGGCAGGAGGAAATTTGTTCCCTGCTCCAACACTAGGCAGCCTAGCCACTACACAAAGGTCAGTGTGCATGCATGTCACAGCATCAGAGCTCTAAGAGACTGATCCCCCCGCCAAAAAAAAAAGTAAAGTGAAAGGGCCACATATTTCTCCAAGCATACATTACATTATACCATTTGCTGGTTACATACTTAGTCTACCTCATACAGCTGATGGTCAACATCTAGAGCTGTTCTATGGACTAGAATTATATGTGTTACCTTTTATAAGAAAGAAGAACATGGTCCTCAGGATTTCAGAGAACAATTAGGAAAATATGGCTTTAAAAAACAGCTAAGGTGCCCATGGTAGACGGCTGAGCACCAAGCAACATACTATTGCTCACAACACACATTTTCCTCTTGACACAGAAACCAGGAAAAAGACAAGAATGTTCTTCAGCAAGAGAGCTATCAGGTGTGGAAAGGTTGTAGCCATAAGGCCTCAAGAGATGCATAAAGGCCACATGATATGGTAAGAAAACAATGTCTAAGGAAAGATGTTATGAGAATAAGGAGATAAAGGAATTCTGGCTCAGTTCAAATTTAGCATACTTTTCCACCTCAGTTGCTTATTTCTCTTCCCATCTGTGCACTCATTTATCTATAAACTCAGAGTACTGTTGCTGGATATCCTTGTTAATTAAGCTTATGGAACACTGATAATTTCATTTGTGAGAAAAGATTGCAGGTGCTGGCAAATAACTACTGGAAGAAGGCAAGTTGTCGGGGATTCAGGAAAACAAGCTTTCAGGGACACAGGGATTCCAAAAGTGCTCTATACAGAAGTGGAACTGTATCAGTAACAACACTGGACAACATCAGTGCAGCCTAGCTTTATGCCAGTGCCATTGTGTAGTTTGGATGATACTATGTTTGATACCTTGTGTGGCCTACTAGAATGATGATCTTCAAGTTATATTCAAGTTACTGACAGCCTATTAAATTCTCACAGCCCCATGCATGTGCAAATAAAAACAATATGGAAAAAATACCCTTGCCCATCCACCATGAGTCGTTTTCTCCAACTAAGCCCATTCAGCATCAAAACAAAACCTTCATGGCTTTACCAGCTTACCTGTCCATTAACAAACTAAGTCCCAGCTACTATGTAAAGCTTGCAACAATTATATTCGCAAAGCACATCCTGTGCTTCTTCCCCCCCCCCCCCCCGCCTCCAAAGCCAGCAACTACATTCAGTTTGATCCAGAGTCTTCAAATCAGTTTGATTAGAGTCTTCAAATCGCCTGCCAGTGTTCCGCTTTAATTATTTTCCTTTTACATTTAAATGTTTCGATTTTTGGGGGGGGTGGTCTCTGATCAGAGGGCAGCCAGAATACCAGTGCTTAGTTAAATGTATACGATCGCTTGGAAATCGTGTCAATACTGCAAAAACAATACAAATTTAAATTACTAGATGAGGCAAGCAATGATATGTAAAAATTTCCTGTCAGTTCTCATGCAAATTACTGCACCTTGTGGTGGCTTTTGGAGGAGTCTTTTAAAACAGGGGTTCCCAACCCCCGGGCCAGGGACTGGTAGTGGGCTGTGGCCTATTTTCCATGGGCCGTGAAGTCTCGCCCCCCCCCCCCGCGGTGCCTCTTCCTCCCCCGTTTTCTCCTCCTTCGCCCCACACAGCCTCCCCCTCCCACCGATCAGCTGATCGGCTGGGAAAGCCACTGCAGCAGCTTCGAGCAATGCTGCCTTTGCCTCCTCCTCAAGCGGGAAGGAGGCAAGGGCAGCGTCGCTCACCACTGCTGCCAGCCGCTCTTCCTTTCCCTTTGCCTCCTGCCTCCCTGTGCCTGGGCTCTGCAGCCACGGCGTATGTGCCTCCTCCTCTGTCACCTCTTTCACTTCCCTTCCTGTTGCCTCCCCTGCCCTGGCCCTGCCGGCCACGGCGTGTTTGCTTCCTCCTCCAAGCCGACCACCCGCCCCCTCCTTCCCTTTCCTTCCTGTCCCGTCGCCTCCCCCCCGGTGGCGGCGACGGAACAGGACAGAAAGGAAAGGGAAGGAGGGGGTGAGCGCTGCGGGCCCAGTGTGTGGGGGAGGTTTGAAGCACTTTGGGGGGTGCCTGCCTGGGGCACAACATGCCCTTGGCTGCCACTGGCTGCAGCGGTTTCCCCCTTGCAGCTATTTGGCGGGGGGGGGGGTGCCTGGGAGGACTTCACCACCCCTTCCCCAGCCTTAAAATGGAAAAAATGGGAGGATAGATCCAGGTGGGCAGCTGTGTTGGTCTGAAGCAGTAGAACAAAGTAGGAGTCAAGTTGCACCTTTAAGAGGTGGTGAGGTTGCATGGGGGGGGAAGTAGATAGGAGGAAAATGGGGGGAGGAGGAAGCGGTGAGGCTGCGTGGGGGGCAAGGGAGGGAGGAGGAAAATGGGAGAGGAAAACAGGAGGGAGGAGGCACTGCGGGGGGGGAGGTCGAATTGGGTCCCCCCACCCTGCCTGCTTTGGGCCGCGGTTAGTGGGCTGGTCCTGGAGCCGGTCCCTGGGGCCAAAAAGGTTGGGGACCACTGTTTTAAAATGCATGAAAACTTCTACAATACAAGTTTGAAACGCCTGTAGAGAAAAGATCAGATCAAAACGTGTGGAGGAAAACGTTGCAGCAGCAGCTCCAAAACTCATCTCACTGAAAAAAATGTAGATGCTTCGAGCAGCAATAATGCAAAACAGTTGTGAGAACGTTAGGTAATGTAAAAGGTGAGTTTCCAATGCGGTGATAGTGAGTCACAAACTGTCAGTGTAAAAACACCCTTAGTGATGCCATTCATAGAAAACCCTTTGTCCAGCATTCATTGAAGGCAATGATTTTGATTTCTTCAACTTGATGCACACTTATGGTTCAAGAAACTATCACTTACACTAACAGCTACTTGTGAATACACAGCCATCCATTCAATTTGATGGCCATGATTTCCTTTGGCTACACTGAAAAATGTTTAAAGCTCAGCTGCCTTGTTCAAACAGGTTGTAACTTGCCCACAGTTCACTTTTTAACCAATCATCTAAAAGACCAATGAAGATGAATGGTAGGAGAAATGTATTCATTATAAATTTACTAGCATCATCAAATACATTGCTGGGGCTGTTAAGAAAAGCTTTGGTGAATCTACTGCCTTAACCATTTTCAACCGCCTCCTTTGATCCAACCAATGCCCCGTACAATTTTCTAGCTTAATTCTGATCACATGTAAGAGAAAGCCCCCTGCTTTTCATACACACGGACATCGTGATCACCAGTATGGTTGCCAGGGTGCCTGGAGTTTTGACTCGCACACATCTGCTGTAAGAAGTGGAGTTTGCCCACTGTTTCTAAGGCTTATGTGGACACTATAAGCCTCAGCTTTGCAGCAGCATTCTACATCTCTGGTTGGGTGTTAGCCAGACCTACAGACAAGCTTCCAGCTGCTCCTTGTGTGCTCAGTCTTGGCCGCTGCAGTGGAAGAAGCCACGCCACCATGAACTGTACAGGCAAACAGTTTCCAGTCTGTTTCCATGAACCAAAAGCTAATACCATCTTGTTTTCCTGACTCCATTACAGCAAAGCAAGAAACTCACGTATCCAACAGCTGCTTCAACTTCTGCATAAGACAATCAAGCTTATCTTAGGCGTGGATCCTGCCAGACCGCCTAAGCCTTTGTCTAACGGAACACAAGACGAAGACTGGTGCCAAGAAGAAGACTGAACAAGACGAAGACCATCTTCAGCCAGAGCCAAGTTCCTTTGTGTAAACCGGGTGTTACCTTAGGTAGCAATTTGGCCATCTATTGTCACCTTTTTAGATAAGTTTGGTAAACTCAAGCACACCTCCACCTCGTAATTTCCCCCATTCTTTCCCCCATTTTGGAGCCTCACCCTGGTCCATTGCAACCTGAAAGTCCAACCAGGTACCCCTGGACCAAGCTTGTTCATTGGTCAGTCATGGGCACCCAATTAGGTACCACCAATTAACTTGCTACTGGCTACTGCACTAGTCCAGCCCTTATGGTGACTGCAGAGCCTCCCTTTTTCTGAGGTCATGTACCAGCTGATCACCCGTCATCCACCCCTGTACCTCCCATCCCCTGAGAGTCCAAGGTAGTCTATTCAACCTCTGACCAAGCTCCACTCATGTGTGCATCTAGCAGTACCCCAGTTCCGCTGTCTAGATCCATCCCCAATTCTGGCCACAGCTGAGGGTCCCATTTCCCCTGTCCTCTATCGTTGCCATTGGAGCCTTCTTGAAGACTACGATCGGTAATTATCACCCTGTTTGTCTACCCATGTGTTCCCCTATCTATCTACTTTTCTTAGGACTGAATGTGTGTTTTGATGAGTATTTTATCTTGTATGGAAGCCTGTATTTTTACTTAAGAGTCCCTAATATTTTAAGCATTACTTTTCTGGACATGGAATCCTGTATACACAGGTAAAAAGATCCTGAATGAGCCAGGTGCCCACCTGACAATTCCCCAACCTCATTTTGAGGGCATTTTGGCTTACACACATGACATTAAGGAGTGCAATTACTTCAAAAGAAAGGGGGAGAAGTAGGCATGCCAACTTTCAGGTGGGATCTGGATTATGGGATTCTTCCAGAATCACAACTGCTTTCAGGAATACAAAGGACATTTACCCTGGAGAAACTGGCAGCTTTAGAGGAAGGACTGTGGCATCATATAATTTACTCCCTTCTCAAAACACCACCATCCCCAGGCACAGAAAGAGATTTGGAAAATGTATCCTGCTATGCACATCTGCATTGCCCTAACTTGTTTGCTTGTTCACGAAGTTGGTGGATGTGTGTGGAACACAATCACACACAATTTGGTGGATCAAAAACTGACTAATTAATAGGAAACTAATTAATAGTGAGTATAAATGGGCAATTTTCACAGTGCGGGGTGGTAAGCAGTGGGGTACCGCAGGGCTCAGTACTGGGTCCATTGCTTTTTAACTTGTTCATTAATGATTTGGAGTTCAGGGTAAGCAGTGAAGTGGCTATGTTTGCTGATGGCACTAAATTGTTCAGGGTGGTGAGAACCAGAGAGGATTGTGAGGCACTCCAAGGAATCTGTCAAGGGCAAGTGGGCATCAACATGGCAAATGAGGTTCAATGTGGTCAAGTGCAAAGTAATGCACATTGGGGCCAAAAATCCTAACTATAAATACATGATGATGGGTTCTGAACTGGTGAAGACTGACCGAGAGAGAGATCTTGAAGTTGTGGTAGACAACTAACTGAAAATGTCGAGATAGTGTGCGACTGCAATAAAAAGGCCAATGCTATGCTGGGGATTTTTAGGTAGGGAATTAAAAACAGATCAGCCAGTATTATAATGCCCCTGTATAAATCAATGGTGTGGTCTCATTTGGAATATTGTGCACAATTCTGGTCACCACACCTCAAAAAAGATATTATAGCACTGGAAAAAGTCCAGAAAAGGGCAACTGGAATGATTAAAGGGCTAGAACACTTTACCTATGGTTAAAGCGCTTGGAGCTCTTTAGCTTGGAGAAATGATGACTGAGGTAAACATGATAGAGCTTTACCAGATTACGCATGGGATAGAGAAGGTAAAGAAAGAAGTACTTTCCTCCCTTTCTCACTTGTGGGCACTCAATGAAACTGCTGAGTAGTCGGGTTAGTACGGATAAAAGGAAGTACTTCTTTGCCCAAAGAGTGATAAACACATGGAATTCACTGCCACTGGTGATGGTGGCAGCTACAAGCATAGACAGCTTCAAGAGGGGACTGGATAAACATGGACCAGAGGTCCATCAGTGGCTATTAGCCACAAGGTATAGATGGAACGCTCTGTTTGGGGCAAGTGATGATCTGTATTTTTGGTGCTTGGGAGGGGGCAACAGTGGGAGAGCTTCTAGTGTCCTGGCCACACTGATGGACCTCCTGAAGGCATCTGAGTTTTTGGCCACTGTGTGACAGAGTGTTGGACTGGATGGGCCATTGGCCTGATTCAACATGGCTTCTCTTATGTTCTTACATAATGCATGGCAATCCAAGGATGGCTGTTAAAACTATAATTTTTCCATCAGAAAACAGCATTCTTCCTCCACACACACACACACTCTATGTATTTAGTTAAAAAAAACCACACAAGTTTTGAGAATGACATCTGGAAATTATTGAATATAATTTTAGCACCCTGATTTCCCATATCACCAAGCTAGTAATGATTAATGTGTGTTGTGTGCAATAAAGCTAAGGAGATGTGGGAAGAGGAGGGGTATTATAACCTGGAGGCCAAGTTGTAACTACAATGAATTTTATTCTAATAATGGCCAAGACAGTGTGTGCCATTTCCACAGAGATTTCTGCAAGGCTGTCTACAAAAAAGGCACGACCAAGTTAAACAAATTTCACGAATATGTACTGCAGCCTCCAGAGTGCATTAACTATGTCTTACTGGATTCTCCCAAAGTCTAAAGATTGCCCCAGTGGGATCCATTGCTTTTAGGAGGAAAGCAAAGATTTATTAGTAGGACTTCACAGGAGAAGATGCTGCAGTGCCACATGGTGTGCATGTAAGACTCAGGAGCTTTCTTTCAAAAAGAAAACAAAGTTGGAAACAGCAGGCTTCAGGGGCAACAGGGATATTTGTGCTGTCATTTTTTAAAAGATACAAATTACCATCTGCCCGATACATTGGACATTTGGGATCTGTCTAGTACTGACTGCAACTCATACTGAAAAGCTGTCCCTCTCCAAACCTTAACTGTGAAAATCTGCACTAAATGGTGATGAGTGTCCAGGAAGAGATGCTGACGACAGACATATAAATGAATTCAGAGGCAGTTTTGCAAGCAGCGTGATGACAATGGGCCTCACAATGAAGGGACCCCCCTCCCCTTAGTTCCTCCAGTCTTAACAGGCCTTTCTTGGTGTCACTCCAAATATAGAATACCTCTGTGTTCTCATATCAGTCCTGCATCTTCCAAAAGAATCTTGCTGTGTATTTACCTACATGTACTTTCGCCTGCCCTGTTCCCAAAGCTACTAACAGGATTGTGTGTTAAAATTAATAAAAATCATATGCTCAGGACAATGCAAATTACTAGATTCTGCAGCTAGGACAAATTAAGCAAACTGAACTAATATGCTGAGCTTTCCATAGGTTATGTGATTTAGATCTAGTATACAATGTAGTCTAGCTTCACTAGTCTGGTGATAAAGCAAGGATCTATACAGGGTATCTGTAGTTTAGCAGTAGTCTTACTGAGCCACCTCTTGGGTATCTGAAATTGCTTGAGCAGCAGGCAACCTTTCAAGTAAATGTTCAAAGGGATAAGGGCTAGGAATATGACAGAGGAATTTAGCCTTAAGAGGGGCAGGCAAAACCAACCACTTTTTCAGACAACTATTTGCCTGGTCTCCTAGAAGCTAGTGTTGCTACTAAAGACTAAGCCAGGGGTGTCAAAGATGCAGCCTGGTTGCTGAATCAGGCCCCCAGAGGGCACCTATCAGGCCCCTGAGCAACTGGCTGTCATCTGCTTCCTTCTCCCTTTTTCTTGCTTCCTTCTGCATCACAGCTTGCTTTGCCAAGCTTGCTCATTCGTACAAGAGCTACGGAACAAAACCTTTATTTTCTCCATTGGCTGAGGCTGCTCCCTTGGGAAGGAAGTGGGGGAGGGATAGCTTTCTTTGCCAGGCTCTCTCAATTACACAGCAGAGCTACTGAGCAAAGCCTCTCTTTCTTCTGTTGGCTGAGGCTCTTCCTCCTCCTGGTTCTCTAGGGAAAGAAGGAAAGCGCCAGAGCTTCCTTTGCCCAGTTTCCTGGTTCCCATGGGAGAAATACAAAGAAAGCAACCTTAAGACCAACAAATGCTAATGTTTTAAGCATGTTTTATTTCAAGGTTTTTTTTAAACTTCTTTGTGTTTCTCTGAATCCTTTATAAAGTTTATATCTCTACTACCTAAACTTAAATAGGTACATACATGGCCCGGCCCGACATGGCCCAGCCCAACATGGTCTCATTTATGTCAGATCCAGGCCCCCTTGCAAATGAGTCTGACACCCCCTGGACTAAGTTAAATGTAGATAATTTCTTATATTGGGTATTTTATTCAGCTTTAGTTGTTAGCATTCAGAGTTCATTTTTTTACGCAGTTTAAAACCAAAACTGTTTGTCTTCAAATCATCCAGTTTCAGATAAGCCATATAAAGGAATAGGGGGAATGCTTATTAAATTTGCAGATGACACTATATTGTAAGGGGTTGCAAATGCAGTAGAAGACAGTCTACTGTAGGATGACTGACAGCTTGAAAACTGGGCTAAAACAAACAAAATGAATTTTAACAAGGACAAATGTCAAGTTCTACATTTAGGTAGGAAAAATCATGTGGAGAAACACCATTTTACGCTATGGTTATCTGGGAGATGGCAGGAAGAGGCCAACAAACTGGAGGCAGGCTTCAGCCTAGTCTCTTCCTCCTCCCCCCTCCCCTCCAGTCTGGAAGCAGCAATTCTGAGGAGGCCTCCTAGAGAGGCAGAAAGTCTTTCAGGCTGGTCTCCCAGAAGGCTGCAGGAGGAAAAGCCAGTTCCTGAGTGGGAACTGGGTTTTATATTGAAGATTTTGGGTGGGAAAGCCTGGAGTTAAAAATTGTCAGGGGAAGCTGACAGTGAGTTTGATTTGGGTCTTGGAAACTAGTGAGTCGGTCAGGGCCAGATATATAGTAGGGAAAGAAGGAGCGTTTGTCCCTACTTTCATTTATTACTTCTGTTCACCCTGTATTAAAAAATGCCTGTAAATAGTTGCATGTTTTAAATAAATGTTTTATTTGTAGTCCCTCTGTACCACCAAGGTTCCCAACTGCCTTAGACCACACTACTGCAATAGGGGAGTCCAGGGAAGGGGGAAAGGCATATAGTTGGCAAGAATGCCAATCCTCCAGGGGTATCCCAAAGAAGGACTTTGTTCTCTGTCATAACCAGGTGCTGGGTTGGCAGAGGACCTTGAGGCCAGGCCTCAGAACTGGCAGGCAAGGGGGATTTGGAGTCCTGTTTCTCTCAGTCAGGACCCCCTAAATTGAACAGGTAGTGGCAGCATGCCCTAGTGGTGGGAAGATGCTTAGCTCCCTTCAGGAGTTGGCAACTCAAAAGGGAGTTGACGGGACCGGGTCTGAAGGCAGAATTGGGCCGGTTCTGCCACAAATCAAATGCATAATTATAGGATGGGGGAGACTTGTCTTGGCAGTTGTATGTGCGAGAATGATCTAGCAGTCTTAGTGGACCATACACTGAACATGAGTCAGCAGTGTGATGCAGGCAAATGCAATTTTGGTCTGTTTCATCAGAAGTATAGTGTCCAGATCATGCAAAGTGATAGTATCGCTTTACTCTGCTCTGGTTAGACCTCATCTAGAGTACTGTGTTCATATTTGGGAACCACAATTTAAGAAGGGTTATAGACAACCTGAAACACATGCAGAGGAGGACAACAAAGATGATGGGGGGTCTGGAGACGAAGTCCTATGAGGAAAGGCTGAAGGAGCTGGGTATGTTTAACCTGTAGAGGAGACAACTGAGAGGTGATATGATCACAATCTTCAAGTACTTGAAGAGCTGTCATTTAGAGGACGGTGTGGCATTGTTTTCTGTTGCCCCAGAAGGTCAGACCAGAACCAATGGGTTGAAATTAAATCAAAAGAGTTTTGAACTAAACATTAGGAAGAACTTCCTGACTGTTAGAATGGTTCCTCAGTGGAACAGGCTTCCTCAGGAAGTAGTAGGCTCTCCTTCTTTGGAGGTTTTTAAACAGAGGCTAGATGGCCATCTGACGGCAATGCTGATTCTGTAAACTTAGGCAGATCATGAGGAGGAGAGCAGGAAGGGTTGCATCAGTGCTTAGTTCCTGTGACCCTGTCTTACACACCCAGGGAACTGTCAAACTAACAGTATGTATTAATTCAACAGACACTCTTATAAGACAACATTATACTTCAAAGTTCCTTTTAGCAGTACTGTTGTACTATAATACAAATACCACATCAGGACAAAGAGTCTTTTTAAAATTAATGGCCCTGTCTCCCAGAGTTGCAAAGTGAAATGAGTTTTTAGTCCAAAATCCAAGACATTGTCAAGGTAAGAGAATTAACTCTCGTTATTGTTATTTAGAGTACTGGACAGAAGCAGCAGCTGGAGAAATGCAGGATCCCCAAGCAGCTGGTGATATTGGACGGCAGATGCCATCATGCTGTATCCAGATGGAGGAGTCCAAGATGGTCAGGATCAGGATGTTAACCTTCACTTCGAAAACCAAAAGGAGTTTCACTTGAAAGGTTATTTTCCATATTTCTTTAATGACATGAATGATGCCAGGAAAAGTGCAACTCGCTGGATTTCTCTATATACTATTCTAGCTCTATCCACATCTTGCTATCTCAGAAATTCAGGTATCAACCTTCTCAGATTGTAGCCGTATCAGCTTTTTTCTAAATAAGCCTTTTCTACCATTTCCCCTCACACAGACACCTCTTACCCCTCACTCCAGTCCTGTTGAAAAGACACGTAGTTATGTGAGTCATAATAAACACAGCTTAACTTTGCCCACTGCTGGCATACTCCTAGCATCACCCCTTTTGGAAATGTAAAACTACTTTTTGGACATGGCCCTGCCTCTTCATACCTCCTTAGCTCAAGAAAGCAAAGTTGTCAACTCCTTAATTTGTGAACTGGGTGGGGGGAGAAAGCAATCTGAAAGGAGCTGACTGTCAAACAAGCTTCTGAAGTGACAAGCAGACTGCAGACAAATTCAAACAAGGTTTTCATTAAATGTTTCAGCGGCACTTTTACACAATAGCTTTTATTTCTATCCTGCTGGTCTCCCCAATGAGGTCTCAACATGGTTTACAATGCATTTAAAGCTGGGGAGGACGTGTTTCCTAATGCAGAGCAGGTATTCTCTCATTTTGATAGATATTTCTCAAAACTCTTTATTTCTCCCAGCTATGACCCTTAGGATAACAGCTAACGGAGAAGAAAAATGTTTGAGTCCAGTAGTATGCCAAAGGGCTTATGTCTCTGTTGTATACCAAAGTATAGTTTATTTACTTTAAATGTTTAAACAACAGCCCCCCCCAGTAAGAAACCAGTCCCTTGTCGCACTTGCTGAGCACTGTGTATACACTATTACTGGTTGAGCTGCAACATCCATACTGTTAGCCAAATTGCCTCTGAGATTGAATTGGGGAATTAGATTAATAGGCAAGTGGCCAAGGCAGGATCAATGACCTATGTCTATGGGAGTTGGAATTCCCCAGAGACTCAATAATTGGTTGCTAAAATTCAATATGTTTTTTATTGGAAGTATAGGTTACACAACCATACAGTTACTCTAACATTCACACAATCATAAGAACTAAGAATACAAAGATGAAAATTGGATAGGGACATTTGCATTAGCAGGACTGAAGTGATGACCATGGGTGATAAAATACCAGCAAACAAACAGGCCTTCCAGAGCAGGTATACAAAGCTCTCTGCAAAAGCACTACATGTCTGCAATACTTGATGCAGTTCAGTTTCATGTCCTGTATAAAGAATCCCCATATGACTTTCAACTTGGGCTACCAGGCTTTTACCATACAGATCTAGGAAATTCCTAGAGCATCACACAACACTGACATCACTTCCAGATTTTTGGCCAGAAATGACATTGCAGCATCAAACAAGGATTATTACTACAATACTATACAGGAACACAGGCAATCGATGTTCTGGCAATAGCCTCTTCCTAAATTGAAGGATGAAAGTGCATCTTCACAGAGGGTTAGATGTGGGAAGGAGGGTTATTACCAAACTGGAGAGTCACAGAGAGTCTTAAGACTCTTGGGAGACGTGATAGCCAGACCCATTTCCATGAACATCTCAATAGTATCAAAAGCATCTAAAATTGGCATTGCTTAGTTCTCTTTGGCTCTTTAGATCATCTGTTGTTTGGCTAAAAACTTCCAAGTCTAGACAACGCTACAATTAGGAAACAAACAATGAAAGAGAGGCACGGGGGGGGGGGGCGGGCAAGGGGTAGATGTGACAGTCTACAAGATGCCAAAATAATGTCCAGGTGAAGACCTGGATGTGACCATCAGCTGACACTCTACAAACTCTGTGGCTGATGCACTGACATCACTCTAGATGATGTGATGCTGGCATGTAGGGGAACTTCACTCCTATTCTCCTTTGTACTCCCACTATCCCCAGAGATGATGCCAGGTGAGGTTCCCTTTGGCAGGAGAACGCCTGTCTAAAATGGGAATGTAACAGCCTAGTCCTGTAACTCAGCCAGGAAGATTCCTTATCAAAAGATAATAATTGCTAGTTGAACAAAGAAGAACTTGTAGAAAGGGCAAATACAGAGGCCACTCTATATCCGTGGCAACAGGCCTTCTTTTTGAAAAATAACTCCTCCTAACTACATCTGTAGTCCTTCCTGGGTTCTCTGTATCCATTTTCCCCTCAGTACCATCTAAACTTTGGTAAGGTATTTAAATTATCTCCACCTAGTGGCTATCCTAAGAAATACAGACATACATTCCAGTTTTCTGTTGCGATAGTGTCCCAGTTGTCAAAATCAATCTGCAAACTGTGTTGATGTGTTTTGAACAAACTGCAAGCTACAGAGAAGCACTGCTTGCTGTCTATATATGAGGGAATTGCAAAAGTTAAGGATCCTGGCCATGAGGATGTCCTGGGTCTGTGAAAAGGTAGCTCCAGAAAAACACGGGTCCAGTTTATTATTAGAATACAAGAATGCTATATTTCAGAAAGAAAAGGCATCTTTACAGCTCTCACAGTCCACACATTTTGTATCTGGATAATAGTTACCTGTTCCTCAATAATATTTAGATACAATCAACGCAATAAGGTGAAGCTTTGATCTGGCAACCACAGAGATGTTTGGTAAAGATTCAGCCTATTCACCATTCACTAGCCTCTGACCAAAGCAGGGAGTTTCAGGGATCCTGGCTGACAAAGCTTCTCAGAATTGGTTATATGATGCTCCCTAGTACAGAAACTTGCAAATCAGGCTTGTTCACTGATCTGACCAACTAACTGGTGCAATCTTAAGAACCCTTTCCTATGAGTAAAGCCCACTGAATATGCCAAGGAAGATTTTGAATAGACCTGTTCAGGATTAGTTGTTGTAGATTTTCCAGGCTGCATGGCTGTGGTCTTGGCACTGTAGACCTAAAGTTTCAACCAGCAGCTGAGACTGGAATCCTCAGAGGCATAACACAGAAGGCTAGAGTTCTCTGTGTCAAAGAAGATGGTAGAGAGAACTCTGGCCTTTTGTGTTATACCTCTGAGGATGCCAGTCACAGCTGCTGGTGAAACATCAGGTTCTGCAATGCCAAGACCACGACCATACAGCCTGAAAAATCTACAACAACTAATGAACTCCAGTTGTGAAAACCTTTGACAACATACTGATTAGGACTGCTCTGTAAGGCACCCCCTTGCTGGCTACTAACCGGATATTGTCTTTCTCCTGCCCCACTTGCATACTTCAAAGTCAGCTGGCCAAGCTGGTCTCTCCCAGGGTTAAATATGATGTAGGGAGCCAGAAGAACTCAGCCACATGACTTTGTACTCACAGAAGTTCTTGTTCAAACTGGTCTGCTACCTGTGCAAGGTAGCTATATGTGTTTAATTAGCATGTCAGAATAGCATCTGTTCGGTCTATGTTCAGCTGGTGTAGTAAGTAAGCAAGCACAGCTGCTCCCTCAGCATCTCTTTCACAGAAAAGGAGAAGCTTTCTGATTTATTCACAGAATTCATCTCCTGATACCATGTTACTATGCCAGATTATGTATCCAAGAGACATGATCTGGGTAAGAAGTAACTTCATTTCACCTGCTTGCAGAGGGAAGCTCACCTTGAAAGATTTCACAAATGAACAGATAACATGCTTTCAACATGCCCTTTTTTATCCCATCATGCATTGCTGAAATTTACTTTCCAATAGCTCGTCTGCAAATTATTTAAACACCAATACTGTATATGTTCTTTGATAGATTAAGGGGAAAAATACAATTGTCTAACATTATGCTATTCATATATGCAGAGTGGGAAATGTCAGTCTCTGTGTTGTACGGTGTCTTAATTGTCCAGGCACCTGTATTTACATGTATGCACGCTAGGAAAAAGATGCCTCCACCCAGAAACTCCAGAAGACCCTGGGAAGGAGCAGAAACCTTAACAATGATAGTTCATTATAAAGAAATGTTAACAAGGCATGTCCAGAAGGAATAAACAGCTATGCTGATTTACTGTGGACAAGCACCATAAAATGGGGCTTTCCTAGATAATTAGGGGTAGTTGGAAGGCTTGAGGCAACTCTGAAACTGAAGGCACAACAGAACACAAACACACCATCACAAGCAAAATGAAACAAACTGTGGTGGGTGGGGCAACACATTTCTGTATAGAGATTTTTTTTATCACAGAGAATTGAAGAACCAGAAGAATAGTAATAAAAAAACTTTTAAACTACATTATAATGCTAGACTTATTCAATACATTCAACACAAGTTGTGCTGTCAAAAGTTCTATTTATTCACACACTTCCCACCTCCAGAGATAACTCATAAATTTGTCTTGGATTTGCAACTTTCATAGTTACAGAAAGAATAGGAAGTTGCACAGAAACCCCCACAATGAATGGAAGTGCTCTGTTTAAGTAACAAGAGCAGGAAGCTTTTTGCTAGTTTTACAGTAAAGTTCCACACTGGGGCCCAAGGGAAGAGGAAAAAAAACAGTGAAACTAACCATATATAGAGCATAAATAAGTCTAGCAGATTTGAACACCATTGTATTTTAAGAGAATACTATGAAAAGGCCTCAGCCCAACACATAGTAGCTTTGTTTATTGTACTGTTGTAACTGAGTCATAATAAACCACTCGCTAAATTAAAGACAATAAGTAAGGAAATTCTGGACATTATAAAGCCAACGGCATGTGTCCAGGGTAGAACTGTATTTATTTTCATACCAAAATTGCACAGGAATTCATAAATCAGCAAACAAAGCTCACACACACACACACAAAAGTAAACATACCAGGCTTCAATCTCTGTGTCCACAGAAATAAAAACATGTCTGAACATTCCCTTGCCTGAAAATAAAAAAGAACCTCAGTTCCATGCTGTGGTTACCATTCTGCTGCCTAAAAGTCATTAACATACATTCTGAAAACAGAAATGGAAGACAGGAAAAAAAAATCAGCAGATTCATCTACTTTGGTAGAATGCCCAAAAGTGTAAAGAGAGAAACTGTATCTCCTCCATCACAAATGTGTCTACTTAAAAGTCCCACCCAGATATCTACAACTTCCCTCTCCATCATATGGCTTCCAAAGGTCACTTCTCCCCACCCCACACACATCAACTCTGGACGGATGGGGAAAAAAGTTTATTAAAAGAGGGAAAAGACCAAGAAAGTTTCTAGCAGGCCTACGAGGTCATTAGCAACCACCTTTTCTTTTCTTTTCTTTTCCCCATTTCTAAATTTGATCTGTGGGAAGACTGGGAAAGTTCTTGGTTCATATTTTGCTCCTTCTGGGAATTCACCAGTGATCTCAGGCAGCCCACATGCATTGTGCCGATCACACACATGGACCAGCCCTGTTACCACAGTCCTGGGGAGTAAGTAATGTATGGACTGACATGTCTACATCAATGTCTTACACAATTTCACTAACATTCATTCCTTCTGGAGGATGAGTTTCATGGGATATAAGTCCATGTGGGAACTCTGTTTAAAACAGTACCTGCTGATTATCTCCAACTCTACAAATATGTATTGCATTCTGCCCATTCACTGTAGCTATTCCAACAAAAGAAATCAGAAAGTCTAATCTCTTCTTCAATTCTACTGAACTTTTTAAGAGAGCCTTTGAATCTTGATGGCTTATAATGCTCATGGGCTGGGATCTTTTACAGATGTTACTTATCAGATTTCTTGTTGTTGTTTCAAGCTTTCCAAAATCTTTAATCAGTTATCTACCATGAGCCACAGTTGCCAAGGAGATATGTGGGCTTATAAGTGTTTTAAATAAACACATACATAAAATAAATGTAAGAAAAGCTTCTGTAGAATCAGAACATTTTTAGCAGAGTTGTTGTTAGGATGGTTAAAATAATGAATAAAAGAGGATTATTCACAAAAGGCATTTTATAAAGCTTGACAAAGATGGAAACAGACTGTTACCAAGCTGACATACATGATGGTTCTGTAGAAGGCATCTTGAGGGCATATGCTGTCATTGCCACAACAAAGCATGTCTATACTGTCAGTGGATGGTACACTGCAAAACATTCCAGTCTCATACTTTGAGCATGGCTGCAAACTTGGATTTTCCTGCATAGACATTATCACCATGTTCAAAAACAGCCATTTGGAAACCATCCCTGAGGAGGAGTCAGGGGGCACAAGAGACAAGATGGGTTTCAGTCCTCTCCTAATTAGCAACAACAAGATTCCAGGTTCAGCTGAAGGTTGAATTCTTCTAGTTGACCCCTTAAGGAGGAATTCACTACCATCAATAATCTTATTACACAAAACTTGAAAGCCAGTCTTGTTTCAACTGAACAAATCCTCCCTCATTATATTCTAAGATTTAGCCTTATCTATGAGGAAATATTTTGCCAGCAGGTAAGAAAAACAATGGCCATTTTTCTCCCCCTCTACCCAAATTATAAAGTAGTTCTCCATTGTGAAATAACAACAGAATTAAGCCAACTCCAGAAAATACTTACTTAGCTCTTTACTATGTTGTTTTGCTTCTTTTATTCTTCTTACCCCCTTCTGTTTCCAATAATGAAAATACAGTCTGTATAGTTAAACTTGAGGAGAAAGGATATGAAAGGTACAGCATTCTCCATTGTGAGAAACAGAAGAACACTGATATTTCCAAGCATACAGCTCTGAGGCTACATATTCACATTCTTCACTTTGTTCCAAGTTTCTAAGATCCAGAATTCATTGGCTGCAATCTGGCAAAAGGCTCACCAAACCATCCCAAGACAAAGGCTGATGATGCACACTCTATAAATGGAAGTGTATGCTCCATTCACCTTATACATCATGAATGGCAAGGACACTGGATGCATGAAGTCTGAATAATTACAGTTCAGACACATGCAATCATAAATAATCTAATCCCAATCCAGCAAGGCAGTTTACAAATAGAAGCCACTTCCATAGACAATTGAGTTCTACACAGATCTTCCATGTGCCAGTCCACAGACAGTCTTAATTCAGTTCATTCATTTGGAAGGGGTTCTAGACAGCTGACAAGTTCCCTTGGAAAGTCACACTATCACCAAACTCAGATGATGTCCACCAAGGAACTTTCAAGAATCCCAATTCCCAGGTAGTCTAAATGTTAAACTGACATGCTGGGAACTGCAATTCTCACTCCCACAAGTTCATCCTTCACTGTGAGGATGTCAGCTGTGCCCAGAAGTCCACTAACTTGTTTGGTCTGTGAGCACTTTTGGAATTTTGGAGATGAGGAGGTACTGCCACCACAAAACAGTTTCCACAGGAACCCACAAGGATGACTAAAAAGGAGGTTGCAAGCTAAGCATCCTTTTACACTGGAAACTCCTGTTGCTGAATGGGTGCTCGTGCAGTGATACCTCTTGGGTTCCTCTAAAGGACTTCCTACTCCAATGGGACTCTTTGCTTTGGGGAACAGATGATTTGTCAAAGAAATGAAGCAGTCCCAGGAAACCTATTATAGAGCATCATGGCACCCAAGGAAGCCATTTCTGGGATTCCTGCTCTAACCCACTAATTGTGGGCAGTTGATGTGCACAGCTGATGGCTGCCCCGCTCCTAGAGATGCTTGACATATGTTCACATATATTATCTGTTTGCTCCTGTAAAATCCATTGTCTTACTGCCATTTACCAGAGAGGAGATGAAACAAAGTGGGAAATAGTTAGCATAAATTCATGACATAAGCAAACTTTAATTGGGATATTCCTGTTTTGTGGCTTAGCAAGACAACTGCTTTATGGTAGACCATGAAACCAGGAGCATGCTGTAGCATCCCACTGGCAAAACCAGCTGTCCCAAATTAATCATAGACCTTTTGAGGAGCCTTTGGCAAATCTAAAAACCTGAATTCCCCAACTTAAAACCAAATATGTGCATGGGTAGATTCACACATGTCGTTTTTTGCTTCTTTGCTTGTGCAATGCTCTCCACTGTGCAGACTAGTGCATGTGCATAGGGGTAATGCTTTTTTAGTATCATGTTGTGGTTGTAAAGCAGTTTATACTCTGTTAAACAGCAACAGTTTAATTTCAAAACAGAAGTTAGCTTACGGTTAGAGTCTTATGAATTCATGCATCTTCTAAATATGAATTTAACAGTACTCCTGCCTTTTCAAAATTCTTGATCTCTTAAAAATGTTTTAAAACACAGTACAAACCTCACAAAAACAGGTTTCCTACCTGTAACTGATGATCTTCGAGTGGTCATCTGTGCAGTCACACTGATGGGATATAGGCGCCCGCGCCGATCTCGATCGGTATTCTTGAAAGCTGCGGATTTCCGCGCCCCAGGCCCAGTGCGCATGCGCAGAAGCCCCACCGCGCATGCTCACAGGGACCGGAGCGGACATCCCGCCAGTTCCTTCTGACCGCTGCGTAAGCCCTTAGAGATGGACCGGCAGCGGAGGGGAAGGAGGGCGGGTAGTGTGACTGCACAGATGACCACTCGAAGATCATCAGTTACAGGTAGGAAACCTGTTTATCTTCTTCGTGGTCTCTGTGCATCACACTGATGGGAGATTAGCAAGCCAGAGTCCTACCTGGAGGAGGGTGCAACGGTCCATCAGCGAGAAACCTCTTGAAGCACCGCACGGCCCACTGATACACGTCTACGCCAGTCCAGGTCCAACGCATAATGGCTCACAAACGTATGCGAGGAGGACCAAGTGGCAGCATCACAAATGTCTTTCAGTGGTATTCCTCTCATAAAGGCTGCCGAGGTCGCTAGGGCTCTAGTGGAATGAGCTCTAACCTGTCTTGGCAGGGGTTGTTTGTTCAACAGGTAGCACAGTTTTATAGTCTCAGTTATCCACTTCGAGATCCGCTGTGACGAAACTCTCACACCTTGCGACGTTGTGGAATATGAGACAAAGAGTCTAGGGTCCTTACGTTCAGGCCTTACTCTATGTAAGTAAAACGAGAGTGCCCTCTTTACATCTAGTGTATGGAGTCTCCTTTCCGACTCCGTACTTGGATTAGGAAAGTACGTGGGTAGGTAAATCTCCGCGTTCAGGTGAAAGGCGGAGGTTACTTTCGGGAGAAAGGTTATATCAGGGCGTAGCCCCACTCCCTCCGCGCTGAATCTCAAATATGGGTCGTCGCAGCGCAGCGCTGCCAGTTCACCGACCCTGCGAGCAGAGGTAACGGCCACTAAGAAGGCTGTCTTCCAGGATAGTAATTGCAAGGAACATGTCGCCATAGGCTCGAAGGGTTTCCCTGTTAAAGCCCGCAACACTGCTGGGAGGTCCCAAGCAGGAGCAGGGACTCGTACCGCGGGGTACAATCTTGCCAGGCCCTTTAAGAACCGTTTCGTATCAGGGTGTGAGAACACCGAGTGGCCTTCAAGTTGCTCATGATTAGCCGATATGGCGGCTAAGTACACTCTCACAGATGACACTGTCAGTCCCTTGTCAAGGAGTGAAAGTAGAAAGTCTAGTATTAGTGGGAGACCTGCAGTCTTGGGTTCCCTGTTAGTTCTAATCACAAATTGGCTAAACCTCGCCCATTTATATCCATACGATTTCCTAGTGGATGATTTTCTACTGTTTAGCATGACATCCAGGGCTCTATCAGATAACCTTGTCACACCAGTCTCCACGCCGTAAGTTTCAAGTGAGGCACGTCGTGGTGAATCACTCGTCCCTCGTGTGATAGCAGAAGGTCTGAGTTCGTTGGAAAGTGGTGGAACATTCCGCCGGACAGCTTCAGTATCGGGGAGAACCATTGTTGTCTGGGCCACCATGGTGTGATGAGAATCCCCTTGGGGCGTTCGAATTGAATCTTGTGAACCACCCTTGTGATTAGTGGGATCGGTGGGAAGAGGTACACATGTAAGCGAGCCCATGGGATCAGTAACCCGTCTCCTAACGATAGAGGGTCCGCACCCCCTCTGCAGCAAAATCTGGCGCATTTCGAGGTGTTGCGTGTGGCGAAGACATCCACTTCCGGTGTGCCCCACTTCTGGAATACCGGTTGGAGGAACTCCCAATTGAGTTCCCACTCGTGGAGTGAGGCCCCTCCTCGACTGAGGTAATCTGCACAGGCATTCAGATTGCCCGGTAAGTGCGTGGCTACTAGGGTAGCGTCCGATTCTCTGCAGATTTCCCAAATCTTTAGTGCTAGAAGGCATAACTTTCGTGAGACTGTACCGCCCTGCCTGTTCACGTAAGATAGGGCTGTGGTGTTGTCTGTCAAGATCGCTACTGTTTTCCCCACAATTAGGTGTCTGAATGAGAGAATGGCATGATGTATGGCCAGCAGCTCCAGGAAATTGATGTGGTAGCGCAGAAGATTCTGAGGCCATCTGCCCCCCACACACATGCCTTCTGCGTGTGCTCCCCAGCCCCATAAGGATGCATCCGTCGTTATGGTCAACGTAGGGGTCTGTCTGTGGAACGGGGCCCCTTGGAGGAGGTTGTGCTCCTCCTGCCACCAGGATAGGGTCCAGACTACCGTCGCAGGGACAGTCAGTTGGCGCGAGGGGAGATCTGTCTGACAGTTGAACACGCGCAGGAACCACAACTGTAGTATTCGCATGTGGAACCTGGCGAATTTCAACACTGCTGTTGTCGCTGCCATCAGTCCCAGGAGGCGTTGGACTTGGAACGCTGTGACTGTAGGGTTGGTTAGGAATACATGAATCAGAGACCTGATGTCCTCCGCCCTTTGTGTCGGGAGGAATGCCTTGCAGGTTTGTGAGTCCAGAATGGCCCCTATGAACCGTACCCTCTGAGAGGGCTGCAGTGCCGATTTCTTTAGGTTGACCTGTAAGCCTAAGTTTCGCAGAAGGGTTAAGGTGACCTCTATATGCTGTAGTAATAGAGGTTGTGAGCTTGCCACCAGCAGCCAATCGTCTATGTAAGGAAAGATAGTGATTCCTTGTAGACGTAGATGGGCTGCCACCACCACCATAGTTTTTGTAAACACTCGCGGTGCCGTGGAGAGGCCAAAGGGCAAAGCTTTGTATTGGTAGTGGGAGTCTCCAATTGCAAACCTGAGAAACTTCCTGCAGTCCTGATGTATCGTTACATGAAAGTAGGCGTCTTGCAGGTCTAGCGTGGCCATCCAATCGCCTTGGTTCAGGAGGGGTAGGATGTTTTGCAGAGAGACCATTCTGAATTTTTGGTTTGGAATGAACTGGTTCAGGCCTCGTAGGTCCATAATGGGTCGAAGGCCTCCATCCTTTTTGGGAATGGTAAAATATCGGGAGTAGAAACCTTGTCCCATCTGGTTGGTTGGTACCCGTTCTATTGCATCTTTTAGGAGAAGGGATTGAACCTCTGTCCTTAGTGTGGGGGATACCCTGGTGTGGATGACTGTGGGAACTGTCGGGTTTTCTCTGAATTCTATTTGATAACCCATCCGGATTATCGACAACACCCATTTGTCCGTAGTGATTGTGGACCATGCCCGGTAATATGGGAAAAGTCTGGTACGGTACGGGTCCAAAGGGGAGGGGGTAAAAAGGGGGGAAGGGCAGTCAAAGACCCTGTTTAGACGGTCTATTCCCTTTTTGTCTGGATTGCTGTGACGGAGTAGGTGAGTACTTCGTTTTGGGGTTGTACGGAGGTTTGGAGTAAGATGTGGAGCCTTTGGTCCTCCATTGTTGTTCTGCGGGTTGCTTGGAGAACGGCTTCTTACTCCACGGTTTGTTCCAGGAACGTCTGCTTTGGGTCCTAGATGAGATGGGAACCCCCAAATTGCGAGATGTTTTAATGCTTTTATCCATCTCCTGCAGTGTGGCATCTGTAGTGGAGCTGAATAATCCACTTCCATCGAATGGGAGATCTTCGATGCAGGATTGAGTATCCGGCTGGAGCGCTGTAGATCTCAGCCAAGAGTGACGTCTTAAGGTGATCGCTGAGGTAAGTGTCTTTGCTGCAATGTCACCTGCGTGTTTTGCCGAATTGATTTGTTGTTTTGCTAATGCAATGCCTTCCCTTTGTATCTTCTTCATTGCCTGTTTAGTTTGTTCGGACAGGTCTGGTAGAGCCGATAATTGGTCCCATAGGGCGTATTGGTAACGGCCCATACACGCTCCATAATTTGCAACTTTTATTCCTAACGAACCTGCTGTGTAGAACCTTCTGCCCAGGTTATCTAGCTTTTTTCCCTCTTTGTCTGGGGGAGCGGCGTGTGTCTTTCTGGCCTTCGAGGATGACGCTACTACTACCGAGTTTGGTTTCGGGTGTGTAAATAAAAACTCTGCTGTGGACTCCTGGACTCGGTACATATGGTCCAGCCTTCGGGAGCTTATCGGTGTTGAAGCTGGTTTGTCCCACGACGATTTTGTGGTGTGGAGCATGACTGTTGTAAGCGGTAAAGCGACGGCCGTCGAGGTGTCTAGCTGGACGACATCGAACACGTTGTCGGTGACTACCGGCTCCGGCTGGACCGTCGGTAGCGACAGGGTGTGTGCCATCCGTTTAATTAGGTCCCCGTACGATTTTAGGTCCTCGGATGGGGATATGGGGAGTTCCTCGCCCACCTTACTCGATGGTGCCGGGTCCTCTGGGGAGGAAATGTCTTGGACTTCCCGGGGGGAGCCTTCCTCCGATCTGGGGGAGCCTTCTATGGACTCCGAGTGCTCCGAAGAATGTCTGGGCGTCTCCGACGCTCTCGGCGACTCAGGGGTCTTCCGGCTCTCCGAACTCCGCCGTCGAGGGGAAGGTTTCTGTGTCTTTGGCGGTGTGTCAGGTGGTTTGGACACCGACGCCGACGCTGTGTGTCTTGGTCGGTAAGATGTCCGGGATCTGACCGAGGCTTCGGACTGCTGGTCCCAATCTAGGTGTCTAGGTGGGAACCAGGGAAACATGGAGGGCATAGGGCAAGACCCATATAGGTATTGCCATTGCCTCTGATCCCACGACATTGGGGGCGGTGGTTTCCGAGGAGAGCGATCTCTGTTGCGAGAGCTTTCCTCTGAATCTCGGGATCGATGTCGGCCTCGAGGGCTACGCCGAGGGCTGCTTGAGTCGTCGCGCCTGGGATCTTTCCTAGGCGTGGTGGATCGATCCTTCTTGGGGCTTCGGGTTCGCCGCTCGTCAGGGCTGACCGACGGGTCTCGGGCCGGTGTTCGGGGCTGAGCAGTGTCCTCTACAGTATGTATTTCTAGTGGACTGCCCTCCGCTCCCGACCGTTGCGACAGATCGAAGTCGCGGTCCGAATCCGAAGAGATGGCGATTTGCGTCGACATCGATGCCAGTGTCGGGGGGCTTGGACGGCGGCGAGGGGAAGCGAACAGCTTCAACGGCGGTACTCTCGCTGCCGATTCCGACGGCGACGTCGGGAGCGAAGTCGCGGACGATCGATGTTTGTCCGACTTTTTCCTCTTCTTCGCTTCCGACTGGAGTCCCTTCTCCTCCCTTAACCGTTTTGCAGGAGTGGAGGAGGCGGACTTTGATGCCGAGCCCGTTTTTGTGGGGCGATCGGCGTCGGGGGCACTCTTGTCGGTGCCGAGCGATTCTGATGTCGACGGCTTGTGCGACGGCGCCGACATTTTCTTAGGCGACAGAGCTTTCTCCATCAGTGCCGCCGCCAAACGGCCCGCGCGGTTTTTCTTCGTCTGGCGGGAAAACTTCGCGCAGTGAGCACACGCGTCAGGGATGTGTGCTTCTCCTAGGCAAAAAAGGCAAAGAACGTGCCCGTCTGTGGGAGCGATTTTGCTGCCGCAGTTCTTGCACCGTTTGAAAAATCCCCACCGTTGTTCCATGCGGGGGGGGGGGGGAAAGGGCGGGAAGAGAGATTTGAGGAGAAAGTCCCGAAAAGATTTAGTCTTCCCGCTCCCTAGTCTTTACAAAGACTGTTGTGTGGTCCAAGCCAAAACAAAATTTGTCAAAATCCAAAAGAAAAACAACTTCCAAGAAAGGATTCCACCGACCGTGGCGAGAGATCGACTGATCCAAGCGGCGGTCAGAAGAGAACTGGCGGGATGTCCGCTCCGGTCCCTGTGAGCATGCGCGGTGGGGCTTCTGCGCATGCGCACTGGGCCTGGGGCGCGGAAATCCGCAGCTTTCAAGAATACCGATCGAGATCGGCGCGGGCGCCTATATCCCATCAGTGTGACTGCACAGATGACCACGAAGAAGATCCAACTTTTCACTGTGTTTAGCAATAGACTAATTCTATAGCTAATGTTAAACATTACATTAAGACAGACCTTGAGATAATATGTTTTTTCTAATACAGGATATCAAAGAACATTGTGTAAAACAGAGGAGGAAAGGGCACTTATTAAGGTTCATACTTTAGAAACATGATTTAATTACATGTGTTATCATAAATAAGATCTTGTTTGTCACTTGAGGGCAAGGTCGGGGGGGGGGGGAAGGGGACAGACACTGTGACCTGGGTTTAGCAGCACCAAAATGCTGACAAATAAGAGACTAGAACTTCCAGACATTTAGATCCACAGCTGTATTTTCCATTTACAATAGAAAAGCCATGAAAGAATGGATATAAACCATCTTCTGGTTACCATAGTAATATTCTTTCCCCATATAACTTACCACCACAGTTTAATCCCTATGGACATGGGTTTCTGTTTTTTTTTTAAAGTGCCTGAAAACAACAAATGTTGGCCCACATTCCCAGAAAATCCATGAATATTCTGAAGGTCAGCAATAAGCAGGGGTTGTTTTCAATTAGAAAGCCTGCTTTGCTGGAAGTCTGCCAGAAAATATATAGCATAGCATGAGCTGAGTGCATTCAAAACCAGGAAAGAATGTACGTTTTCCATTTTGACCTGGTAAGTGTTCAGCTGCGCTTATTTTAGTAGGCAGGAAAAGAAAGAAGAAGAGGAAAATACTTTGTTTTGTGGATACTGTACAAGCACAATTACAGAAAATATTATACCAAATGTCAGGATTTAAGCCAATAAAGGTATTGACTGAATGGCTCATTAACTTAAGCAAGAGATCCAATAAAAGATAACATCTGCCTTTCCTTTGGCACCAACAGTTTTCTACTGGTTGCTCTGTTACATTGGTCAGGCAGCAGCTATTATTCAAGGTGTTTGCACCTGTTCAAACAATGAAGCTACAGCTCCTCATTCCCCACTAAATATTGTTAGTACCAACAGCAGCCCACCTGACATGTAGGAAGCTTGCTTTTTAGGTAAGTAAACATGGGCACTTCAGCATTCTTGTTACTAAGTGGATGATTTATTTGGTACCTCAACACATACATCACTCCGCTTTCAGGAGGTAAGCTCAGGAATTTGCTGGGGGGAGCAAGTATAAAGCGGCTGGGGCTTTTATTACATACAAACATCCATTGGGAGAATCTTTTTTTATGTATATGGGACAGAACTCTTTGCCTCACCCCTGGCTACTTTCCAGGTCTCAGGACTAATATATGTAAGATGCACATAAATGGTTGTTCAGAACAGCATGTGGCCTAAAAAGGGGGGGGCTTTTTAAAAGGAGATTTTTATTCCCTAGCTTCCAGATGCAATTTGTTTGACTTTGACAGATGTCATTTTGCAACAGCTAGAATTCAGTTCCCATGACATTACATTTATTTTACTTAGTAAAATAGACTTTGTTCTGTAAATGAATCCAAAACAAAAAAATACAGTGAGGGCTGGAATGACTGACTATAACTGTAATTAAAACAAGATCAATTAATATATTTTCAGATCATTTATGTCTGTGCTAGTGCTGAAGAAACAGGGTAAATGCTTCTTGACCAAAAAATAAAATCCCTAGCTTTGTTTAGTTTGCTCCATGGAAGTATTAAATTCACTGTCAGCAAAAGCCAACTCCAGTGGTCACAACACTAAGGCCAGTGTGGATGCAATATTCCTAGCCTATAGCCAAGGTAAGAGACTGGCAATCTGTTATTCCCATAAGGGCTCCCTCACACTTCCCAACCCCTTTCCTCTCCCTTGGATGGCAACATAATGAAGCAGAAACATGCAAATTGCTGGTTAAGTGGGTTCACTTGCTGCTATGCACCTACTTACAAAAATAATGGCCTGCTGACAGTATGGCCTTTGCCTACCCTAGTTCCATGTTCCACCATGTCCCAGAAGATGACTCAGAAGGATCATCTTCCAAGCAAGGGAAAAGTCACTCAGTCCCTTAACATCCGGGCAATGTCTCCCCCAGCAAGAACTTGAAGGGGCTAGAAGGAGCCAATGGCTGCTAAGGAAGGTATCAAGGAAATGTCATAAGGGACCACACTGAGTTCTGGCAGACAAAGATACCTCTGGGAGACACACTAGGGGTCATTCCCCAGCATGGGAATCCCTGAACTTACTCCCTACATCTCAGAAACAAAGAAGGCAGCAAGCCCATAGCAGAAAATGAAAAGTTATGGAAGAATCCATAACTCAAGTATGACTAGGAAGGGGTAGAGCATGCTGCATAAATACAAAAGGCTTTCCAGTAACCCTTATTAGTTACCTTGACCCCAGTCTTTGCTGCCTGTAAAATCTTGCCTTGAATCTGCCCTCTTGCCCTGGCTGGACAGCTCCCCTACTCCCTCACTAGTCTTGCCTTGGATATTACTCCTCTGCCTGCTGGAACTGCCTCTCTGGTGAAACAGGAGAGCCATCTGGCTCCAGCCCTGGGTAGGAGCAGGACAAGTGGGCACTGCTAGACACTCAGCAGCACCTATGTGGATTCCACTTCCTTCCAATATCCTCTTTTACTGCTATGGAAACTGGAAAGCCTCCAATGAACTATCTCCCTGGTTATTGCTGATTTTTTTTTCTGAGGCAAACTGCTGGCAGACAAAAGATTCCATAGTTACTTTTATAGGTTCTGAACAATCTGACATAGGCTTCTACTTTTTGGCATTCAAGACATATAGAGAGAAAATGAATGAGAAACTCCTGAACTTTGCCTTCTTCCCACTACTAGGAAGTTTATATCATAAAACAGCAGAAATTTCCATGGGTTGTGAACTATTAAAGAGGAACCTATTGCCTCTATGATCTCACATACACACCTACATATTTCTGGCTTGCATTTCCTTTAGATATATTTATTTGTTTATAAGAAATGTTTAGTTTGTGCGATAGATGCAATTTTCTTTTATGCAAGTGATAAGACTACCTCTACATTGGGCTCAGTCTTGGTTAATGATGATCAGGTTCTGTCTTAATTAGAACTTGAAGGGTTTTCTTTACCACATGGCAACTTTGGGGCAGTAATTCTTAAACTATGAAATGGGCACATGGCACCAAGATAAGACCATGAAGCTCCAAAACTTGCCTCTCACTAGTAGAAGCACAGCAATGCAAGGAATCAAACAGTTATACCAAATGCGGTCACTGCAAAGAGTCAGGTATCACATGAGAGTCAATGTGGCATAGTAGACAATATCAGGACAGAGAACCCAAACTTCTTGGTAGAGGGGGATGATTCTTATAGTAAATGGGGGTGTTTCTAACCACAGCAGTGCTCTCCCTTCTGCTCTGGTTTCAGGAATTCAAAATACCCCATTCTAATATTCTAATGACAATGCTGGATTAAAACTTTGTCAACAGAGCATTATTGTACACAGTAAAGGGTTGCCTAGGCAGTTGTGTCTTAGGATCTGGTGTACCTGAATACCAAAGAGAGGACAACTTGTGTGATGGAGACTAGAAAAGGTACAGCACATCAACAGTTTGACAACCACTGAACTATGAGTAATTTACACAGGAAATAAATCCTGTAAGTCCTAGCCTACCTTTATCTGGGACATCTAGAATTATAGAGACAAAAATAATTTTATGTGGGAGGAACATTCCAATGTGCACCTTTCCGCCTTCAGTCTGAAAGAGCATTCTCATTTACTTCATCTGTCCACATAGATCAGCTGTAACTGCTTTGCACCCATGTAATATCAATACACTAAGAAACTCAAAGTCAAAATTAAATAGTTTCTTTATTTTTCTAGGGTTTTCTAGGTGCCCAAGTCTGACATTTATTGTGTAATTGGCAATTGTTAAAAAGAGAGTCAAAAGTTAAGATTCAGCACACACAATTTTTGCCTTTTTTCAAGAGCCTCATAGAGCTGTCACAATAGGTTATGAATCACAAGGACAACTTAATCCTCAAATGGCAACGGTTTTGCCTTAGGCAACTATTTTAATGCTTTTACATTTAAAAACTTCAAATTAAATTCTTATTTACCTAAGAGAAAATGCTTCTTTTAACCATTCTTTTAAAAGAACCATTTTAATTAATCACCTCTGTGTAAAAAAGAACGGGCAGAATCTCATTAAATATCTCATGTAACTAAAAACCGGCAGGTGGAACTAGTAGGAGCTATACTGTACTGTAACCAAACACTACTGCAAAATATAGAGCTTGATGGCTTACAGAATGTGTACAGTTTGCAGCCTGAGGGCATGTGCCAGTTGCCCATTCACACAGCTGAAAATACCAACACTGCCATAAAATCTGACATTTCACATGGAAAGAACTGACAGAGACCAGAGTCATGGTTCATTACATCAATCTATGAAATAATACATTTGTTTTATCTTTTGTTTTCTTGTCAATGTTACCTTCTCCTGACAACAGATAGGCCAATCACATCAAACAGGCAAAGCTATTCATTACATTTTCATTTAAAATATTCACATCCTACCTCTCCACAACATGTTCTGTGGCTCACAACAAAAATCAAACTGTAATACCATACCACATCAATAAAAGTGAAATTCCTTAGCATAAAAAATTTCAGGAGGCAGCAGTCATTACATTAGGTGCAAAAATAAGTATGTGCAAATATGTACGACCAGTCTTTAAAATAAAACAAATATATGCAATGAAATAAAACATCTGTACTAGTTTGTTCACAGGACAGCATTAGAAGCACATAATCAGCCAGCTATGCTGTTCCTGGGAATTCTAGTTACAGACTATTCCAAATGGGAAATCTTGCATCATATATTAATTATTTAAACTGGGCTCAAGTAGCCACATGAGAATTGTTATTTGCATTTGACTGAGCCAGAGCCTGTATTTCCCCATCTGTCTGATGCTATGGACACTGCTCACATCTTTACCTGGACTGTGTAATTCAGTGGCCGAAATCAGAATGTCATGCAGGATTATTGCCCTGCTTACCTCAATTCCAATTCACATTTTGGGTCTGTTTGCTTGTGTGGGTCTGCAGGCACAGGCCATAGCCATTCAGCCAACACGGAGAACTAGAGAAGGGCTACAACTTTCCTATTCTTGTCTCCTGGAGTTACCAAGGCCTTCCAGGCTTTGACTGGCAGGAAGTGAGATCCTCTAAATCAGTATTTCCCAACCTGTGGATCATGAAACCCATGAAAGCAGGTCCCAGGCATTAGTAGTTTTACTGATTGATGCATGGTTTTTAAAAAAAGTTTATTTGAAACATCCCTACATACATATTACTCCACAAAAAAGGGAGAGGGGGGAGAAGAAAAAGGCAAAGTATTCTAGGATGTGGAGTAAATTTTAATAGTAAAATTAATAAAAACAAAAACGTTTATAGTTGAGAGCAATAACAAAAAATCAAGGTAGGCAGGGTAAACACCGCATGTCAAGTTTGAATATAACATTCCCCCTACAGAATATTTTAGAATCTACCCCATACCATGGGGGAAGGACCTCTACTACTCCCTCCTTCCCTGAAGTACCAACAAGAAAGGGGGGAAAGCTCCAGGTTCACATATGTATATGATCACATAAGTATATGTTCATATGTTCACATACAAACTAAAGGGAGGGGAGGAAAAGGGACCAGAGCAAATTCATATATGCATCACTCCATACAAAAGAAAGTTTTTTTAAAAAAATATTCTGATATGTGAGGTGAACTTTAGCTATAAAGCACATTAAAAACAACTACACAGTCAAATGAAGTATCAATAAAAAAAATCAGACAGGAAATGTCAACATTACATCCCAGATTCAATCAGAAAACTACCCCCACAAAATACTTTGAAACTACTCCTTACCACAGTAGGGAAACCTCTTTTATCACTTCCTCCCTGAAGTACCGGGAATCTATCAACAGGGGAAAAGAGAAGACCCCAAAGCCACATACAAACTATGGGAGGGGAGAGAGAGAGGCCAGAGCCTCCAGTGCATACCATCCCCAATTCATACACAATCCAGGGGGGAGGGGGGAGGAAAGGTCAATAATGGAGGGCTCACCTTCCTAAGGCCACTTTATAAATAAAATGGCAAAAAACCCAACAACAACAACAACAAAAACACCACCAATTACACTACAAGACAAACTTACCAGACCCGCTCCTACTACAGTGTCCTCATTATAGGGGGAGATATAAACAACTATTCAAGTATATTTCCAATACTAATTATATAACAACATTTCAATTGACTAACTATATTTCTGGCTACCACCTTTTTGAATGCATTCTGTTTTTCAACAGGTCACAATATGAAGCAAATTTGGACTTGGTGAGTCACCCTACCAAAAAGGCAGGGAACCATGTTCTGAGATCAGGCCACGATTTGGATGTTCCATGACCAAAAGCCTACAAGCCAAAATTCTACTCCTCAGCCAGCCAAACTTCCGTGGTCAATCTTCTGTTCTGGGCTCTCTTATGTTTCACTTATTACCAGTCAGCTTCCTCTTAATATCAACCTCCACTTTTACCTCTGCAACCACAGGAATAGCTTTAACTTCATGTAAAATTAACCAAAAGACTGATTTTAGCAAACCAACCTGGCTGCCACCTTCAGAAGCACAACTACTTTGGTACCCCAGTTGTGAACTGGATTTCTTAAACTTTAGAACTGTTGCTTTTAATCATAACAGTACATGAAAAAGGTTATGCTGGAAGTAATGGATTTCAGGAATCCCTAAACTCCTGAACTGCAGGTCTGGATTGGCAGAATAAAACTGGCAAGCTTGGCTCACAAATGCGACATTTTAGTTCAGTGTAGATATTCACGTTCTACTCAAAGTGGAGGATTGAAATTATATTCCATTATATTAGTCAGGATAAGGTCTTTACAGGTTGGGCTGTACACACTGGCCTCTGTACGAATATATAATCCTCTGTGAGAACACCAGGTGTCATGAGCTGGTGCGATCTTGATCTCCCATTACACACAGGATTGGAACATCTGCACAGGGCTCATATATCAACTACATTCAAGCACTACGGTTCGTACTCAGATAAGGAATGTTCAGAAAACAAGTGCCCTTCAGTTTAAAAAAAAACAACAACCAAAAGGAAACCCTAGCCATTAAAAACACAGTGTAATTTACAATTATCTCTCATCAATCCTTCTGGGGATCCATTCTGAAATCATGTAAGTAAAATCTTCCTGTTTGGGGATGTGACTCCAACACATGCTTGTTTTAAAAAGTTATCAAGGAAGTCAGATCTCTGAAAAACAAGCCATGTAAGGAATAAACTGCACACTCTCTTTCCATCTTCCTTGATCTATGTTTTGTTTAGAATTTTCTCTAACATCAATTTCATTTCTCACTCCTCGTCCCTAGTACCTCCCAACTCTATAACAGTAAGTACATTTGCAAGAGAAAGTTTGTCTCCATCTGCTATCCTTCCCCATCTTAATGACAAAAAGTCACCCAGAGTTTCCATAACACTTATTTGCATTATTGCAAGATGAGGAAGACAGAAATGTAGCTCCAAAGCAATTTGCTGCCTGTAGTTTGTTGACTTTATGGCCAACTGTTCCTCTTGATTAACTGTAGCAGATGTGCTCATGAACATTTATGGTTAACCCAGTTTCCACTAACTTTTTAAAATTGTTAAAAACTATTCAAGTCCAGAAAACTAATTTTCTGCACTTTCAAACCAGCTGCAGGAACAGAAATATCATAGCTTAAGAAAGAAAACCCTCTGAGTAGCATTACTTTAATATCTCTTTCTCCCATTAGAGGAAGGCTTTGAAAAAGCTTATTACAGATAGCTTAATTCCTTAATATTGTATAATGAAACAGATATTGCCACAAACTGAATCACCAAGGGGAACACAGACAACATGATCAGAACCCTCAAGTTAAATATTAATTTTAAAATACCTTCATACAATCAAGCAATTTCTGAAAGACTAACTCGTTTATCATGGCATAAACTTTTGTGAGTGTAGTTCACTTCACTGGTTGCATCTGCAAGCTGTCTTTAAGGTATTCATAAGTTGAGATGCAACATATATGTATGTAAATAAGAGAACTCTGGCTCATGAGAGCTTATGTCACAATAAATTTGCTAGTCTTTAAAGATGCCCTAAAACTTACTTATTTTAACTGCAACAGAGACTTTATGCAGTAGCTCACAACTTTAATGGCAGTAGCTCACGAAGTAGAATTTTGCTCACAAGACTCCATAGCTTAGAGGGAACATTGTAACTGACCTTTGTAATATGGTAATGAGTTTAGATTCAGGTTAGTAGCCATGTTGTTCTGAAGCAGTAAAACAAAGTGTGAGTCCAGTGGCACCTTTAAGGCCAACAAAGCTTTATTCAAGCTTTTGTGTGCATGCACACTTCTTTAGCTATATTGAAATGGAAGTTACCAGTCATAAGTATAGGTAGAGTAAAAGGTAAAAGCAGTCCCTTGTGCAAGCACCAGTCATTTCACAACGTTTTCACAGCAGACTTTTTACGGTGTGGTTTGCCATTGCCTTCACCAGTAATCTGCACTTTACCCCCAGAAAGCTGGGTACTCATTTTACCAACTTCAGAAGGATGGAGGGCTGAGTCAACCTTGAGCCAGCTACCTGAACCCAGCTTCTGCAGGGATTGAACTTAGGTCATGAGCAGAGCTTGGACTGCAGTACTGCAGCTTACCACTCTATGCCACAGAATTCTTATAGGTAGAGAGCGGGCAGCAGATTAGCATACAACATAATAAAGGTTTTTAAACAGATGCAAGGACCAAAATGGAATAACTAGCTTTTTATGGTCACCTTTGGTTTGGGGTTTAATTCTGGAGGGAAACACAGTGAAGAAAATAAATCAAAATTGGAAATTGGCGAGCAGATGTACCCTTCCTAACCGGGCATTTCACAACATTACTGAGCATTCCAGCAGTTTTTAATCTATCTCTACATAATTAGCAAAGACTAATTCATGTAAGCACTCAGGAAGGGGTAGAAAAGTCACACAAGGCAGTGGAATAGTCTTGTGACCTGCATTATTATTATTAATTGTTGTTGTTAGATTTTTAAATCACCATCCCCTGCAAGGCAGGGCTCAGAGCAGTGTACATCAATAAAAACATTCATATATTATATGTTGTCGAAGGCTTTCACAGCCGGATTCCATTGGTTGTTGTAGACAACCACACAGCATTCTACAACATTCATATATAATTTAACAAGACAATAGAAATATGATAAAAATACAACGTGATAAGATGTTAACTGCCCACTGTGCCACTGCCTCATGGGAGGGGACAGGAGTTAGGAGCGCTTGATAAATGGAAAACCATCACTGCCCTCAACCAAATGCCTGGCGGAACATCTGACTTATAGGTACTGAGGAACTGTATTAGATCCTAAACGGCCTGGATGTTATTCAGCAGGGAATTCTACCAGGTTGGGGCCAGGGCAGGAAATGCCCTGCCCTGGTTGAGGACAGCCAGATGTCTCCAGGACCAGGGACCACCAGCAAGTTCTTATCTGTCAAGCGCAGCATTCTTGGGGGGGGGGGTATACAGAAATGGGGGCTGCCTTTCACAAAACCATCCAGTAAAAGCAGAAGGCCTATCACCAGTTACTTCAACACAATTTGGGAATGGTATGGATGTGGTCCCAAGGTTTCTCTGGTCATTGTTTAAAGAGATGGATTTCATCTAGTTGGTTTGACAGGGCTTTTAACTTACTTCAAGACTGACATCATCCAATGCTGATGAGGGTAATCTCAGACTTCCATAACAAACAAAAACAATCCAGAAGCAGCAGTCTGATTAAATTAAAAACTGTTTTTCAGGAATCTACAGCTATCCAAGGTTTCTCCAAGTTTACCACAGCAATATAAGTCATAGATTTGGACATAGCACATGACTTTCTTTAGCATGCTCTTAAAACCTCCTCTTTACAGGATATACTCACACAATAAGGAAACCTTAGGTGTCACTGATCAACTTTCTAGCAGACGAAACTTCTTTAATACTGAAGTCAAACACTGAATCAAATCAAAGGGTTGGATCCAAGCCCATGCAAGGATCCCTGTTCTTCCTGGATCTCCCCTTCCCCCCATTGGCATTTCTGGCCCCAGAATATTTATTTCTGGGATTGCAATATCGGGGTGTGTGTGTGCAGAGTGAGGAACTGAGATATGTACAACAGGGAGCTCCGGTAAGGAAGTGAGCCAGACACATGCACCTAGTATTAAAAAAGTGTATTTACAAGCTATATACAAAGTAACTAGTGCAGTGAAAAACATGGATCTCAGTGACAAAGTGCTCCGCCAGCATTCACCTCTCCAGTGAGAGAACTATACACAGGTAGTGCAGTCCTTATATATGTACATCAGCCAATCAAGGCAGTCCATAATCTTGCTGACTCCAGCAGGTACTTTCCCCTTGTCCCTATCCAGCCAGAACTGGCTTGCTGACAAGGCCACTCTGACCTGACCCGTCAGATAGCTCTCCTGCTGGCACGTTGCACCTGTCAGGCTGTGTAAAGGAGGACTCCTTATACCAACATGCAGGACATGCATTAAGCAATTCATGAACACATGAAATCCTTTATTCTGAATCAGATTGGTCCATCACAGTCACTACTGTCTACTCAGATACTCCACTCTAGGCCATCTATTCTGTTTTGTCTACTAATACAAACCTGTATGGAGGAGTTAAAGTAGAAATGTATTAACTTAATATTTTCCACTAAGAAAAAATTCCACTATCACTGTTTCTTTAAGCATTCTGTACATCTAGGCTGCTTCCCCTATGTATGTGAGGGTTATATCTGCCCATATTATACACCAGTTCAGGCATTCCACTGTATTTATATAATTAATGCTGAGTTCTGATTGTGAGTACCTCCATCCAGTGGTGTTCAAAACACTGAAATAAAAGAATTCTTTTTTGGAACATAAAGTAGGCAAACATGCCTTTTCTATAACCTTGCCTTTAGCCCACACAGGAAAGATGGAACCCTCTTTTACCTTTTTACTTAATGGGTATGAATGCAATTATGAAATAATGGCTCCTTTGGACCATTAAATAATGAAGGATTTTATGTTTGGTATCAATATAATATCCAAGAAATATTAAATACAACAGCAATGAAATCAATGTTTTCTCTTTAATTTCCAAAATCTGTAGCCAAAACGTCATACAGACCATTAACAATAATCACAAGCTTAATAAAACCACATGAAACTTTTCAGTCATTATGACTGGAGACAGGCATCCAAACCAAACATAGAGTAATCCAATTCCTATTGCAAGCAAACAGTCCATTTTTATTGTTTTTGAATGACCTTTTAAAAAATCTACAATGTTGGGAGTAAATGTTCGATATGATTATTGAAGAGATAACAAGGACAATCATTTTTAAAAGTTGACTCTACTGAGATTCGTGAGTGAACCTCAGAAGTATTACAGGATGTAAAAACAGGATTAAGAACAGTGCTCAATGAAGAAAGGAAATAGTGTTGATGGATAGCTATATTACTGACATTATTTACAAATGCATTAACATTGGAAGGAGGAACAACAAATACTGTAACAAATATTAATACTACAGTTACAGCTGTTCTTTTTATTGGCTACCCTCAATAGTATCTCACCTTGCTTGTGATTTTTCCCCTTAGAAATATACCAGAATAGTCTGCACATTCTTCTTTCTCAATTGTATTTAATCCAAAGCAGTGGCAGGAGAGGAAAGAGGCTGCCTAGAAAACCAAAGACCCTTTGCCGGTCTTGTAGTGACCACTGGGTGGCCACCTGAAGAAGTTACCAGTGCCATCCTAAACAAAATTACACCCATCCTTCAATGGACATAGAAGGATGTAACTCTACTGACAACGGTACTGTAAGACTTGAGAGTTCCACAACAAACAGCAATTATGGTGACAAAATTCATATACTCCAGGAACCCTTACCAAAGCAAATGCTGAGGTCGCATTTTTCAGCCAATTTTCAGTTTTAAGTAAAGGTTCATCCAAAGAGCTACAGAGGAGGAAACGAGATTGCTCCAGCTTTTCTACATATAAGATTTAACAATATCATTACATGATGCACACAAACAAAAGTTTCATTAGGAATTATTTTCTTCTGAATCATATCAATACAGTCAAAGCTAGGTCTGGTATGCATGTTGTGACTTATTTACATGCTTCTTGATGCAGATGTACAGTTGGCATTTTGTAGATATGAGGAATGGAAAAAAGAAATGTTCAAGACACCACAGCAAGCCAGTGAAGAATCCCAGATTAGGCAGTTTGAGAAATATAAATCCAGATCCTTGGTTGGCCATGATGCTCACAAAGTGTTGTTGTTCAGTCGTACAGTCGAGTCCGACTCTTTGCGACCCCATGGACAAAGTCACACCAGGCCCTCCTGTCTTCCACCATCCTCCAAAGTCTGCTCAAAGCTCACTAAGTAGCCTTGTACAAATCAATCCCTCAAGTCAGCCTGCACAGTCAACAAGGGCTATGGATGTGTCTAGATTCTAACCAACTCTACATCCTTAGAACAAGGACAGGGAGAGTACAATAAACATTACTACGTAATATTATTCTGTCAAGAATTTGAAAAACAACTAATGCTATGAGTCCTGAACCAACCCATAACTAACAGATTATATCAACAAAGGTTCAATCATACCATTCTGCAGGCCATTTGTAGTATCTTCAGACCTTTTACATTAGTAAATATATTAGTACTGCAGGGAACAGAAATTAGTACTGCAGGGAACAGAAATAAATAACAGTCCAATTACATGCCTAATCTGCGTTTTAGCATTTCTTGCTAAATACAGTTAAGGCAACAGCATTTCTTTTAAAGGAAATATAAAAGAGCTTCTAGAGGACTAAAGGACTGCAATGTAAGCAGTGAATGGAAGGAAGCATCTGGTCAGGATCATGGGCTGCAGCCAGCCAATCAGGAAGCGACAACAAGGTTGAACAGAGTCCTAAGAACTGACACCATAAGGGCAGAAACCAGGTCTGTTCAAAGTAAAGAAGAGGAACCAGGGTCACAAACGATTCAGAGACTGATACCAGAAAAGCAGAAGTCAGAGACTATTCCAAATTGTTAGACTGGAGTGGAGCTGAACACCAGAAATCGGGATGACAGGAAGGAAGACCAGCACATTAGACTTGCAGTAACACCACTTATCAGAAAGGAACCCTGTATTCTCCAGTGCTTCTTGCTACATGGAACCTATCTGCATGTGTGGACAGAGTTTCTCCTTACAGCTTCTGGGACTAATCATGTTGGCAACAGAGCTCACAATCTGACTCAAACATCCTTACAGAAAGGAAAGTTCATGCCTCTTTTATATTTTACTAGATTGAGCCTTCAGGCAAGGCCTAGGCCTATCCTTTTATTTTATGTGAAGCGCCTAGTCACTTATTTAACATAACATAAATAGAAGTGTGATTAATATTTTACAGCAGCCTGGCCAGGAAAGACAAGCTGACAGTACGCTGTCTGAAAAAGTAGCAAGGAAACAGGAAGCTGGAACATGGTTAAAACTTAAGTTCTTTTCAAATTGGGTAGAAAGCAGAGCTTCTCATAAAGTATGGTTTTCCAAGTAGCAATGAGCAGCCACAAAGAGACAAGGTAACCCCTCTAAGAAGATCATCTGTCCTATTCTTTCTTACTATTTGATTTGTGACTAAACTTTGAAAATCGTACAATATTTGACTGATCAAAGTGTGGTTGCACATCCTTATTCTACTCCCAAGGCCTAATGCCCCTTTCCCTTTACACACTGCCAAAAGCTGTCCAATGTTGTAAGCCATCTTTACTTACTTTGCAATAGCCTACCTGCTGCCAATGGTATTCGCGATGGTGCTTTAAAAGATATCAGAAAAAATTAAATTGTGAAATGTTATCACAATCCAAAGTACACCTTGGCAGGTATACCAAGGTAATTTGTAAAATAGCAGGTTGTACATTGCTGAATGATACCTTAATGTTCATAAGCACACAGTTGCATACATGTACACTAGGAAGATGTGTCTACTTATCAACTCAAAAATGTAATTTCTTCTAGGAGGCCTTGGAGAGGAATCTAAACCCTAAAATATGATAATTCACACAAACTAAAGTCTAAGTAGTTTCCGGGGGGGGGGGGGGGTTGTTCAAAACAGGAATGGTAATTTCTTACCAAAAACAAGAAGCAAAAATAGAAACTGTCCCTGATTAAAAGGAACAGTTGGGATATCAGACCTAAGTAGTTTTTCTGTTTCTTTTTGTGCTGTCAAGCTGCGGCTAACATACAGTAACCCCACATGCTTTTCAAGGCAAGAGAAGTTCAGAGGTGGTTCACCATTGCCTGCCTCTGCAGAGCAACCCTTGTATTCCTTGGGAGTTTCCCATCCAAAGCAGGGCTAACTTTAATTAGCTAGCCTGGGATATCTAGATCAGGGAAGTCTAATTAGTAGGCTTTTTATTTTCTGAAACATAGCTGCAAGTTATTTGCCTGAAAACTTCCACAGGTCCTAGTCAAGGGATTCGTGGTAGCCACAAGCCATAAGAATATCACTACTATGAATGTTATTTCAATACAAAGAATCATTTCTGCCATCAGCCCATAAAGCCAAAACTGTGGGACAGAGTAATAATTAACTTTCAAATGTGCTGATGGAGATAAAACTGTAAACTCAAAAGCTGTCTATTTTAGAAAGATGTATAGGAAAAATAAGACACCCCCTCCACCACAAAAACAATCCATCAGAGCCTTTAAGCAGATCACTTCCAACACTGTCCTTTAAAGCCCAATTAAATAAGCTAAGCAGAAAGCAAGATATACTGTTTTGGAAAGTATTTCCCTCTTAAATACTCTGAGGCCCTGTTGTCTTCCAGCAGTGACATTTATGCACAAGCAACGGCAACCCAGAAAACTAAAGATGCATCAGAGTCCTCAAAATGAAACTTAAGTAATGGGGAGGGGGGAGGGAATGGATAGGTACTTGCGTAAACCAAAAACACTGGGACATACTGCAGCTTAGTAAACTGCCAAGCATATAAAAGACTGGACTGGTCATTTCACTTGTGACCATTATTGGAAAAAAACAGTTTATCTACAGCATTTATGACCCAAAACCTGGCATACTTTTTTCTTTTGCTTGTTAAATTAAAAACAGCAGACCATGTGTAAATAGTGTTTCATAAAAGTGACAAAACTAGAAAACTGGAAAGTATCTCTTTACTTAATGAGTCTAGTCTGGTATGCAACTCTAGCAGCATTAGAGGGAGAGAGAAAGTTGAGGCCACTGACTTATTCTCTAGAAGACTGGCCTAAAGGAAAGCTTCTACCAAATGTTGATGGACTTGGTCTTCAATCCAAGGTCCTGCAAGAAGTAGTAACATACTTTTTCAGTTCAAATGCTGCTGTATAGGGGAAACCATAGAGCAATTCTCCATGCATGAGAGTCAGTTCAAATCTTGCCACTGTATTGCCACACTGTGTGGCCTCATTTGGAATACTGTGTGCAGTTCTGGTCACCATATCTCAAAAAGGACATTGCAGAGCAGAAAAAAGTACAGAGGAAGGCAACCAAGATGATTAGAAGGCTGAAGCACCTTCCCTATGAAGAAAGGCTGAAGAGTCTGGGACTTTTCAATTTAGAAAAGAGACAACAAAGGAAGGCCATGATATTGATAAAAATATGCATGGGGTGGAGAGAGTTGACAAAGAGAACTTTTTCTCCCTCTCCTAAAATACTAGAACTCAAGAACATTCAACGAAGCTGAGCCAAGTCTCTCTTCCTTCTGTTGGCTGATGCTTCTCCCCCCCTCCTGGTCCCCTGGGGAAGGAAGGAAAGAGCCAGAGCTTCCTTTACCTAGTTCCCTGGATTGCATAGGAGAAATACAAAGAAGGCACCTTTCAGACCAATGAGTGCTAATGTTTTAAGCATGCTTTATTCTAAGGGGTTTTTTTAAAAAAAAATCTTTATTTGCATTTGTCAGTGTCCTTTATAAAGTTTATATCTCTACTACCTAATCTTAAATAGGCACACACACATGGCACGGCCCAACAAGGTCTCATTTATTTCAAATCTGGCCCTCATTAGTTCGATACCCCTGTATGCACTACATAGACTAGTGGTCTGATCTGTATGCTAAACAAAGACTCCCTCTATAGTGGAAGGAGGATTCACTTCTCCAGTGGAAGATTCTTCTCTTAGTGCAAGAGTACTATGGGATCCCATTATTTTCTATATATAATTCCCCTATGGTGATGGCCAAATGGAGCTCTCCCCTTGGCTTATGGGTGCATTCCATGCAATCAACAAATAACTGGCCCATCATGCATAAGTCACCACCTCTGGGTTCCCACTGGCTGACTCTCCCATACCCTGCCTACTGCAGGTCTGGGAACATTGAGCAAATCGCCAAAACAGTCTTACCTCAGAAACAGACATCTCAGACACTTCTCTGTGATCTCTCCATCAAACCGCCTCAGAAAGGCTTTACTACTCACAAAGCATTTCCTCAGAGGCCATGGCAGCTGCCTCTTTCCTGTCACTCCCTCCTCCCCACTGGGGAAGCTGCTAGTCAGAGGCTGTTACTAGGCAACCAATGTTGCCCTCAGCTGAATATAATGCCATACAGTCCACCCTCCAAAGTAGTTATTTTCTACAGGATAGGGAGAGAGATCTGTTGTCTAAAGTTCAGCTGTGATCCCAGGAGATCTTCAGGCTCCACCTGGAGGTTGGCCACCTTAGGCTTGGCAACACCCTCTGGGTGACTTGATGCTACCTGACTGGCATCTCTTAACAAGGCCTGGCTGCTTGCTCCTGTTCAGTAGCAGCCCCCCATGACAGCCAGTGTGACTTAGCAGTTGCCAACTCCAGATTGGGGAAATTCCTGAAGATCTGAAGGATGGAGCTAAGAGAGGGTAGGGTTTGAGGAGGAGTGAGACTTCAGACAGGTACAATGCCATAGGCTCCACCTTCCATTTCCTCCTGGGAAACCACTGTTGCCAATCTCCAGGTGAGGGCTGGAGATAATTCAGAATTACAACTGCTCTCCAGAGGGCAGGGATCAGTTCCCCTTGAGGTGGGGGAGGCAGTGAATGCCTTCACTTGGGTGGGTGGGAAGACAGCAAGGATGGCGGACATTCACCCAGAGTCTCTTTCTAGAGCCCATAGTATTTTTTTTCACAATGGGCCTTATTCCTAGTTATATATAAGAGTAGAGGTGCTGTAAATGATACTTGTCTGAAATCTCATGTTCTAACTCACAGCCTCTATTACTGAAGTCTAGAAAGACAGCATGTTTTGTGGGAAAGACACTTTGTACATGCTCAGATGCACTCCAATCTGTATTAATTCATGTTCTACTACTGAGCTCTGATAAATAAACAAGCCCCTAAATAAAGCGCTAAGGTTGACCCCTTCTGGCAAGAACAAGGTGCCCATTTGTCATTTACACAGACTTTATGAATGAACTGTGGATATACTGTTACAGTCTATTCTGAAGCGAGGAAGCTTGGACAGAGCCTTTGGCAAGCCACACATTATAATTCCATATTCTGTTAAGAACTGGAGAGGATCACTTTGTTACAGGCAAACCCTCTTTTTATCACCATCAAGTCTGACATGCTGAATACTACAATAAATGGAACATTCCACTTAGAAAGTTATCAATAAACACCGTGGGAGACACAAACTCAAGAGACTGGCTTGGTTGCTGTAAATACCCAAGTGACACAGCTTTTTAAACCATAGCTACTGTGTTGGGAATACACACACCTATCAAACAGCTGGACTTGTCTACAGGAGGAATTATGGTATACCTGAAGTAGTGTAAAAATAAAGCCTCAAATGTTTCGGTAAGAAATGAAGCATCTGCTGTTGGAAAAACAATTGCTGTCCTGATGCGCTCATTAAAAATTCTAGTAAGCTCCCATAGTTCTTGCATGTGATAAATTTTTCCACTGGAATATATTTGCACACGCCAACATTGTTGTTTCACAGATCAGCTTTTCACATAAAATACACAGACACCAGATGTTTCTCTTTTTAAAACAGTACATTTACTTCTGTACATATCAATTAAAAATCTTGAAATTCACTGATGAATTAGGAATTTATATTACCATTATGTTTTCTTCATCTGGCTGGTGTACTATCTGCCTAGCTCACCAGCAGACAGCCTACTGAGCCTGCTGGAGGCAGTAGCCAGCTGGGCCTTGGATTTCCTAAGACTGACAGTCCTGGGGACTTCAACATCCATGTCAATACTGCCACCTCCTCGCAGGCATCAGACCTGGTGAATTCCATGGCAACAGTGGGACTTTCTCAGATAGTATTAGGTTCCAAACATCAAGCAGGCCACACAAAAAGACTTGATTTTTGTCACAGGGATAGATATAGATCTGGTCACTATTGACAAAGTGCCATGGTCAGATCATATTGCACTAAAGGCCCAACTGTGTACCCCAACCCCCTCCTGTCTAGGTGGAAAGCAAATTTATGCTCGCCTGCCATGACTAACAGACCCAACAGAATGTTCTGCAGGATTTGATAACCCCCCAGCAATTCATTAGATGAGGTGACAGAGGACTGGAATATCCATCTCTCTGAAGCCATTGATGAAATTGCTCCCTAACATCCACTTTGCTCCCATCCCAAGCTAGCTTCATGGAGCTTAGGGGGATGAAATGAGGGCTTAGACGACTAGAGTGAGTTTGGTGATGGTCTCATGATGAAGCTGCAAGAACATTTCATAGGATGTTTATGAAGTTCTGTGAGATGGTGGTGAAGAGAATTTTATTCCAACTCCATTGCATCCACTAGCTCTTGGCTGGCTCAATTATTTAGGGTAATTAGGTCCTTTACCTCCCTTGATGAGGAAACAAAATATTAGAAAGTTGCCCATTAACTGTGAGGCATTTGTGAACTTTTTTTGCAGATAAATACAGTTTTCGTACACAGCTTACCTCGCAGTCACAATCCTCTTCCCTCCGCAGTATCTGTCGGATTTCCCACCATTTGCACCGGAGTTACAGGAAGTGCTGCGGCTTTTACGTAGCAAACGTAAACTGGGTTTTAGCGGTTTACATTTGCTACGCAAAAGCTGCGGCACTTCCTGTAACTTCGGTGCAGATGATGGGAAATCCGACCAGACGCTTCGGAGGGAACAGGATTGTGACTGCGAGGTGAGCTGTGTGCGAAAACGGTCAAAGTCTTATCACTCTATCATAACCTGCCAATATTGATATAGTACGTGAACTGAAGGGCACTTGGCCATCTTTGGATTCTGTATTTGACATCTTCAGCCAATTCTCTCAAGTCAGTGTTGACAGGATTCTGGGTGCTGCTAAACTGACCGCCTGCCCCTTAGGCCTGTGTCTGTCATGACTGGTGAAAGCCCGTGGAGACTGCATATGGGGGCCCCATTATCTATCTGTCCCTTAGTTCAGGGATCTACCCAGGGAAATTAAAAGAAGCTATGGTGATACCGCTCTTAAAGAAACCATAACTGGATCCTACCGAACCTTCCAAATACCTCCCAGACTCGAATCTTTCATTTCTGGGTAAGGTAATTGAGAGAACTGGGGCAGAGCACCTCCAGAGTTTTCTGGAGGATACACTGGCCCTAGACTCATTCCAGTCTGGCTTCTGCCCTAGCCACAGAACAAAGATTGGGCTAGTTGCCCTCACAGAATATCTTCAAAGATAGCTGGATCAAGGTGGGTTGGCCCTGCTGTTACTGCTCAACCTCACAGCAGCATTCAACATGGTCAACCATGATTTGTTGGCCCACTCGGTGGGTTTCTGGATAGCCTTTTATCAATGGAGGCTCAGATCACACATTGCCAGACTGGTGTTTCTTCAGTTGTACCAAGTCAGGCAACAGCCCCCTTCCTCTCTTGCCTTGACCTAGCCACAATTAATCCATGCAACGGTCACTTCTAGACTAGACTACCGTAACTCACTCTTTGCTGGGCTACCCTGACTCAGAAGCTGCAATTGTTCCAGAATACAGCAGCTTCCCACTAGATCCTCACCAACAGCACATATCCAACCTGTGCTTCGCCATCTGCACAGGCTCCAGGTGGAATACTGGATCAGATTCAAGGTTTTAGTGTTAATTTTCAAGGCCCTAAATAGTCTGAGATCAATGTATCTTCAGGATGGCCTCTCATGACATAATCCCTCTAAGAGCATTATGCTTAAGTGTGAAAAATCTACCAGTGATCCCTAGCCTGAAAAAAGTCCAGCTGTCCTCAACCAGAGCCAGGATTTCCTCAGCCCTGGCTCCAACCTGGTGAAACTCTCTGCCAAATTACATCCATGCCCTGCAGGATCTAATGCAGTTCCACAGGGCTTGTAAAGCAGAGATGTTCTGCCAAGCTTACGGTTGAGGACAGCAACTGTTGTTAATTAGTCTGTCTCCTTCTTTCCTTTCCCACTGGGATGAGGATTAATCTGCTCCATTCTAGGCACCATCTGGAATGAAATTTGAATTGTTTTTAAATATTTTATTATTTTATTTTCCATTATATTTATATGTTGTACACTGCCCTGAGCCCCAATACTCTGGAGGAGGGCGGTCTAGAAATGGAAATTATAAATGAATTTATAGTGCTGGTGAGAAATGCTAGGTTGGTCTTCCTCCCTGGTACAAGTTTTCTATCAAGCCAGCTATGATAAATGTACTTCATTTGGACACTTGTAATAGTTCTGTGCCTTTATATTTGTTGATAATATTTAATCTATAAGCGATGTTTGGAGACATTTGAACAGATCTGTAGGGTTGCTGTTTTTTAAAGGGAGCACAGCAATTACGCTAGAAATTGGAGCACAGTGTCGAGGAGGAAGCTAAACCATTATTTTTCCAAATTCAATCACACTCCCAGTTACCATTTACTTTGGTAGGAGGGGCATTCAAAAATCTGTCTCTTAACCTTTAATTACTTAATTTTTTAAAAAAAATTATGGAACTCTATTATTGGGCTATTCCTACTTCATAACAAAAAGCCACATAATACTTTTGAACACCCTTTCATGCAGTCTATAAAACCTGAAATGCTCACTTTGTGACTGGCTATTCACAGATTACCTCAGCACCAAATACAGCATGTGTAGAATATACTATGGCTAAATCCTAGATGAAATGTAGGATTTCAATCTTCATACCAAACTGAACATCATACCAAAACATAGGCAGATGCTGCATTTTTTTCTTAGGAAAGAAAGCAAGTTCACATCTGTTACTCCCTAAGAAAATCTTACTAATTGTTATAGAGAAAATAATGAAGTTTCCAGTCTTCAAAAAACTGGAGGACATTCAGGTGTGGGGGAGGGGAGGGAACCCTGAGTGCAAATTTGTTTATAATAACCCAGTTCCCAAGATGCTATTCACCCTGTAATTCAAGGGATTTCTCCCATGTTAGCTCTAGTTTATTTTGCGACTCCACTGTAGAAAGCCCATGAGGATTCTCCTTTTTAAAAAGTCAGAGCAATAAAGGAAATGTTTATTTTTATTGTTCTATTTCCATGCCAATCATCACCATGGTGTTGCATGACTCAGAACTGAGATACACAGAATCTTTATCAAGACTGATTATCAAGTGGGACAAAAATACCTAAACAAAATAAAAAACATCATTACTCTCCATTTCCACCAAATCCTGTTGTAACAGCTGTGATAATATGGTATGCATAAGAAAGTTTCCAAGACAATATTCACACTTTTAAATCCTTTGTAGTACCCCACTAGATTAAATTCCAAATGCTTATTATTCAGTATATATTTACAAGTGAGAAATCAGAACATTGGGTAACTACCTCAGAGTTCTAATCTGAGAAAACACTAAAAAAAAAAAAGTAAAGGTAGTCCCCTGTGCAAGCACCAGTCGTTTCCGACTCTGGGGTGACGTTGGTTTCACGTTTTCACGGCAGACTTTTTACAGGGTAGTTTGCCATTTCCTTCCTCAGTCATCTACACTTTTGCCCCAGCAAACTGGGTACTCATTTTATCTACCTCGGAAGGATGGAAGGCTGTCAACCTGGAGCCAGCTACTTGAACCCAGCTTCCGCCGGGATCGAACTCAGGTTGTGAGCAGAGCTTATGACTGCAGTACTGCAGCTTTACCTCTAAAATGCAGTTAATGGATCTGGAGCCTGAACCAGGAATCTCATAGTCTCTGGCTGTAAATTACAAAGGACTGTATGTCCTCAGGTACCAGAGTCCACTTATGAATTCCTTTAAAAAATATCTCTCCCCCCAAATTTGGTGCTTTTACGGATAGTAGAATGCCATTGCCTATATGTTTCATGTCACTTCGATGTAAAGCATCAGTCTTACAGGCAAGTAAAGAAGAGGTGGATCATCTACTGAAATCAATGGAAAACAACAATGGATCACTAACTAGCAAATAACAAGATGAATGAGAAATGAGACACATCAAAAAAGAATAGCAAAACTAAATAAAACATATTTTTTGCATGTGCACACTCTGCTCCTTGCACTCAGAACAGGACGTACAACACAGGCCTGAAATTGGCAGGAGGACAAAATCTTCCATTGTCTCAATTTTCATTCCTTTCATTTCACTCACATCATCATCACCGTCAAAACAGCCACATGTCACACTCATCTTCAGATATGGTTATCACTCTGCCAACACCATGCTGGGAATTATTAGGAAGGGAACTAAAAACAAATCAGCCAGTATCATAATGCCCCTGTATAGATTGATGGTGCAGTCTCATGGAGTACTGTGTGCAATTCTGGTCACCACACCTCAAAAAAGATATTATACCATTGGAAAAAGTCCAGAAAAGGGCAACTAGAATGATTAAAGGTTTGGAACATTTTCCCTATGAAGAAAGGTTAAAATGTTTGGGGCTCTTTAGCTTGGAGAAACGTCGACTGCGGGTGACATGATAGAGGTTTACAAGATTATGCATGGGATGGAGAAAGCAGAGAAAGAAGTCCTTTTTTCCCTTTCTCACAATACAAGAACTCGTGGGCATTCAATGAAATTGCTGAGTAGTCAGGTTAAATCGGATAAAAGGAAGTACTTCTTCATCCAAAGGATTAACATGTGGAATTCACTGCCACAGGAGGTGGTGGTGGCTACAAGCATAGCCAGCTTCAAGAGGGGATTGGATAAAAATATGGAGCAGAGGTCCATCAGTGGCTATTAGCCACAGTGTGTGTGTGATATATATTTTGGCCACTGTGTGATACAGAGTGTTGGACTGGATGGGCCACTGGCCTGATCCAACATGGCTGCTCTTATGTTCTTATGTATGTTATGCCAGTGGAAGTAACATTATAAGCCAAGCCCATACTTTATAGGGATATTTGCTGCAAAATAAGACCATGACAACGTCCGAGAATCATGTGGTGCTAACAAATCAAAGTTAACATTACTGCATGCCATCATTAGGAGTTCAGCCATGGAGAATATCCCAGGAAGTTTCATTCTCTAAAGGGTACTATTTTCCATGTAACTGGTTGAAGTAGGTTAATGCATAACAAAGTTTACTGCCCAGACATGTCTCCCCTGTGGATGGTCATCTTTTCCACAATGAGGCCATCTCAGATTAAAACAAGTCATCCATCCACAGTCTAGTCTCCCCACCACATCATTTCCATATGGTCACTTCCCTGTGGACCTGTACTAGACTGCATACTTTTATGCCAGAAGAAAAATCAAGGCAGCTATTGCCATTAGTAAATGAAGACATTCTATTCTCCAGATTCATTTTCAGAATACCATTTATAGGTGCGTAACTGAGCCAAAATGTAGCTTATATTCAGAAAGCACAGCAAATCAATGAGCAGAAGTCCTTTACTCTATTTGTATTCCATTTGTACAGATATAAGGATGACAATATTCCCAGTAAAAGTCAGTAGATGAACAGCCATGCATAAATATTTCCCAAATGCTTCTTTTTCAGATCCAATAGAAATATTCATACTGCAATGCTTTATGTACATGAATCGTCCCATCATGAATTCAGGCAGAGCAAGAAAAGAATAGAAGCACCTAAGATCCATCCAAGAAAAGAATAGATCCAGCTAAATTTCAGACCTGCTCCTAGAATTTCAGCCTGATAGCAGTTTGCAGAGACACCATCACCATTCACAGGCCAGGTATTGCTTCTTTAGCTGACAAGTGACCCGGACTTTGTTATGTGAAGGACACAATCTGGAACTTGGGGACAGATGCCTACTGTCTTTTCTTGTCATCTTATAGAAGTGGCAGGTGATCAGTCCATTTCTATGTGTCTGTTCTTCTTACCTTTAAAAAGTATTTTTAATATTCTGCACATGCTTTCATACAACTTACTTTTCGTTTACTTGCTTTATAGTTCACAAGTTTTAAATAGTTTTAATGCCTATGACTCTATGGTTTTTTTAAAACAAAAGAAGGCCATTGTGCAGGAATGCGCCATGCAATTAAAAGCAACACAATCTAAATAAAACTTTGTTTGTCTTAAAAGTGCCATTGGACTCAAACTTTGTTCTTGGATATGCATACTGATGATCAATTAGAAACTCGCCTAGTATCAGTCCTTGCTTTTCACTTTCACCATTAACCAGTCAAGTCTTTTCTATATAATCTAACTTTCCTCAAAATATATCACTGTGTTCATTTACCTTCACAGAAGATAAAGAAGAGACTCATTAAGGTGTGGTCTGATGGTTAATTGTGTTAAAAACTACAAAGTCCTCTCCTGAACTCCTGAACAATTCAAGTCATTACCTCACTCTCAATTTCCAGTCTGTCAAACAAGAATTCAGCATAGACAGAATCCACCGGCTGTTTTCAACTGAATGTGCTCTAAGAGCTCCTTGTCTTTTCTTGATTTAAAGGAGGTGACCTCAAAAAATACAGAGGCTAAAAGTAACAAATTCTTAGCACTTATACAGCACATCCGATATGCAGTATCCTAAAAACAATTACTAATTAGTATTACTCAAAATGCTTGAGGATCCTGAGGTCTGGAGACAATGAAAAGGAAAAAGGAAAAGTGAAGGTTTTTTAATCTCAAGAGCTAAAGAGAATACAGGTTGGAAATAAAGAACAGAAGCTTAGCTTCTTTTCCTTTCTAGGATAAATAAAGGTTTAATAATAAAATACTTCTGTATTGTTACTTTCTGTATTATTCTGTACTATCATTTCTTCCTTTGTTCAGCTGATGTAAACAGAAATTACTTGCTCAATATTTTTGGAGTCTTAAAAGACATGGATAGAGGCTAGGAGGATGACATCACTGAAAGGTCGTGCGTCTCTGAACCATGAATACATAAATAAGGCTGTGATTGTAGTTTAACTTTTAGTGGTCTTAAAGGATTGTTTTGTGGGTTTTTTTGCTAGAAACAACTGTTTTGTTGCTCATGGTGGAACAGAAAGTGAGAGGGAAAATCTTCAAAACTTGGGTCCCCGGCTAGTATGTTACTTTCCTCACTACACAGAAAGAAAAGCTTGTAGACAGTCAATATAAGCCTGCTAATTAATATGCACCCTGAAGTGCAAAAAAGAAAAGGAATAGTTCAGTTATTCAGTTATCAGTTTCAATTTTGCAAGTAACAAACTATAACAAAAGATTCCCAGTCTTATTTCTGATCCTACCAAGGCACTTAACTTTGGGCGACATAAAAGCAAATTGACCTGAAATCTTCTTTTCAAAGGTTGCAATTTGCAATCATTCAAAATCTCTGAACCACAAAACAATTAATTCACGCAATTCCACCTACCTGCCGATGCCAAATACCACAGCACCAAAGTAAATACAGGAATTATATAAGTTGAAGTCATTGTTTGCAGTGTTGGGTTTCTCAGATCAACTTCTTTTGCTGTTCTTTATGCCAATGTCTGTCCTTTGAAAAGATGCTATTGTAGATCTTCAGAACAGCGTCTTCCACACTTGTCAGCACCTGCACAGAGAAGCAAATAATTCTTTGAGAAACCTGATCCAGAGAAGTAACTTCTAAAAAATTACATTATCAAAAAATAAAAGCTTTTTTAAATGAAAATTCCTTATTGAGGAGTAATCTTAAAAAGAAAAAGTGGTATTACAGTCACAAGTTTAAACTCCTCTAGTTTGTCCTTCCAGCTCTACCTAGTTGCTATTCCTGTCAGTTGCCAGTGTTTATCAAAGATAAGCACTGAAAGCCTGCTGAGGTCTGGAAGTTGCCTCTGAGAGCAGAATTGCCATGCATGTTGGAAATGTCCTGCAAATGCCTGCATCTTTATCAGCAACACTATCATTCTTGTAAAATGAATCTGGTAAAAGGTTGGAAAGCTTTTCAGTAATTCCTAGAACAAAGTGGAAAACCTATACAAAGATATAGGGACAGAAGAGGCTCGAAAAAAATATAACCTATGCACAATGCTTTAAAAAGAGTTAAAAACATGAATTCAACCATCTGTGGACTTTGTGGAGGGGATCTTTCCCATTTCCTCCTCCTGCTGTACACTCAGCCCACCTCTATTGTTCTTGGGGTGGTGGTGGGGGAATGAATCCTTATTAACGACACAGGGAACAAAATGTGGACTTGCAGCAGGAAGGGAAAGTAGATAGAAACCACTGACTCATCTTCCACAAACAGAAATGTCACTCCATAGGAGGAACTACATGTTAGATACATGTAGGGTTGCCAGCTCCAAGTTAAGAAATATCTGGAGATTTTGAAGGTGGAGCCTGAGGAGGGTGGAGTTTGGGAGGAATATACCATAGAGTCCACCTTCCAAAGCAGCCATTTTCTCCAGGTGAACTGATCTCTGTCATAGGCTTACCAGTCCCCAGATCCAGGTGGGAGATCCCTTTCAGGCTTCTCCCTACTGCCAGCCGGCTGGCCAACAGGCAGAAGCCCAGCCCCAACAGCGACCATGTGCTTTCAAACCCTGACAGGTTTAGAACAGGCTTGCAATTGTTTGTGTTTCTGAATGTGTGTGCGCCTTTAAATCTTGTCAAGAGGAAAGCTGCAGGGAGGCAGGGTGAGCAGACAGAGCCATATGGCTCTCAGTCTCTCTCTTTGGAGGAAAACTCCACCCTGTAGGCTGTTCTTTCCATTTTCTATTAGTCTGAAGAAGTTGGTTGAAATACAGCAGATGGTTATATTCAGCAACATGAGTAAATCTCCCTAGTGAGATCACAAAAGTGTGTGCTTGCTAACCGTGTTTGTTTTAGATATTTTGTGAGAGTGTGTATGTTCACTTTCATTTAGTGGAAGTTTAGCTGCTGGGGGACAAGGAAATGACTATTCAGAGGAACTTCACTGTTGTATTTTTATTTTAGGGAATGGGAAAGTCTCCTGGCTCCGTCCCCAAAGTCCCCAGATATTTTTAGAGTTGGAGTTGAACCTGGCAACCCTGCTCTGTCACCTGGAGGTCAGCTGTAATAGCAGGAGATCTCCAACCACCATCTGGAGGTTGGCAGCCCTAGATACATGCCAGCATTTTAGGCGGCAGCACTGCAGTGTAGTATGACTTGTGCAATGCACACTGCAGTCCTAAACACTGCTGATGCACTCTCACACATAAACTATTATAAATGTCTACATTCTCATATGTTATCAGGACTCCGTCCTTGCTTTCCCCTGATGTGCCACACTCCCTAACAGGAATGTATGGGAAGGTGCTGATTACTCTTTCTCAAGTTAGTTTCGTTTCTCTCTACTTCTACTTTGCAAGCAATAAAGTAAGAAGGGGGAGGGGGAAAGAATAACAGAGTTAACAGACCAAGGTCCATGATATTTCGCAGGCAAGCTTTATGGAGGACCCTAAAACAATCAATTACCAATGGAATTCTACCATGCTTGACACCCTCATCCCTAGTGCAAAATTCTGATTCATATGTTCTGAAGATAATATGTTTTTAGATGTCATTGTTAAGACATAATTATCTGACTACTACCTAATATTATTTCTCTGGGCCCAGAACAAATCTGCGAGCCCCATATAACTGTATAATCTCACACAAACATTTAGGATGCTTAATAACATTGTAGTGGGTCTTGCAGACAATGCAGAGCCTTTCTGGACGTTCAGGCCCCAATAAACATATCTATTCTACTTCCACAACACTTAGCCCAGTGATTTTTAGTCCTTTTGGAGTTCAAGAGTCACAATAACTTCTTGGGATATCCTGAGGAACCCCATCCTCTTCTCCCTGCCCCACTCCATTACAAATAAACTAAAAACAATAAATTTATGTAATAATTACAAAATTCAAAGATGACCAGAAATGTTTGGGGTGGAAGGTTGTAAAGTTATGTGGAACCCCAGAAAACCAAGTTTGAGAGACTTGGCTTTAAGCCCTGGTAGACAGTGTGAAACAAAAGCTTAGCAGTTGCTAGAGTCTTTCAAAGTGACTTTAACACTTTCATGCTCAGTCCTTCTATGTGAACCAGACTTTAATGAGACCTTAACTATAGTCATTTTAACTGATTCTACACCAAGGAACAACCATCTAATGTAGTCTGCAGCCTCCTGAGATTCAGGGACTTTAGCACGGCAGTTCTTATTTTTGAAATCACTCCTCCCTGCCACACACCCTCATCAAACACTGGAACACGTGGGAAGCTTTATAAGGGAGATCTGCTTTCAAGCAAGCCTTCCCCCTGATGTGTTAGTTGACGGTTCCAAATTCTCTCTTTCCTATACACTCATCCAAATTAAAACCATAGCTCTGCGCATATTCTGCAGCACAACACTTTGCTATTGACTTTGGAACAAAATAATGTGTTCTTTACCATCCATTCCAATGCATAACCGCAGATTTACTGGAAGTTCACCTATGGGTTTCCAAAAAGCAAAACATGTCAGCCACATGTGGCCAGATATTTGCTTTGTAAAAATCAAGTTCTCTTCCAGAATTCAAGAGTACAGTTATCCTGCTAATCTAATCTATGACAATATTTTACAAACACATGCACATATGTTAATATACTGTCATGAATTTATGGTGTGGGTTTTGAAATGAGTGTCCCATATGAATTGGAATCATGTAATATATTAAGCAGGTAAAAGCAGGCATATTCCTTTTCATCATGAAACAGTCAACAGCTAGTTAGTTAAGAAAGAGATTTATGACAGGACTGGTGTGAAGGCTTTCTTCTTGTGCAAAACATTTACAGTGCACTCTATACCATTATACTGACACTACCCCATGTCACCGTGCCCCACTGAACTGTGTCAACCTTCAAGCATATCTAAGTCCTGGGGCACAATACGACCCAGAAGAAGGGCTGCTAACCTCCAGGTCATGTTATTACAATGGCTCTCCAGATGAAAGAAATAATTTCACTTGAAAAAAATGGCCACTTTGGAAAGTGGGCTCTGTAGCATTATACTTCATTGAAGTCCCTTCCCTCTCCAAATAGGGTTCCCCCTCTCCAGGCAGGGGTGAGGAATACCCCAATTTTGGGGAGTTCTGCCTACTGCCAGCCAACCGGCTGGTGGTGGAACCCCACCCCCAAACAGAGACATCCCCACAAAGTGATGCTCTGGTCTGAAGGCAAAACTATGATTTGAAGGCAATTTTACCATAGAGTTTTGCCCTCAAGCCAGAGCATCGCCATGCAATGCCCCAACATGATGACATCAGTTCCATGATGATGTCATGGAAGTTGCACAAGGAAGTTCCTGTTGGAGGGAGCCCCATCCCACTCCTGGAACACTCCTTCCCATTCCTTTGAGTCTCGGGGATCTGGCAACCCTATCTCCAAACCCCACCTTTCTCAAGCTCCACCCCAAAAAACCTCCAGATATTTCCCAACCTGGAGCTGGCAACCCTACCCAGAGGTCACACATTCCCCACTGAGAGTGCTGCACCTGATCAGAGCATCCTAATGGCCCAACCACATTGGATGTTTATATAAAATTGTTTATTTGTACATGTATATTTTTTATGATTTCATCCCTGCATTAAATCTGCAGGTGTCATTTTGGGAATCCATGTCTCCCAGGCACACAATGGTCTGCTTTGGATCAAAACTGCAGTATGCAGGGAATGTTTGCAGCATTTCTCCGAAGCTGAAATAGCCTTGGGCAGTGGACTATTAGTTTCATTTGGGGCTTCACCTATAATGAGGGGGTATGTGTAAGTTTCCTCAACTGATTAAATAGCACTCTTGGTGCAGTTTCAGGTTACGCAAATAGAAAGTCAGGATCAATCTTCCAACACTGCAAGCACCAGTCGTTTTCGACTCTGGGGTGACGCTGCTTTTCACGTTTTCGTGGCAGACTTTTTATGTGGTGGTTTGCCATTGCCCTTCCCCAGTGATCTACACTTTCCCCCCAGCAAGCTGGGTACTCATTTTACCGACCTCGGAAGGATGAAAGGCTGAGTCAATCTGGAGCCGGCTACCTGAACCCAGCTTCCACTGGAATCGAACTCAGGTCGTGAGCAGAGTTCAGACCACAGTACTGCAGCTTTACGACTCTACGCCACGGGGCTCTTATATATATATATATATATATATATATATATATATATATATATATATATATATATATATATATATATAAAATAAGAGCCCCGTGACACAGAGTGGTAAAGCTGCTATACTGCAGTTGGAGCCCTCTGCTCACGACCTGAGTTCGATTCCAACAGTGCAGCAACTAATTTGGACACGCATGATAATAGAATCACGGCACTGTTGAGGAAAACGGTAGATACCATCCCCTTGTCCTTCCTCATTCCTGCCCCCCAGCCCACACAGCTATTCCTCCATATAGATCTCACAACTGCAGGAATGATCTTCCTCTGTGTCAGAAAGGACTGCAAGAATGGAGGGGGAAGTGGGGAAATTCTATGGTGCCTTCTACACACAAATAGTTAGACTGTAAGTAAAGGAAATTCATATTGGCCAGGGATTCTGGAGATTTACCATCTTCTGGGCATGGAGCAGGAGTCACAGGTGGCGTGGAGGAGGTATTTGCGAATTTCATACATTGTACAGAGGGTTGGATAAGATGATCCTGGAGGTCCCTTCCAACTCTATGATTCTATTTTATAAGCCTATTATTTTCAAATTTTACAGCACTGCTGTTTGAAAGAAAAGTTGCTACATTAACTGTTGTTCAATAGCATGAAAGGCTGTCCTTGATTAGCAAGACCATGTTGAGGGGCAATGGCTAATCCTCTGCTTTCATCGCTGCATGGCCATGATCCAAGCTGTGACCCCACATGGCTGTAACTGAGTTTTAAAACTGAGAACATTCAGTTATGGATTTCCAAGCATCCCATCAGTTTAGACCAGGGGTGGCCAAACTTGCTTAATATAAGAGCCAAACATTAGCTGTTTGAGAGCTGCAAGACATGAATGTCAGATGTTGGAGGGAGGGAGGAAGGGAGGAAGGAAATGTGGGAGGGAGGAGGCAGGGAGATGTGGAAAGAAAGCAACTTTACATTCATTCTCCAAGCTGCCTGCTAGCGGGGCTGGTGAGGTCTTTAAGAGCCACACAAAAGAGCCACATGTTGGCTCCCAAGCCACAGTTTGGCCACCCCTGGTTTAGACTCTTTTAAATTTATTGTGATATTGTATTCATGGATTGGGGTCCACTTGGTCAGATGCATAAAGGCCGACATGATACAATATGGTAAAGCAACAAGAGAAACAGTGTCGAAACTTCCAGAACGAATTACCAGAGCAACCAGAAAAGTTTATTCTACAATGCAAATGCCAGATATCATACAGGCTATGAATAAGCATTCTGAACCCCCTAAGCGGACACTCATGACCCTTTCACAAACAATGAACAGAAGAGAGTTGGGAACCAAGAATTACTAGATAACAGAAGTGCCAAACAGAACATCCTGAATAGGAAAATTGTAGCTGTTGGTTAGATCACTCTTTCCTTAAGGTCAATGTATAATCCAGCAATGGCATACTTTGTGTAGAACAAAAGCTTCCTGGAGAATTGTACCCAAATGGGGTCATGGGAGATCAAGCTATTCTGACTCTCTGTATCAAAGGGCACAACCCTCCCAATGGATGGCATCAATGGAGCCTTTACTCATGAATGTGTTTAGGATTGCTGCCTAAATCAGTCCTCAGATGCATGTGAAAGAGCGGGTCTTTCTGGGTTACGCAGCTCTCATATGAAAGGCCTGCCAACCACTCCCTTTCTGACCTGTTCACACACAATCACAGTGTAGTAATTCCACCCACAGATTTCCAGCTTCTCATAAAATCGGGAAAGCCGCTATAAATCCAAATGCAGAGGTAGGAAGGGAGGAACCACACCCTTTCTAAATTGCAGAACAATAACCATAACACTCCAGTGTTATAGAATCTATGAAATTAAATCCCATTGTGATAACGCTTGAATTTACATCCAATGTATGGGGGACTGAAGTATAAATCAAGTTACCAAAATCCCCAGCTCCCAATATACTCAAGGTAATAATGTGCAATGCTGAAATCCCACTCTTCATTTCTGTAGCTAATTGCTGCAGTTGCAGATCAAATATGCGAAAAGATAGCCAAATTATTTTTGAGTGTCACCAAGCTAGAGCATTACACAGCTGACAACATTCTGCTCTCACAAGGTGAGGGGTCAACAACCTTTGACAGTTAAAGAGCCAAACTACACCAAAATTCAGAGCAAGAGATCAACAAAAAGCCAGAACATGAACGTTCCTTTGCACTACCAATAATTGACACGTTGAAAGTTTCGGCAACTGGCTGTTGAGGGTTTTTACTAGGAAATGGCACACACAGGTTCTGACAGTAGGTAATTAATATGCAAAGGTATATCCTCTGCACAATTGTTTTAGTGCACTGGCACATATCTACACGGAATTCACACTTGGGATTATTGACCACTGTTCCCCTGCATGATTTCCCTTTCTGTAAAAGATTTTCAAGAAGCCCTTTAGTTCCACAAAAATCTTTTCCTGTCCTGGCTTCTGAAAAGGGAAGTCTTGCCTCACCAACCTTTCGGAGTTCTTTGAGAAAGTGACCAAGCATGTAAACAATGGTGACCTGGTAGATAATGTATACCTGGACTTTCTGCAGCTAACCAAAGATGCTGAGTAAATTTAGCAGTCATGGGATAAGAGGACAGGTTCTCTTATGGATTAAAAACTGGTTAAATGACAGGAAGCAAAAAGTAGAAATCAATGGATAGTTCTCACAATGGAGGGGGGAAAGCAGGGCCAGTGTGTCCACTAGGCAGCCCTAGGCAGTTGCCTACAGCTGCAGCCCTGTGAGGGAGGGCGCCAAACTGGGCACCCCCCCCCCCCGGCAGCAGCAGGGGAGCCAGTGAGCCCTTCCCACAGCTGTTAAAGGCCCTGTTATCAGCTGATCAGCCAGCTTTTAACCTACTCCCTCCCACACATTTAAAATTGTGTGGGAAGGAGGCAGTGGCAGAGGTGAGTGAAGGCAGCGGGCATGGCTGTGATCCAGATGTCCAAATTGCAGCCCCCACAGCCAGGTCACACTGCACACTACCAACCGGGGCACTCAGCATGGCCACCACCGGCAATGCTGAAGGGAGCTCTGCCCCACTTACCTTACTGGTGGTAAGCATTGTGGTCCCAAGAGTATCAGTATTGGGGCCAGTACCATTTAATTTATTCATAAATCATAAATCGTACTGCTACAGCACCAACCCCAAATCAGACTTTTCCCTGCAGCCACTGTGGCCGGACCTGCCTGTCCCGCATTGGTCTTGTCAACCACCAGCGAGCCTGCAACAGACGTGGACTACTGCACCTTTCTTAAATCTTTGTTCGCGAAGTCAAGCCGAGAGAGAGAGAGAAATTATCTGGAACTAGGTGTGAGTAATGTAGTGGCCAAGTTTGCAGATGACACCAAATTATTCAGGATGGTGAAAACCAACACTGCGTGTGAAGAGCTCCGAGAGGACCTCCACAAACCGGGCAAGTGGGTGACAATGTGGAAATGAAATTCAATGTTGGTAAGTGTAAGGTGAAACACATTAGGACAAAAATTCCCAACTTCAAATATAGGCTAACAAGCTCTGGAACTTGCTGAGACTGAGAGGGAAAAAGATCTTGGGATCATAGTGGAAAGTTCAAAGAAAGTTGACAACCCTGTGTACTGCAGTGGTGAAACTCTGTTAGGGATTATTAGGAAAGGGATTGAGAATAAAATGGCCAATACTGCAATGTCCCTGTACAGATCTACAGTGAGGCCTCACTTGAAATACTATGTACGGTTCTGGTCACCGTATCTCAAAAAGGTTATTACAGAGCTGGAAAAAGTACAGAGAAGGGCAACCAAGATGATTAGGGGTTGAAGCACCTTCCTTTTGAGGAAAGGCTGAAGAGTCTGGAACTTTTCAATTTAGAAAAGAGATGATTAAGGGGGGCATGCTAGGAGTTTATAAAATGATGCATGAGCTGGAGAGAATAGACAGCATTTTTTCTCCCTCTCCCAAAATACTAGAACTCAAGGGCATTCAATTAAACTGATGGAAAGTAGGTTCAGGATGGACAAAGGAAATACTACTTTACATGGAGAGTGATTAAACTATGGAATTCGCTGCCAGAGGGTGTAGTAATGGCCACTAGAAGAACCAGCTCTAAAAGGGGATTAGATAGATTAATGGAGGATAAATCCGCCATGGTGACTGAGGGGAACCTCCACATTCAGAAGTACTAAACCTCTGAATCCTCGGAGGAAGGCCTCAGCTTCTATGCATGCCCCATTGTTGGCTGTCCAGAGGAACAGGTTGGTCACTGTGTGATAAGAATGCTGACCTAGACGGACCACTGGTTTGATCTAGTAGGGCTCTTCTTATGTTCATTTCCTGCAGATACTGATTATTCTAGCATCACATCCACCCTTCCAACATATTTTAACTTCAAGGTTTTTTAAAAGTCACAGTTGGCTCAGGATCCATTGATTGCAGATGTCTGTCATAAAGTATCCTTGCTGTGGCACCTTTTATCCTTCTATCTGTCACAATTTTCTTCCTTTAGTACTTATGTGCATTTGCTTATATCTCTAATTTTTTCTAAATCCTAAAAGAACAATAAATACACTTTAGATCAAGCACTGACTAGAGAATTTATGTCACTTCCGATAAGTACTGGGCTAGCTGTCCACTCAGAGCCTTAATTCTATGCTCTGCACCTTACTTTCCCCAGATATTACCATCTGTTTCTTATATTATCTCTTTCTTCTCATTTATTTTCCTGCTTTGTTTTTCCCATTTCGTTCCATTCTATCATCTTCCCTGTCTAAACTTTTCTTTATGACATGAAAAGCGGCTTCCCATTCCAGACCTCCTTATCACAGCTCAGTTCCTCAGGTTCTTTTCTTTTCAGTATCTGTAACCTTCACCCTCAACAGAGAATATCACAACACAAGGCTCTCTTGACTGCCAGGCTGTAAAGTGCTTTGGATCAACAGTGTAAACTAACTTCCTAAGAGCAGGTCCACTGAAGTTCTTAACTCTTACCTATGTGAAATATTGGCCTCTGACTCCCTAACATCTTTGCAAAATTACTGCTTTACACAGGATGTTATAATCACGCATACTAACAGCCTACCAACCATGGACATTTAAAAAAATCCAGCACTTAGTTTATGTAAACTGAAGCTGTATTCACATGGTTGACATGTGCATTGCCCTTGTTCACACACCATGGTGTCTGCAGTTAACAGCAGAACCTGTAAACAGCTGGTTGCCTATTTGTACATGCACTTTCTGAAAAAGGCCCTTGTTGCTTTAAATTAGAGCTGGCTTTATCATGAACCAGTTAAAAGGCATCATCTCTTGCTTTCAATATCTTTTTCTCCATGGATTTAAAAATTAGCTCTTGTCCAGGGTGGACATGGACTTTGTTTAGATGCAAAACTAAGTCCACATTCATTTCGAACACAGGGGGAAATGCTTACTTTTCCTCCTAATATTCCCTAGGTTTACCTATAATTTTAATTTGTGTAAAACAACAGATCCTCCCGTATCTGGCTTATTTACAGAACTCTTACAACTGAAAGCCTGACAGTAGCAAGAATATTTAACTTCTCAAAACATCACAGCACTGGATATTTCCTAGGAGCCATTTCAGATTTGTCACCTCTAATGTTTTGACCTGAAAACTCATCTTTTGAAGTTGCAAATCAAACAGTGATTTAAAAAAAAAATCTCTCACTTCATAAAATGTACACACTTTTCAATGTTGTGTATCAATAAATTGCCATTATATCTGAGTAAAAATACCATATAAAACTGTACATCTGTACACAGTGCAAATGAATCTACAATCATCAACTTTACAACAACACACAATTCTCAACAACACTATAATTACTAGGGACACAACTCTCCAAAGCATCTTTTTAAAAAAACTTTCTCCCCTATCACCCCTGATCTCCCAAATTACAACTGATCTTAATCTCCTTCCCATACTAACATAATTATTAGGCAAAGGCACATTTCTCAGGGTCTTTCCTGTTGGATTTTGCCTCTATCCTAGAAGGAAAATAGAATGATGGCATTATAAAAACTACCACCAAACACCAAGTGAATAATAATAATCTTCTTTGCAGGACTGGCATAAGATACTCAGAACCCAAACAGTAATCAGAAATTTTGAGGGGACAAATGGTACTTTATGGGAAAAAACCCCAAAGACATCATTTTCAGGGAGTTAAAATAGGACATCGTTGCTCTCAGTAATGAGACATTTCCACAAATCTCCACGAAAGGCTATGGGAACTGGACGAGTGCCAATATGGGTTGTTTTATGCCATTCACAGTTGTGTTCCCCCACCATCTTCAAACAACTCCCATAACTTTTTGCAAGGTTCTTTTTATATTCAATATATTACAGAGTGTGCCATCAAATTACAGGAAGCCACAAAATATACATAATTACAACCTGACAAGGATCAAGGCTTTCATTTTCCTGCCTGCAGCAACCCAAAATCCATCATGTTCTGCAACGAATAATTTGCATCTCATTTGATACACAAGCCTGAGAATGGTTTAACTAAAAGGAGGTCCAAAATCATCTACCACCAACGTAGGGAGAGGCCATAGCTCATTGGCAGAGCACATGATCTTCAAGCACAAGGCCTTAGATTCAATCCTTGATATTTGGGCTTGGAAGCATCTCAGGCAGTAGGGCTCCCATAACGATGCTCAAACGGCAGGAGGAGTAGGGAAGGCTCCCTCTTCCCAGACTTTTTATTGCATGATGGAACTGGGTAACAATGGCAGTCAGGGGAGCACACTTCATTTTAAAGCAAACATTCACTTCCCTACAACTTTTCTAGAAAGTTTGCTGTTCTGAAGCTACATGGTTTAGCTCCTCTACTGGACAATTCCTGGCTGCTACTGTCACTAAATCCAGGGGAAAGCATGATGCAAACTCACAGCCATGGCAGCAACACAGGTCTAGGACTGCCATCTGAACTATGTACAAGGGCAATGTACAAGAACTATGCAACTCAGGGTTGTCACCCCTGACCTCCCAAATAAGAACTGATCTCCAGACAAGAGAGATCAGTCCCACTGGAGAACTTAGCTGTTTGGGAGGGCAACAGATGCTGTTGAGGTCCCCTCTCCAGGCTCCACCCCAAATCTCCAGAAATTACCCAGTCCAGAGATGCAATTCTATTTATGCATTTTTCTTGCCTATTTTATGCCCAGTACCTACATTCTACTAGTAATGTGGAAGATGCCACATCTCTGATCCTTCTGTTACCACCAAGATAACGCATGAATCCCTAGACCAGTGAGAGAAACTCACACAGTGGCTCCTCCCCTTGCACCAGCTTTTAGGCAATTCAATTGAGACAGGTCTAAGGAAAGACCACTACACAGGCTTATTTTGCGTTGTCCTGAGCTTCTCATGTTAGCTTGGTGATGCAGAAAGAAGCCAAGATAGAGTTGCTGTAACACCACTGGAACAGTTTAAGGACCAAGCCTTAACCAAAAAGCCCAAAGCACACCAAAACGTTAAAAGTTAATATATATGTGCACTGTCAGTGCTCAAGGATGTGTGTGTGCTGTTTGTTTCAATAGATGACGAACAGACAAAAAGCATATGCGTGCTTTGGGATCCCATGCAGCCTGGACGGAAGAGACTGTTGGGATTATGCATATGCCACTCAGTTACTATTTGAACCATTAGCTGGACATTTGGATGCCATCACATGAATAACAAAAGCGACAAATTCCAGAGCAGGTAGCCAAGCTGTACTGAAAGGCGAAGATAGTCCTGAAGCATTATGAAGTGACAGATTATTCATATTTGACTAGTTTCCAGATTACATCAAAAAAATAAAACTGCGAAAGTAATGTAGATCACCAACAGGAATGTCACATGGGGATGCTCTGGTTTGAAGGCAAAACTCTATGGTAGAATTGCCCTCAAACCAAATCTTCCCTGTGAGACATCCCCAGTGTGATGACATCACTTCCATGTGACATCACTGCCTCAGGGACATTGCATGGGGACATCACTGTTTGGGGGTCAGGTTTCTCCCACTGGCCAGTTGGCTGGCAGCAGGAAGAAGCCTCCAAAAGTGGGGCTCTCCCACTTGGACCTGGGGACAGGCAACCCTAACTAGCACCTGCTTCATCAGAAGCATGAAATGTACCCTCAGATGAAAGACAGACATATGGAACAGGTATAAACCCAAAGACCAAATACATGCAACATAAATACACTGATCATTCACAGCAGAAGGAATTGGTAATAACAGTCTTGCTGGACTTGCTAAATTGATTTAATCCTTGCAGTGTCAAATACCTAAAATGACAAATGAGTAGTAACTGGATAGCTTCTTAATAAATTCCAAGTCAGAAGTTCCATGTTGGATTTTCTGTGGAGGGAGGCTGAAAAATGACAACTTTCAGATTAGCAGAAAAGCATCCTGGGAGACTGATTTCTCCAGTGGTTTTCAAATGTTGCCATTTTTTTAAAAATGCCAGATTTTTGCCCATTTATTCTTTCACACAGGAAATGACCTTTATGCCCATTTATTCTTTCACACAGGAATTGACCAACCTGTCCAATGTAAAGAACAGCAGGCATTATTGACAGATTACACCATATTTTACATAGGAAAATGAACAGGTGTAAGAGCCCCTAATGATATGACTGATATTATTAGAACTTGTCAAAATGCTGCCTGAATAGCTATGGGGACAGAGCTGGCACCTGGGCTTATTATATGGCCTTTAGCTAATGTCTATGTTAGATGGCTCATTGCTTCTGACTTAAATTATGGAAGGAGTCATTACAACAGGATACATTTTACTGCTTTCTCTTACAGGCTAAGAAAGGTCTTATCGAAGGAACTCTCTCATAACCTTTGATGCAATTAGTTTTTAGAGATAAGAAAGCTCCTCAGATTATCCAAATAAAGCTTCACTGGGAAACTCCTCACTGGAAAACAAATCATTTTAATCTATGCCAGACTGAAGTCAGAAAAAGAGGCCAGGTTCTTGTTAGAAATACAACATGGTTGTTCAAATATGCAAACAAAGGAAGTTCACAGATAGAAGTAAAGCTTATTACAAAGTGACTCTGGACATTTGCATTTGCTAATGGGTTAGGAAACTGGGTTGAACATTTTTTAAAACTGCTATATAAAAAAACCCAGGCAAACTTATGGAACAAAATCCATAATTCAAATGTCTTTTGGAACAAACAAAAGCTTGACTTTTATTTCTTAGAGAAAACAAGAAATGGCTAAATGATTAGGATCGAGTTAGCCAAATTTCATTGAAGGTTAAAACCCAGCCTCTAGAGGCAGAAGCCTAACTCAGGAAACTTCTCCCACACACAAGGAACAGACTTTTAAGGGAAACCCTTCTCAAACAGGAGTCAAAAAAGGTGCTGCCTTTGCGTGGGAGCCATCCCACCTCTCTTCAATAGATTACTATAGACTCTGTTGTGCAAAAAAGCCATTAAACTGAAACACTCGCTTTTGAACACAAAGAAATAGGAGTGTGTTGATCATATCAGAGTTCACCCAGAAAAGGCCGTCCAAGAGTGGGAAAGGGATGACCAATGGTTTTGAAAAAGCAAAGCATCATAGAGACAAGAATTTGCAGGAGGGCTAACGGGTGGGGGAGGTCTTTCTGGCTGCAAGACCAAGTGTTATATAACTGCACATCTAGGACAAAAATGTCACAAGTAACTTAAACCAGGCACCATTACTCATACTGAGAAAGTAAATCTTTCATATGTCAGAACTAAAAAAAAAAACTCACTGTGACCAATACTGAAGCCAAGGTTGTTAAAGTTCATGCACCTCTTTGTCATGCTGAGCATCTCAATGAAGATGGGAAGTGCTGTACCACTCAACAAAACCAGTGGAGAAACATGTTGGGATGCTCCCTTACATTTAAAGAGATTGAGTGGCAAGGAAACCGAGCTATGACCCCTCTCCCTGATATGCTGGCTTTCTCCATATAGAGGGTGCTGCCCATTTGTCCAGGCAAGTCCTACAAGGCTATAACCACTAACCATGTTCCTTGACATGCAAGCTTTTTTTTAAGCTTACTACTTTTTGAATGGGAAAATGCAGATATACTGTCCCCCATGAACACACATAATTTCACTGACATCAACCAAAGTTAATTCATTGTCAAACTCTCCTATGCCATAGTTTATTACAGAGAAGCTGTCTTGCAAACATGCCTGTGTTTATTTAAAAGAAAAACAGAGAAGGTTCTAGCCAGCTGCTGATCATGACCTCTAGATAAACTCTTCCCCTATAATCTAAAGAGGTCTCTTTCAAGGTCTCAGCATAACCAATTTAATCTCAAATTCTTATCATTCAAACTTCCTGGCATGCAAAAGCTGAGAAACCAGACTGAACCATCTGCTTAGTCTTGAGCTGAACAGTTCCTTTTGAGAAAGACATTTATCAGAGGGAAGATTTTGAACACTGAGAAAGATAAAAGATATATATGGGAAGATGAACTATTTTGCAGCATATAGCAGAACATAAAGTGGCATCAATACTCCATATATTGTAGAGTTGCTTTTCTTTCTTTCTTTTTATTATTGTTTTGTTATCGCCACAAAGGTTTGGCATAAAGTGTCTTGAATGATGAATCAGGAATTTTACATACATTAGGAGGATACATATACTGCTCTCAGTTAAAATGCACAGGTTTTAAAATCTGATGCTCCCAATGAGAAAATAACATTTTGAATGGAAAGAGACCAAGAAACTGATCCCAAAGTAATCCCCAAAGTGCTTTTAGAGCTCCACTGCTTTTCGGTCCACTGAAACTATAAACAAGCTACCTAATTGCTTTTAAATCACCATAACATAATAAGGGTGGCAATCGGGGTGAGCTGTCCCAGAGGCGCACACTAGATTGTGGGGTGCCCCAGGGAGCAGTTCTCTCACCAATGCTATTTAATATCTATATGCGCCCCCTTGCCCAGATTGCCCGGAGGTACGGGCTTGGGTGTCACCAATATGCAGATGACGCCCAGCTCTATCTGCTAATGGATGGCCAGCCTGGCTGCGTCCCAGGGAATTTATACCTGGCACTGCAGGCCGTGGCAATTTGGCTAAGGCTGAGTGGGTTGAAGATGAATCCAGCGAAGACAGAAGTCCTTTGCGTGGGTCAGGGTGCTCTGGGGAGGGAAATACCTCTCCCGGTTTTTGACGGGTCAGGAGCTTGGGAGTTCTACTGGAGCCTTCACTATCAATGGAGGCCCAGATAGCAGCCACTGATAAGTCAGCCTTCTTCCATCTAAGGCGGGCAAAGCAGTTGGCCCCCTTCCTAGAGCGCCGGGACCTAGCAACAGTGATTCATGCAACGGTCACCTCGAGACTGGATTACTGTAATGCCATCTACATGGGGCTGCCTCTGTGCCGAACCTGGAAACTGCAGCTGGTGCAGAACGCGGCGGCTAGGCTGTTACTAGGGCTCCCAAAATGGGAGCACATACAGCCAGGGCTGCGTGGACTGCACTGATTGCCAGTTACATACTGGATTCGCTACAAAGTGCTGGTTATTACCTTTAAAGCCCTATATGGCTGAGGACCTGCCTACCTGAAGGACCGTCTTTCCCCATATGAACCCCAAAGAGCACTGAGGTCAGCAGGGAAGAACCTGCTGACTATCCCTGGGCCGAAGGAAACAAAACTACAGAGTACCCACACGCGGGCTTTCTCCGTTGTAGCTCCACACCTATGGAACCAGCTCCCGGAAGAAGTGCAGGCCCTGTGGGACTTTGAACAGTTCCGCAGGGCCTGCAAGACCATCCTCTTCGGGATGGCCTTCACCCATTAAAAGATAGAGAGAGGCGGGGCGGCTAGCCATTTCCCCCGTCTCCCCCCGCTTCCATTTTTTGGGGGAGCGGGGGAAGAGGTGGGAAATCCTGGGGTCCCCCGCCAGGGCGGGAGGGTTGGGACCCCTAAAAGGGAGGGTGTTTTGAGGAAAGGCATCAGATGCTATGCTGCAAAGTTGGTGCCTCTATCTCAAAGAACATCCCCCCCAGAACCCCAAATACCCAGGAATCAATTCCCCATTATTCCCTATGAGAATCGTTCTCCTTAGGGAATTATAGAGTTCCCAGTAGACAGGGCTTTTTTGGTAGCAGGAAGTCCTTTGTATATTAGGCCACATACCCTTGATGTAGCCAATCCTCCAAGAACTTACAGTAGGCCTTGTGAGAAGAGGATTGGCTACGTCAGGGGTGTGTGGCCTAATATGCAAAGGACTTCCTACTACAAAAGAAAAGCCCTGATGGTAACCATCTGGACTGGCTCTCTCTTCCTTGCCCTTTTGTTCCACTCCTCTGTATTATTTTGACATCTATTGTTGCACTTGATGGAAGATTGTCTATTCGTTTCTTCTAATGTTTTGAATGCTGTCTGATACTGACATTGGACTGATTTGATGCTGTTAGCCGCCCTGAGCCTGCTTCGGTGGGGAGGGCGGGATATAAATAAAACGATTGATTGATTGATAATTCCATGGAACAATAGCTACCCCATAGCCATAGGACCATGGTTATAGTTTGGGAGGAAAAGTTTTTCTTTCCAGTCTGGGGCCTATCTGGCACACACACACACACAAGCTGGCAGCCATAGACAAGCATGCACCAGATCTTGGTTGTGAACTATGAAAGACAATTCCAAAGATTTAATACTGACATGCATCTGCTGGGAAAGATCATACAAGGATTTGAAGTGTGCTGTCTTTAAAGAAGAAGAGCAGGTTTTATACCTCAGCCTTCACTATCCGAAGGAGTTTTGGAGCGGCTTACAATCACCTTCCCTTCCTCTCCCAATAACAGATACCATGAAGTAGGTGGGGCTGAGAGAGCTCTGGGAGAACTGTGACTGACCAAAGGTCACCCAGCTGGTTTTATGTGGAAGCGTGGGGAATCAAATCCAGTTCTCCAGATTAGAATCCACTGCTCTTGACCACTATACCAAACTGGCTCTCAAATACACCTGTGACACCCAGCCCTCTTGTTCCATGTCATCAGAATCAGACCTGCTGCTCTTACCAGGTATCTGAGAACAGTAATAGATTGAATAAGGGTCGACAAAATCTGAACAGAGAGTAATAGGTGTTTCAGATAAGTGGTTAGCCAGAGAAACAGTGGCAGCTGATGGGCTTATACCGTTTGAAATGGAATAGACTAGGATGGAGAAACGGCCATGAAAAAGGGACCCCACTTCCTGACTTGACCTATCCCTACTCCCCCCAACCACAGAGTAGAGAGAGGCAGCTTGCCTGCCCAGCAAGCCATCTCTTTTCAAGCTCTGGGCAGCCTTGGGTGGGGTGGTGGGGTGGTGCATCTCCCCAGGCCATACAGGCCTAGGAGCAAGTTGAGTGCCACCTCTCTCACATGGCCTCTTTTCTCAAAGAGCTGGACTGGCCCAGCCTGGGGAGGGGGAGGTCATCTGCCCACCAGGAGCAGCCCACCAGTAGCTATAATGGCCAATCCACCTTTGCTTTGAATAATCAGGTTTGCAGTCTGGAGGTTCTTCTAGAGTCAACTCTGCTTTCGTGGTAGAGAAAACAGAGGAGGAGAACTTGTAGAATTCACTGACACAGAATGTTGTGATGACCAGGACTTTAGTAGACTTTTCAAGGGGATTAAAGATACTATTACTACTGATTGCCAAATAGAACCCCCATGTCCAGGAACAGAAATCCCATCAACACCAGGGTGGGGATGGCAACAATAGGAAGAAGACTTTAGACTCTGCATCCTGTGTTTAGGCCTTCCAGGGATGTCTGATTGACAACTACATAAAACATTACGCTGAAGTAGACAGACCAGTCAGATTCAGCATGGTTGTTCCTAAACTGTTGTTTTTATGTTCCCTCAAGCAGCAGCTGTGCCCAAGGATACCTTTTATCTATCTTTGTTAATCTTTCAGCTGTCCCAGCTACTGGAAGGGAGACACTGCCAGAGTCATCCTGCCTTGGTGAAATAGCACTGAACACAGTGCTGTCTCTGCAGATCATCTAGATACTTGACATGGACCAAACTATTGCTGGCCAGTTGTTATTAATTATATAAACGGTTACCACTTTGTTTCATGAAATTATGGCATTTACCCAGGGCTTTTTTTCTGCCGGAGCCGAGACTTGGGCTGGCCAGTGCTCCGGCTGGCCTGACCCACCATGCGGTAGCCATCTGTTCCCAGGCCAGGTGGTGTGGCCTAATATGCAAATGAGCTCCTGCTGGGCTTTTTCTACAAAAAAATGGTGGCATTTACCTATATTTCCCCTGGTTTTGAGGTAGATTTTAACTTCTAAAGTCCTAGTTCACAAAAGCTTTTGTAGGTAATAACCAGCTCTTTGAACTAGGACTAATCAGTAACCAGTGGAGCAACTTCAGAACAAGTAACATGAATACTCCTCATAGTGCCCAATTGTAAACCAGACATAGCATTCTGTACCTGATAGGGTTTCCAAGTTGATCTCATGTGAAGTGCAAGGTTACTGTGGCTTAGGTCCACACGGTTTGGTCAGCATCTTGTCTAAAGTGTATGTATAACTTGCATCCACTACAAAAAGAGCCTTCCTAGTAGTTGCTCACCAGTTATCAAATCCCTTGTGATGTTCATTTCTTCTCCTCACTAAACTTTTGTGGGAAGACTGTTTGTGCTCTTCTGCCCAGCATTTGATGCTGGATAGTAAGCACCGTACCCAAAATTTTCTGCCTGGTGATGTTTCTGACTTTAATTTTGGTTTTTATTGATTTTATTGCCTTTGGTATAAATTGCTTTTAATAGTTTTTAACTATATAGTGGTACATTTTAATATAAATAATAAAGGAAGAAACTGCTACCAAAAAGATCAGATTGCCCAGTGACAATACAGTGCATTTTGGTTTCTCCTATAATATGCCATAAGCCTTGACCTGGATAGCCCAGGCTAACCCAGTCTTGTCAGATCTCGGAAGCTAAGCAACGTCAGCCCTGGTTAGTGTTTGGATGGGAGACCTCCAATGAATACCAGGGTCGCAATCCAGACAATGGCAAACCATTGAACACCTCTGACTGCCTCTTGCCTTGAAAACTCAATGGGGTTGCCATAAGTCAGCAGAGACTTGACAGCACTTTCTACCATGTAATATGGCATATAGCAGACTTGCACAGCTCATGACGCAATGAGATGAACACAGTCCACCAGTCATATGTGACCCAACAAGCATCTGACCACTCTCCCCTCTTGTGCAACCCACACAAGCACACATTTAAAGTCTGTACACTTATCCATATATATGGCCAGATATGAATCCATAGAGACCATCTGAGAGAGTCAAAGCTGCCTTCGTCATAGCTTTGATTCTTAAATCTCATACCCTGAAAATCTTCTTGTTCTCTACAGTGCTACTGGACTTGTACCTGGCTGTTCTTCTGCAAGCTCACATAGCTACCCTCTGAAACATATACAGTATTTTAAAAAGGAAACACACACATTACTTCAAAGCTACCTTTCCCTCTAACCAGTCCTCTGCCATTCCTGCATAGTTTTTCTCTTTCCACTTCCCAGGCGAGTGAAATTGTCTAAACCACAGAACCTTGGTTGCTGTACAATCTTGTCAATTTCACTATTCCACAAACTTGCAGTTGATTTAGGGAAGCAGCTGCATTTACAGGCTTTTCCCCCACCTGAAAGAGCCAGCTCAATATTTTGTAGAATGTTCATATTTTATCACCATAACAACAAATAAGAAAGAGTACTGCTTAATGCATCTGACTAGGATTGGAGAGACCTAGTTTCAGGTGTCAACCAAAACCAAAACTCAACTGGGTAAATTTGGGCCATGTACATTATCTCAGCCTAACCTACATCACATGGGAGGGAGGAAACATACATGTCAACCTGAGCTCTTCAAAGAAACAGCCAGGTATAAATGTGATTGATCAGTTCATGACCGACAATTACTCTGACACATAGCCACATGCAAAATAAGTATCATGTGAATCTACCAGCAACTGAAGACAGAATTGCAGTACTTAAAGATTGTTGCTTTAAAATAAAAAAAAAACCCTAGAACTTCAGAGCCATTTTAAGTCTGCAGTATTTACAACACTCCAGTTAAAAATGTACCAGACATTTTCATTGCAAGTTTGTCGAAATCTAGTGAAAATTGGATTGTTTTAGATCAATTTTCAGTAAGAAGAGGTGAGCAACCTTCAGAAGTATGAACAGTTGCCAGGGGATGAAAGTTCCTTCTTGGCCCATTGTAGTTTGCAAGCTGACTGTGCCAAGAAACTGACAGTCAGATCAGCTCCCCCTGGCCAATGAAACAAGGCTCCCCATCTATGTGGTTACTGAGGATGCCAAGGAGCAATGGAGTAACTCTTTTGCTCTTACTTTTACTTCTGTATAGCCTCTCTAATCAAGATCTTTAAAGTATGGGCTTGGCTGTCTGCTTTTTCACCCTGACTGGCTTTCCCGCCCACTCCAGGTGAGAGAAAGAATGAGCTTAGTATTTGTTTGTTCACGGATATTTGTTATAGCAAAACCTTGTGGAGTCTTGGGCAGCAGTTTTTCTTAGCTGTGACAGATTTTGAGAATCCCTCCTTTGGAAGAGCATCTAAAGCTATACAGTGCAGGCTATTTACCAAATTTCTATGTTGCTTTTTAACCAAGCTCTCAAAAAAGGTTCACAAAAAAGTAAAAACCAAAAGCTGTATCTATCATTATCTAATACATGTCACAAATCTCTGCTTCCCTTTGAAAAGCTCTCATACAGCTGCCTATTAAGACAATGAAACATGATCCAAGAGGACACCAGTTCCAATCTCACTTCTACCACAAACTTACAGGGTGGCCTCAGAAAGCAATCCTGGCCTCAGTGCTCGATCTGCAAAATGGGCATAATAAAACTGGCCTCCCTTGCAGTAAGGCTTATAGCATAACTTAAGTTGAAAGGTTCTGAACACTTAATATGATAGGTGTACAAGCATACAGTGAAGAAAACATCCCTAAGCTTTTAGGAGCCATGTGATCTCTACTAAATTCCTCAGAATGATGAACCAATGTATACAATAAGCAAAAAAGTCAACTTTTTTCAAATAGATCTATAGTTAGTTTTCAGCAGATGGAATTGATTAACTTAACAGGCACTAATTATCTATTGTATTCCTCTAGCAAGATATTTAACTGGGGGGGTGGGAATTGTACAATTAATGGCCCAGCTTAGTCATGATTCTTTTAAAAGAACCTGTGGCACCTGTTCCAAAAATATGCAGCATATTCAGTAGTCAGCATACAGTGTTGGCTGACTATTAATGATAACTTTCTTAAAGTCAACAAATCTCTACATCTTTTTTTTTTAAGTTAGAGTAGCATTGTTTTCCCATGAACTTTATTTATCTTGGCCCCCGCTACCTCAACCTACTCCATGCTAGGCATTCAGACTCTGGCAGTGGCTAGGATCACTATGCTTGAATTCTGGTGATGCACTCTTGAGTGCAGCTCAAATACAAAAGCCAAGGGTTTCCCACCTTCATTGGGAAGAGTCTGAAGGGCAGCAAACTGAAGTGAAGGGTCTTTGCTTTCCCTAGTTGGTTACTAGAGCACAGGGGGACTGCCCTTCAAGGCACTCTGTAAAGCTCAACTTTTTCTCCCAGGCTTTTCTCTGGGAAAAGCCACTGTCTGACTGGTGTGAGACTTTGAAGACCAAATGGGATGTGATGGCAGCAAACTGTTAAAATCTGCAATATCATGCATAATCTGGGGATTAAATCTCCACTGTCCCAGATAATGTTCCTTCTAAAATGAGTTAGTGTGAGCTAGCTCACAGTTTTTTGCGGCCCATATATTTTTGTCTTAGCTCAGGAAAAATGGCCCCGGAATAAACCAATTTATGCAGCAGCTCACAACTTTAATGCCAGTAGCTCATGAAGTAGAATTTTTGCTAACAAGACTCCACAGCATAGAGAGAGTATTGGTCCCAGCAAAAGGTGAGGAGTGCTAAATCCTCCAGTTCCCTGTTAATTCACACATCTCCATCTGTTCTGCCCCATAATTTCTTTCCCCCAATAAACAAGGCTGATTTCAGCTACTGGAGAGTGGAATGAAGGAGGTAGTAGGGAGAGCATGCGAAGGAGATATGCAGTGAGTAAGAGGGTTTAGTCCCTTGAAGCCACACATCTGGTTTGCTGTTAAAACTGCACACCCTCTCTGGCTTGCATGGGACCATGGCAAACCTGGCTTTTAAATCCACAGACGTGCCACCACCATGTCTAATCCACCCCTTATTGTGGAGTCTTTATAATTAACACTCTCCTGCATTTTAACTCTCAAACATGTCCAGAATGAGTTTGCGTTTTCCAGTGGCTACGGTGTTGGGATACCAGACTTCAAATCCCAATCCTGTAAGAATGCATACTATGCTTTGCCACTTTTGCACACTGAAAAGTTTGGTGCTGTTAGTCTGGACCAAAGCCTTGTGCCGTCTGATCTTCCAGCCATATGCTCTTTCTCCATTGATGAACCCTTAGAAATAATGATTTTTACCACTGTGGTTGTACATCTATTTCAGTTGGGGGGGGGGTTTACTCCTAATTTATGGGGGGGGATGTCAAAAACCCTAAACCTGGCCATCTCTGATAGCCTAACTACTTATTTTAGCCTACTGCAGGTAGAGAGTTGGTTGAGCAGATCATGAATCTGTATGGCTGTTCCACCCATAAACATGTGCTAAAAGGATCAAGGAGAGGAGGAATTCTTCTGTTTTACCCTTAGTAGTATGCACTCTTGTATTACGGAATTGTTTATAGGTCTGGGTTGCCAACAGGCTTGGAGAGAAAAGTCCTGCCCCTTTGTTATTGTTGTTCAGTCGCATAGTCGAGTCCTTGCAACCTCATGGACAAAGTCACGCCTGGCCCTCCTGTCTTCCACCATCCTCGGAAGTCTGTTCAAATTCGTGTTTGTTACATCAGTAACGCTGTCCAGCCATTTCATCTTTTGCCTTCTGTCTTTCCTGGCATCAGGATATTCTCCAGGGAGTGCTCCCTTCTCATTTGGTGGCCAAAGTATTTAAGCTTCAGCATCTGACCTTCCAAGGAACAGTCTGGGTTGATTTGCCTTAGGACTGACTGACTGACTGGATCTTCTTGCAGTCCAAGGGACTCTCAAGAGTCTTCTCCAGCACCACATCTCAAAAGCATCTATTCTTCTGCGCTCGGCCTTCCTTATGGTCCAGCTCTCACAGCCATACATTACTACTGGGAATACCAGCACTTTGACTATACGGACTTTTGTTGGCAGGGTGATGTCTCTACTTTTTATTATACTGCCCAAGGAGCAAACATCTTTTAATTTCATGACTGTAATTTAATTACAGTCACCATCTGCAGCGATCTCTGATCCCAGAAATGTGAAGTCTGTCACTACTTTAAGCAGAGGCTTAACAGCAGATGAAGTTTTCCACGGCAGGGAAATAAATAATATCCTATTAAGCCTCTATTCAAGGGGCAGGATACTTTGTCCACCAGTCCACTGGCAACTCTATTTGGGATCCAAACCACTGTCAGAAGCATAGAATCCCTTACACTGGAAACAACCCTAATTAAAAAGGCATATTTTACATAACTTCCATCCATTAACACTTCTTCCAAAGAAGCCAGAAGATGCATTCTGATTGCTACTGAATATAATGGGACACAAACTAACCACTGTTTCCATCCACACTCTTACATCCAATGTATATTAATTCAGAAGTCAAGTTCCATAACACTTATGCCTAAAATAGCACCCCTTGAAGCAGATGCAATTGCTCCATACTTTAATGCTGCCATTTTTCCTGTGTTTTCATTACAAAAAAGAAATTCTGCAGGTGATCCCTTTCCCATCACTGTTTCCACATGCTAGAAAAACCATCAGTTACTGACAGATGAATGGGGGTGGGGAGCAACTCAAACTGAAATGCACAAAAACTTGCTAAGGGCAAGTTACTCTTACAGGAACAATTGGGGAGGAGGGGCTGCAACTAGGCATTGCAGTACTTTCCAATTTAATTCTACCACCATAATCAAATTCAAGCAACAGAAAGCAGTCATACAGGTTCTCTCCTATCACTGTGTCAGCATCTAAGAACAAGTTTGAACCCATGGTAGAAAAATACACCACACGCACATGGCAGTTCTATTAACACAACACAGTCTAATAGACACCCGGAACATACATCTCTGCACTGGAATAAATGTCAGTGCCACTGGTTTTATGCTGGTTCCAGGTTTGGCTCTCGGTGCAATCCTAAGCCGAATCATACCCCTCTAAGTCCTCTGAAGTCAGAAGGGTACAGTTCTGCTAAGGACTGCACTGCAAACCCTCAGACATCCCCCCCCCACCCGCAGGAGCAAGATCATGATTTTTCCCTCCTAGAGCCTGCAACCTGCTCTCTAGAGCAATGTTTCCCAGCCTGTGAGTCAGGACCCAAAAGTGGGTCACAAAATCTCTGAAAGTGGGTTGCAGGTGAGCCCACCCTAATGGCTGTCCCTATCCAATCCACTGCTCTCTTCTGTACCTTGGAACCCAAGATCTGACCCTGGAAACAGTATCTTCCATATCATACATTAGCTGTTTTTTTTCCCCCTTTACTGCATGTACATGTGTCCTGATGGTCACTAGAGTGAGTGAGAATCTCAGTGGGGTTTCGAGGGGGATGGTGGTGGAAGGCTGGAATGTAACCTTCACATGCAAAGGTTGTGGATGTCAGAATGCCACTTGCTTGGGATTCATAGTGGGGGCAGCTACGTCTTACGTGCAATGTTTGTTGGTTTCTCAGAAACATCTTGTTAGCTACTGCAGAAAATAGAATGCTGAACTAGGTGAGTGCCAAGGTTTGCCTAGGGCACCAATAAAAACCCTCCAACCTTGGGCCAGTCCTGGATAGGTTGCCAAGTGATTTTGGACTTCTGAATCACCATATTGAAAAGGTTAGGAACCGCTGCTCTAGAGAAAAGTAAAGCAGCAGTGTATCTGTGTGTATCTCCAGGCACTGCACAATAATTCAAATAATGCCATATTCTGATTTACATTCATTAATATTTGACAGCAAGCACAAACCCTCCTTCAATCATCATTGAACTTGTAAAAGGTCCCAAAAGGAAGCAAGACATTAGGATTACAGCAGCTAGGTTCCAAGACTAAAGTATTAACACAGTTCACTGAGTTTGCTTGAACAGCATTTATTACTTATACCTCCAACTGTTAAATTTATAAAAATAAAGGGGCAGCAGTCCTGTTCTGCGAATTTCACAACAAGATAACAAATGGAGAGATGGTGCAATCTTCTAAAACAAAATCAGTGCTTTAAATGTGGTACTTCCAGCAACTCTGATTTTATTATAACAACAGACAAAAAGCATCACTGACATACAGTACTTTTGCAATGAAGACTCGTATTGTTTTTACTGCACTTCATTGCTGTTGGAAACTTTCAACTCTTTAAAAATTGTTGTGCGCTACCCTGGAGACTCCAGATGGGGCAAACCAAACTTGTTCTTGCCACCTGAGAATATTTATTTTAAATTTCAATCACATCCATCCCCAAGAAGCTCAAACTATAGTGTACTGTATCTCCCCATTTTATCACAGCAAGTCCGAGATAGATCAAGATGGGTAGCCTAGTCTATCTGTAGCAGTAAAAAAGAGTAAGAGTCCAGCCGCACCTTAAAGACTTATGAAAGCTCATACCCGCCACAAATTTTGGTGCTACTGGACTCTTACTCTTTTTTACAGCAAATCTGAGAAGTAGGCTAGGCTGAGAAATAGCCCAAGATCACCTATCCAGGGAGTTTAACAGAGGATAGGAGATTTAAATCACTGCCCTCAGTTCTAGTCCATCACTCAATAACACTACATGGCTTAAAACTTGATTTTATGCATGTCTTATACAGAAAAAAACCCCTGCTTTGTGGAATGGTTTTGCACAGAATTAAATTCTTAGACAAGGGATGAACATGCCTCAGTACATTTTATACATCAACACAGGCCTTTTTCCTCCACTTTGAACCCACTTCTGTTTTAAGGCATTTCTCTGAGTGCCCCACCTACAGAGTTTTGGCAGGTAAGTGGGGTGAAAAAGGGCCTTGTGTGTGGTGGCACCCCATTTTGGAATACCCTCCTCAGTCACTGTTAACTTTTAGCTACCTTGTTTAGCTGAACAAACAATCTTGTTTGTTCAGACATCCAAGTGATCATTTAAAAAAATGTTTTTCTTTTAACACAATGGGTTTCATATGCTGCTGCTATTCTCTTGGTGCCACCTTTAAATACACTCAACTATACTTTAATTCTTTCTTTGGTTTTATTATTATAAACTGTCTTTGAAGCAAAATAGGAAAAGATAGGCTATAAAAGTTTTACATATATATCTTATAGAATATACTTCTTGAACACACTAACTTAAAAGCCAGTTCACTGTAGCTGCATTTCCCAACAATTCCCACACAAACAATACTCCAAAACTTCCTTTCCTCCAAAACTCTTTTGCCCTCAACTTTCATTAATTTATTCTTTTCCTTTGCCTCATCTCCCCATACCTTTACCCCAAGAGGCACAAAAAGTCACCTAACATCACACATGAAGCCTGCAGCAAGCTGCGAACAGCAGTCTCATGGATTTCTCTAAAAGAAAGGTGGGGGAGTTCTATTCTGCCCTAAGAAACCCCAAAGGCAGCAACAAATACTGTTGCTACATAATTAAATGTGGTAAAAGTCCTGCTATTAAGAGAAAGTATGGTTCCTGGATCCTACAAGGCATTTATCAAAATCTAAATATAGCAAGAGTGACATAGTTCAGGTGCTTGGCCAATCTAGCTTGTAGTCACAGCCAAAGAATACAACAGCAGTAATAGTAGTGTAACAGTAAACAACTCATTATAAAGGAACAATATAACTGCCTTTGGTCCCTTGCCTGAATCCACAACCACACAAACTCAAAGTTCGAGATTTAATCTCAGAATGGATTGACTCTTTGGTGTTAGTTACTCCAATGCAATCAGAATTGCGAGTAAGTGTATGTGTGCGCCTGTGCGTGTAGAGAGATCGTGCAGTTTACAAAACCCTCCACCTAGAGTAGTGAAAGAGAATGTAGTGACATGACTCCTGACTAACTGGGTTGCAAACACGCGTTGTGGCAATAATATGTCAAGACGACTCAGGGGTACCAGACAGGATTAGAGAGGTGCACTGAAGCTTATCAGCAGCATCGGAGTAAATTGAAGAGCTGGGTGCATGGAACACTAAGAGTTGTCGGACTGAGGTCAGGCACCTTTTGCATTCGTTTTGTGAAGGTCACTTCCGCATGAAACCCAGGGAAAGCCTGGATAGCCCTGCACCCAAATGAACTGCCGAAGACCCAGCGCGAGGCTTCGAGTTTCTTTGAGAAACCAGTCAAGCGATCACAATAGAAGCAACAAGAATGGAGAAAGGGAGGGGGGCGCAGATCACCAGTCCCACAGCTCTGCGGCTCAGTAACCCCTTACGGGTGGAGGAAACCCCGACTGAGGGCATCCAACAGCCTCCTCTGCCGCTGGAGCAAACTCATTGTTGTTGCGCTGCAACAATCCGTCCGCCACTCTTCTCTCGACTCCACTTGCTTTTACTACGAAAGAAGCCTCGGCGTTTGTAAACACCCACGCTCCCATGCAAGCGTGGGCACGCCAACCCCAGCGCGTGCTCTCGGCGATCCCCAAGCCCAAACAGAGTAACCCAAACATTAGACGCAATAGGGAGAAGGAACTCCCCTTAACCACAAGCACCCATGCCCAGCACGCAAGCGCTGGCCACTCCTCAAAAGGCAACCAGATAAGGATCGGGGCAGCTGCAACTCGCCCCCCCCCTCCTACCTCGATCTGTCAAAGCAGGCGAGGACAACTTCGGAGGCAACCGGGCTGCAACTTTCCTCCGCGCTTGCCCGCACGCCTAGAGCTGCAGCCGCCGCGTCCCGGCTACGCCATCCAGACCTTGCTTGCCTCCCCGGCCAGAATGAGCAACCCTGCAGCAGAGACTGACGAAAGAAAAACGCAGAAAACCCCAAGCCCCCAAATGCCCGGAGGAACGCCCCGGGGCAGGGAATGCCCTGAGCGTCCGGAGCAAGCGTCAAGGCAAAGGCACCAACTTGCTGCGTCCAGAAGCCGTGATTAACCCCATCGTGCTAGCCCAGCCGCATCCCTAGCAGGGACTCGTGGCCGGGTCTATCAGTCAGAGCCGCCGAGGCTTCCTATTGGGTGAGGGGCGGGGCTTGCACAGTGATGGGCATCAAAGGAGCCCTGGGCCGGGGCCGCTCCTCCTTCCTCTCCGGTTGCTTCTTCCCTTCCTTCTTCCCTGCGCGGGTGACCGAGGGGTCGGGAGCGAGGCTCGGGTCTTGTTTCCTCGCCTCACGTGAGAGAGGTGGCTTCTTCTGCTTCGTTCGCAGCCTCTGCAAGGGCCAGGAGATTGCAACACATACAGGCCTTTGGAGGAATTGTGCATTTCCGAGGAAGACGTTTCCTTCGGCAAGAGACGGTTGCTTCTTCCTTTTCCCTCCCACTTTTTTTTCCCCCTGGATTGCAGACATTTCGTCTTATGCAACGTCTCCAACAGGGCAGGTATTTCTAACCCTGGAAGTTCTCCAGCCTTTCTGTGATAGTCACAACTAGATGAAAAGATTGCAGTCGCTCAACGCCTAGCGTTTCTGTTTTACTAATTGCAAAATTTCTAAGGTAGATCTAGAGTGCGCTCTCCTCCCCTTAAAAAATAAATCCACCGGACCGCTCACAGTAAAATAGCTTTGGCTACATCATGGGTTCAGTGGGATTTTTACCATAGTAATTTAAGTACATTCTTTTCTAAACGGGAAGATGAAATCCATTAACATCTTTCTCGTACTTACCTCTGCAAAACTGAGACTACAGGTGTCAAACCATCACCCACCCCCATTCACATTCTGTTGAGAAAGTTATGAGAGCCAGTGTGATGTAATGGTAAAGAGTGGTGGTGACTAATCTGGAGAACTGGGTTTTATTCCCCACTCCACTTGAAGCTGCTGGGTGACCTTGGGTCCATCACAGTGCTGTCAGAACTCTCTCTCAGCTCCACCTATCTCACAAGGTGTCTGTTGTGGGAAGAGGAAGGGAAGGAGATTGTAAGCTACTCTGTGACAATCTAGGGTAGAGAAAAGTGGGGCATAAAAACCAACTTCTTACAAAAGGAATGAAATCACAGACTTGTGGCCAGACACATTCTCCAGATTTTGGCTTCACCCATACAGTTCTTCCTCCCCAACACAGTAAAGCAAAAGTCCAGCAACAGGGCTGAGCTGGAGGCAGAGGTTCCTCTTCAAGGCAGAGCAGTTTTCAGCTGTGAGGACCCACAAGTCTGGGTAATAAAGGAGACTGAACACTGGTTCATACATACACTACACTAAATTGGGGGAAAGGCTTTGGTGATGGTAGAATGGGAAAGTAGTGGGAGTGGAATGGGTTAAGGAGTGGCTATGTCTCTATCAAGAGCCCCGTGGTGCAGAGTGGTAAAGCTGCAGTACTGCAGTCCTAAGCACTGCTCAGGACCTGAGTTCGATCCCAGCGGAAGCTGGGTTCAAGTAGCCAGCTTGAGGTTGACTCAGCCTTCCATCCTTCCAAGGCCAGTAAAATGAGGACCCAGCTTGCTGGGGGTGGGGAGTGCAGATAACTGGGGAAGGCAATGGCAAACCACTCCATGAAAAGTCTCCCGTGAAAGCAACGTCACCCCACAGTCGGAAACGACTAGTGCTTGCACAGGGGACTACCTTTACTTTTTTTTTATGCCTTTATCACATTTTTATCTGACCCATCCTCATGCCCTCTCCCTTTTTTATCGTTACAATAATCTTACAAGGCGTTGGACTGGCTCAAGATCACGCAGTGCAGGGCTGAGTCGAGACCTGAGCCAAGGTGTCTCCAGCCTTAGTTGCATTCTCTAACTGCTGCATTGCAATGACACCCATTCCCACATGGCTGTATCCTCATGAAGGTGTTTTTGTCCCCACCCCCCACCGCCTTGTCTTCTCTATGGAGGTGTGTTTCTTTGGGAGCTTCCACATAACCATTGGGCTGTATTTGTCCTGTTTCCACAACCCTGGATACATGCTTTCCCAAACCTGATTTTCTCCAATGTTTTTGGAAAGAAACTCTCCCCGATACATTACCAAATCCTCTGGAAGGAAAGGTGCACCTTTTTCTGTCCTGCAGACAGGCCTTATATTGGGCAGGAGCTCACAGGAGAGGAACTCCAGAACCTCTAAATTTTATTGTGCTCTTTCTTTCTTCCCCCCCTCCCCAAATAATTGCTTATGGGCTCTATTGTTCAACCCCCCTGTGAGAATTTTGCTTATCTAAGATTTTACAAACTCTAATATTTCCCCCCACAAAAAATGGGGAAATAATCAAAACAGAGACTGATGGGAAACAGTCATGCCACTGTGGCCACAGAGGAGGTAATGTAAAAAGTATGATGGGAATAAGGTTTTATTATGACAATTATAATTCAGAAAGCATTTTAAGGTAGATGCTGAGCTGATATAATTAGTACACCTTCAGGTGATGTCAGGGTTGTGTGGTACATGCAAATGAGTTATGCTAATGAGCTGCAACACCTCTTTTTCTACGAAATGACCCCTGCCTGCAGGCGTCCCATCTGCATAAGCACCATTTTCCTGCCCCATTTGCAGTCCCCCTCCCCCATTTTTCCACCACAAGGCTTTGGGTAGGCTTTTTAATCAGTTGCTACTCACTATAATTATAGCCATCTGCTGCCATATCTATTCCATTTCAAATTTTAATTCCTCTGATTTTCCTGTTTTCATTTTTTAAAAATGTTTCCAGCACCTTTCATTGCAGATATATAAACAGATAGGTGTAGGCAGTTTTTGTCCTAATTAGCTAAAAAAGAACAGCAAGGAAAAACTGCTAGAGAGCTCACTGCTTAACTTCTGAAAATGCCCTGCATAGCAGCTTTCATTACCAATGTCCATCTCTCGAGTCAGCATTCTAAGTGGAGATGAAAACAAAGCAGAGAATCCTCATATGTACAAGCTGCCCCATATATCTCCTGTCCCCCTGCTCCTTTTCCTAGAAAAGAAAGTGCAGAGGTTTACCTGTAATGTGTAGTTAGCCTCTAAAATGTGAATGATGTGGTAGAATGCAGTGCAGTACTTCAAACTGCAGGAGAAGGGTCACAATCTTCAATACACACACATGGACACATCCTTCCCTGCAAATAGAAAATGAGCACATGAAGAAACAGGCTGGAGTACAGCCTTATTCTTTGAAATGCTATGCTTTTCACTTGCAGGGTTTGGGGGGGAGGGTTTTACATTGTTTATTAAATTAGTAGTATCTAGATTGATACCAGCTGAGAATTTTAGTATCTCAGGTGACTTCACAGGCAGAACAAAGCATAAGGTGAAAATTTATGCATATTTACTTGAGACTAAGCCCTACTGCACTTGTGTCTGAATAAACATAGACATGATTGGGCTGCATTGCATCAACCTTAAACATATTTATTGGGAAGCAAGATATACTGACAGCAGGATTTTCTGTAGACTTCAATTTTTCTTTTGGAAAACTGGAGGAATTTAAAAAACTCCCATTAAATATTTTCTATTTTAGAATGAAGTATATGCTTTTTAAGACAAGGTCACCCCAAATGATAATTTCTCTGTATACTGAACATTTCTCGAAGGATATCTGTATCTTTGTTTAAATGTGACTGATCTTGTTCATTAGAAATATGACAAAATGTATGTATGATTATTTAAATGTATTTTATTGTATAATGTATTTATTGTAATCATGGCACTTTCCATGTCTGTAAGCCGCCCTGAGCCTGCCTTGGTGGGGAGGGTGGGATATAAATAAAAAATTATTATTATTATTATACTGTCAGAGTGATCAGTGTCTTTGAGGTTGAGTTCTTCAGTTCCCAAATTAGATGAGATTCCTTAATACTGTGACTATGTAAAGATTGTTTCTAAGTATAAATAATAAACCCTATTTACTATGTATAGTGGGGTCCACCCAATGAGGCTGGCCATGCCTACCATTTGTTTTTAAAAATGGAGATAAAACCAAAAAATTAGATGTGACAGAGTGGCTAGTGTCATAGGTTTGCTGAGACACTTGGAGGAGAGGTGGAAGAACAGAGCTGACAGCAAGACATACAGAACTCCCAACCACAAGATGTACTGATGATAATTAGTTTAGATTAGGAAAATAATGAGCTACTGGTAATCATTAGTTATGGAGTTCTCTGCTCATAGTGGAGAGGTTATTTGACAAATGGGTCTGGTAATTTCCCACACTGCTGTTCAGTCCACTTTGAGGAGTTCTCATGGTATACAACAAGCCATACAACCCATTCATCACAAACGGCATTCCTGGCCACTTTCATGGGCAAGATTTTTAAAGAAATGGCGAGCTGAGTGTCTTCATTAGCTGAAAGATAAATACATGACACAAAATGTGCTTAGAGGAAAAAAACTTGGAACAGTGATTGTCACTGAGTAGTCTTACAGTCAAAGATGTTTAAGAAGCCAAATTCTTTGTTGAACAGGGGGAGTCTCCTATTTCTAATCACTTTCAAGCTGACTCCTCTGAAGATAATGATTCAATAAGTTTGTATTTTTAGCAATGAATGAGTATGCTGGTTAGTAGCAATGTCCTCTAGCAGCTAGAACTGACACTGCCAAAGAGAATTTCCTGCTTTATTCAATATTAGTGGGAGGTTTTCAGCAACAAGCTTTAATGCTTGCCAAACGCTGTCCAATCCTTGGATCTTCACTTGGAAGAAAGTCCCAGTAACCAACAGAGTTAATGAATTTCAGGCGAGAGTGCACATCACTGCAATCTTAAAAAGAGCTGGAGTGCTTGTGGAATTGCAGTTAAATGAATAAGGGAGGGAGGGAGGGGGGGCTTAACAATTCACAATTAGCTGACTCAGAATTAATTTTAATTTATTTCAAATATTTCGAAGCCATCCTTTCTCCCAACATACTTACAGCCCATGGTGGGTGACAACCTATAAATATTAAGCAAATTTATCTCACTCTCTGTCATAACTAGAACTAATCTAGCAGTATCATTACAGCATTGGAACAGGAGCTGAGAAATCCAGGTTCAAATTCCTATTCAGCCATGAAGCTGGGTGATCTTGGACCAGTGTGCTCTGTTTCAGCCCCATGCACCTGACAGTGTTGTGGGGGATAAAATGGGAAGGAAACAGTTAGAAATCAAGGACTTTGCACTGCATCTTAGCCTCAGACTTCAGAAGGGGACTGTAGAGAATCAGAGAGATAGACAGGTTTGGACCTTGAACTTTCTTCCTCTCCAATGCTCCATTGCTATCCCTTTGATGTACAGATACTCTCAGGGAATCTTCCTTCCAGCTAATGCCTTCTCTTTCACACTTTTCCATCTTTCCACTAGGAGAGCAGGCCATGCTTCCTGCATCTCTATCTATACTATTCAGTTAGACTCCTATCCCTATACTGTCCAGAATGGAGTTTTTTACAATTAAAGGACTCATATAAGTTTGCTAAGGTAAAGGTTCTGTATGTCATTTGTTTCTTCAGCAGCACACACACTCATACCAGCCTGGTAAATTCTATTAAATTTAAGAGAAGCCATGTGGGATCAGACCAGTGGGTCACCCAGTCCACCACTCAGGTGTCATCAGGAGGTCCACCAGCAGGGCCAGAACTCCAGAAGCCTTCCCACCATGGACCCCCAAGCACCAAGAATACAGAGCATCATTGCCTAAGACATAGTGTTCTATATATGTTGTGGCTAATAGCCACTGATGGACCTCTGCTCCATATGTTTATCCAATCCCCTCTTGAAATTCTCTATGCTTGTAGCTGCCACCATTTCCTGCGGCAGTGAATTCCATGTGTTAATTACTCTTTAGGTGAAGAAGTACTTCCTTTTATCTGTTCTAAACCTACTGCTCCTCAGTTTCATTGATGTTGTGTACCTTGAGCATTCTGTTAATCTAATATTATATCAGGTGGACTCTTTTATGTCTTCCTGAGCTCCTTCGGAGAATGGCATGATAAAAAAGCACAGAGAGGTAAATAGCAGCAGCCTGGATGAACTGATCTGGTTTTCTAGGATCTGTGGGTGAGATTAAATCTAACAAATGGGTTATAACTTGGATGTAGGATCTTGTTTCCAGATACTCTACAATGACTTCTAGCACTTTATAAACATCAGTTGACACTCCATTCCTCAACCTGAAGTTAACCCAGAGTTTCAGCATCAGGTATGGAGTAGGGGGAGGAAGACTCATACAGCATACCCAAATTCCCCTTGGAGCCTCACTATCTAGAACAGTAAATGGGAATGAAAATGTGACCAGTGTAGGTTGCATAATTTGCATAATAGTTCCTTAGTTATTTAGCTTTACACCCTGCTTTTTTCTCCAATGGGAAACCAAAAAGATTTACTACATTATTCTCCTTCTCCTGTTTTATTTTGAGAAAAACAGCTCTGTGACGTAGGCTTGACTGAGAGACACCAACCCAGTGGGGATTGAAAACTGGTTCCCCAGCTCTAACTACGATACCATCCTGGCTCCATATTGACACAGTTTGGTCCCAGTGAAATATGTATCACCTTTTCTCAAGGACACTGCCTTTATGTATCACTGAACAACAGCTCTGTATTGGGAATGTTTGTGTTCCTTTGTCAACAAGTTAACATCCACTGGAAATTAATCACTGATATATGAGAGAGAATTATATCAGAAACTAACATCAGGGCTAGCCAGCCTCTTCGAATCACCGTTATGGTTTTCTATATTACTGAGAATCAAAAGGATGCAATGCTGAGTTTGGCTTGGCTTTGTTTCAACAAGTCTTTATCGATTTTTTTCCACAAAAAAGAATGTCACTCATTCCTTGTCTTTTATTTGGACACATCAACAGTAATGTTATTCCAGATTAAGTGTAAATTGTAATGGATCTATAGCAAGTCTACCTTCTGGCACCTGGGTGCTCAGGACTTGATTTGTTAATAAAACAAGCACAGCCATGAAGGCTGCCAGAACTGATCAGGCACAAGCTAGGGCTGATCCCTGGCAGCTTTTCTTGATTCCTTTTGAAGCTGTCAGAACATTTGGCCTGCTGCAGCTTGCCATGGCTCTGGCCTTATCATTACTAGGCTACTTTTAGGATATATAATCTTTATATGTGACAAGTTGGGGAAGTCCCTTAAACAAAGAAGGGACATCGTTAGACATGGCACAGAGCACATATTTAAATGCTAAATCGGTTCTGCATTCATTTCAGGATATTGGATTAATTCAAATAATATTTACCAATCTGATTTGAATTTACATAGTAATTTAGTTTCTACTTGTGTACTTATATCCGGGCTGATTCAAGGTTTTTATTTATTTTTTCTTCACAGAAGAAGATGACCTGTTAGGGATTTTATACCACAGTGCTACTCCGAAATATAATTTATTTCATTTAATTGCTTTAGCAAGTTTTGCAGTCACCCTGGCTTTTGGTCAGAACCATTAATAAAATGGCAGTAATGGTGATCTTCATCTGTTTGGGGGTTGATTTTGCTCTAGGAGATGAGCTTTATTTGTGAATTATAGAATACAAACCCCAGTTTTGAAATTCTGTTCCCTGCAATAAATCACAGCTCATCAGCTTGCAGTTTCTTCAGCGTTTTATGGGGAAGGAACCTGGAAAAGATGGGACTAAAATCACATCTGGAAGTCTTTCCACATTAGAATGTTTAACTTAGAATGCCCTTTGGAGTTAAGTGCACTGAGAAGATGGAACTGGTGAGAAGTTTCTCAGGCTGGGTGATTCCCTTCCGGATTCAGTAGTGGAAGACGGGTGGATGAGAGCCAGCAAGCTGTTCCTAGGAAGTACTCAGATTCTCAGTTATAGTGTATAGAAATGCAGCAAATCAGCAACTTTATCCCTCCTGGTCTCAGCTGGTTTTATCTACCAGGGATCCAACCCCTTGTTTATCTCCCAAATATATGTCTGAAACTTAATTGAGGGGCTGAGAAAAGAGTCTGGGGGGAGTGTCAAGGGAAAGAAAGAAGAGAGGGAAGCCCTCCCTCCCTCCGCCGTCTCTTTAATGTTAATCCCCCCTTCGAAAAACCTCTTTGGAGTGGAGAAATGGCCCCTGGAGTAACATTATACATAGCTAGAGAATATTGCGCAGTTTAGTCCATAATCTAAGGTCGTGACTGTGTACAGTTTGGCTCCAGAGGTATTATGAAATGATACATTACAGAATATATAGGAGGCACCTAATTTCCTTTTTTAAAAACTCTCAAAAACATTTTTTGAAAATCTAGATGTACTACTAAATCTTGCCAAGAATGGATAATATAGTGAGATTTAAGGTACAGTCCTTGTTGATGTTCATTTTAATGTCCACTGATTTTAGTATAATATATTTAAGCATGTGCTTAACTCCCCAATTTGAAATCAATGGTATTTCAAAGCGTTTCAGTTTGACTGGATTGAATCCTAGGTGTTTCGTTTGTTTGCTTAAAATACAGTGCTAATAATTGCTTTTAATGTCAAAGAACACCTCCATATGGAAGACCCCATGAATCTGATTTCATCCCAAGCCCCTGATGGTGGCACACTGCTGACCCCTGGACAACACTGGCACCACTTGTTGGAATGCAGTTACTTCTGTCTCCTCAGCACACTCAGCAGTGGAGATAGAAATAACTGGAAAAATCCTATGCCAGGGTGCAGAGAGAGTAGCAATAGCAATCTAACTGACACCAGTCATGGAGCAGCTTTCCAGTAATACCCCTGTGATAGACAGACATGGAAGCAGCCAACCAGTACATGCTGATGCTGCCACATCCTCTAACATCAGTCCAGCATGCCCATATGCAGAACACAAGGGAGGGAACAATGAGAACACCGCCCCCTCCTGTATAGGAATTGTAGTACAAGCGGAAGAAACTTGAATAATCACAAGGAGTCCTGCAGATGCAGTCTCCTCCTACAAGCCAGATGCCCTTTTGCCAGAGACACATAAACATAAGGAAGGAAACATGGCCACACATTACCCACCAACCTCTGTAGCTCAAGTTGGCAGAGACAACCCCTGTAGAATGCCCAAGCCATCTCCTACATGAGGGTTCGGTTCTTGGGGTGATGGAGAAGGCAAAGCAGCATCAGCTTTCTGCCCGGAAAGGGTGATGAAACATAACAGTAACAACAAGGGAGCACACAACTGCACAGTCACAGAACATAAGAACATAAGAGAAGCCATGTTAGATCAGGCCAATGGCCCATCCAGTCCAACATTCTGTGTCACACAGCGGCCAAATATATATATATATATATATACACACACACACACACACACACACACACACACACTGTGGCTAATAGCCACTGATGGACCTCTGCTCCATATTTTTATCTAACCCCTTCTTGAAGGTGGCTATGCTTGTGGACGCCACCACCTCCTGTGGCAGTAAATTCCACATGTTAATCACCCTTTGGGTGAAGAAGTACTTCCTTTTATCCGTTTTAACCTGTCTGCTCAGCAATTTCATCCAATGCCCACGAGTTCTTGTATTGTGAGAAAGGGAGAAAAGTACTTCTTTCTCTACTTTCTCCATCCCATGCATTATCTTGTAAACTTCTATCATGTCACCCCTCAGTCGACGTTTCTCCAAGCTAAAGAGCCCTAAGCGTTTCAACCTTTCTTCATAGGGAAGGTGTTCCAGCCCTTTAATCATTTTAGTTGCCCTTTTCTGAACTTTCTCCAATGCTATAATATCCTTTTTGAGGTGCGGCGACCAGAACTGCACACAGTACTCCAAATGAGACCGCACCATCGATTTATACAGAGGCATTATGATACTGGCTGATTTGTTTTCAATTCCCTTCCTAATAATTCCCAGCATGGCGTTGGCCTTTTTTATTGCAAACACACACTGTCTTGACATTTTCAGTGAATTATCTACCATGACCCCAAGATCTCTCTCTTGGTCTGTCTCTGCCAGTTCACACCCCATCAACTTGTATTTGTAGCTGGGATTCTTGGCCCCAATGTGCATTACTTTGCACTTGGCCACATTGAACCGCATCTGCCACGTTGACGCCCACTCACCCAGCCTCCACAGATCCCTTTGGAGTTCCTCACAATCCTCTCTGGTTCTCACCACCCTGAACAGAAAGCAGAAAGCAGTTCTGTCATATACTTAGCTCACTCAGCAAAGGTACTCAGGCAGTACACAAGAGGCAGCTGGTTCAAATTCCAGCCAGCAGAACATTTCCAGAAGGCAATTTTTTTTGTAAGATTCAGGCTGTACGGCAGCAAAACAGAAGAAAGAGAGACAGAATCCATTTCCACACCATAGGCACTCTGGATCACTCAACCAAGTGGGAACACAGATACCAAGCAGCGCATTAGAAATCTCCCAGCAGGCCTAGCATTGTCAGCAGCTGTACATCAATCAGAGGCCACTTTAAATTGTGGCATAGGACACCATGTGAGTCCAACACAGATTGAGTGACTGGAGAGTCAGCATGGAGGGGGGAAATTCTAGTCGATAAACTGAGCTTTTTGCTTGTAGGTGTTTTGTTGTGATAGTCACCATTTGGCTTTAACATCTTTAAAAGTCTCCACCTGACCCACATGTTCTGCCTTTTAGCCATACATGGTGGTAATAATAAAAGTAGCATTGCATAATTCCATTAGGAATTTATAATTTGAGAAATAGCTGATGTGGTCCATTTTAATTGTGGAGACTGTGGCCAAACTATCCATTATGTTGCAGATCTATGACCTACCCAACAATTCATCTGATCTTAAAAAGCAGCTGTAGTCAGATCAGAGCTATGGTGCTAGGGAAGAGGGAGTTCAAAATCGCTCCCTCTCAACACACACACAGAGTTTCTCTGATTAAAATTGACTCTTCAGGCTCATTAGTTATGGAACAGGGCAAGCCTTTCTCCTACTAGAACTAGTAGTAACCCTAAGAGGAAGGGGAGGAGCTGATCTTGACTGTAGCAAGATGGTGCAAGGGACATGGTAACGTCATCCCCTTCCCAAGGGTTAAAGCTTCAATTCACCTTTTCCCCTTCCCAATTACTTTTTAAGGCTTAACTATATACTAGACGATCAAGTTATGGATTCACCATGTGTACTTGTTTATCTTTTTGGTGATATTTGGATTATGATGTCTTCCTGTAATAAGTAATAAAACTACCAGTGATAATTTTTGTTCGTTAAATTGTAAATTACTTTCAAGATCTCAAAAAGGCACATACATTGAGATTTTTATTAGTATGTGGATTTGTTTACCTTTCTTCAGTTAATTTACTAATCAGTGAAAAGGGCAGATAGTTAATTAACTAAACATTCTGTAATCTGTTGACAGTCTTAGATGTCACCCAAAGGAAAGCTACGTGAGATAGCTTTTGTAATATAAATAGCAGCTCATTATAAACAAGTTTAGGTGTAATTTGTGTACTGTTTTCCGTTTTTATTTTCAGCAATGGCTCAGCTTGAGGAATCTAGTGCTCCTTTTTTAAAAAATGCTTCTGCTGTCCAAAAGTAGTCACACTATACTGTCAATGAAGCAATGGACAATAAATAGTGCTTTCTTGTCCATTGCTTGTAATCTACACTGTGGTCCAATTTTTTTATTTTTCTTTCCAGTTCTGAAATATGGCATTTATTGAAGAGACAGACATAAATTAATAATTTACAAACACAAACAAGGAGTAACAAACAGAGAGAACACTCTTAAGAAAGCCTACTACAACTGCTAGTTGGATCTATTCAACAGGATTGATTTACAGAGAAGTGTTGTTAGGATTGCCACAATCCTGCTGAATGCCGTGGAACTGACTTTCAAGTATATTCATGGGATCAGAATGTAATTGGGTACATTTTATTACTGGTGTATTCTCAAGTTCACCTTCTAGGGTTGCCACCTCCAGATCTGGAAATACCTGGAGATTTGAGGGTGGAGCCTGGGAGAGTGGGCTTTAGGTAAAGGAAGGGCCTCAGTAGGGTATAGGGCCATACAGACCACTTTCCAAAGCAGCCATTTTTTGCAGGAAAGCAGAATAAATGTTTTTTCAAAATAAATAAACTAGATAGTTATAATTTCAGAGGCTCTCCAGCCACTTGAAAACCTGGAGATTGGCAACCTTCAAAACATGTTTTCACGCTAAATGTACAGTTATAAGTGAAAATAAGTAGGAATGCTCTAAATGCCTGTATTCCTGTAGAATATTTCTGGAGACAGTTTAATAATAATTTCATTTTATATAATATCTTTCATATAAATGTCAAAAATTCTTCACACATTGGAACAAATGGGGAGATTAATAAGAAAAAAATCTTAGAGACAAATTTACATTCTTGTGGCTCTGGCCTTTTCTATAAATTAACAACAGCAATCTCAGTAAACTATTTGCCATGGAATTAATCACAAAAGTAAAGCCTAGAAAACATTGTTTCATAAAGCCATGAAATAAAGAGAAAGCTTTGCATAATATTGTGCTGTCCAAATTTTAAAAACGTGATTTGAGAAAAACAACGTAACTTTGGCTCTAACCTGGTGTGATGAACATTAGAGATGGGCACAGAATGCAATAATGGTGGTTCATTTTGTTTTGTGGTTCATTGGGTTGCCTGATTCATTGGTTCATTTTAGTTCTTTTTTTTTCAATTTCCTGAACTGATTCATGGTTCATTTGCTTTGGGTAGGGCAATGGTCCCCGAGCGGGCTAGAGATGTCAAACTTGCAGCAAACTCTTTAGTGGACTCTTCTGTACCTGCTCTCCCAAGTTTGGTCAGAATTGGATTTGGGGGGGCCGAGTTACAGCCCACCAAAGCAGGTGCCCCAGGTGGTTTACTAGTTTGGGAGACAGAACAGCCCCCAGTGGACTAGATATGCCAAACTGGCATCAAACTCTTCAGCAGACTCTCTTCTACCTGCTAGGCTGCCTGGAACAAGGAACCAAAAATGACCCAAATGAACTGCCCAGGAAAACAGCTAATATGTTTCCCAGTTTGGGCACAACACAATCAAATGAACCAGTTCGGAATGAACCATGAATTGGCCCATTTTGAGCACAAATTGCAATTGTGGTTTGTTTTGTGGCTATGCCTACTGAAGACTTAACATTCATTACATTACATGATGAAAGGAGAATGTGGTGTGTAGGTGTGAGGAACTGCTCTAGAAAAACCAGCAATAACCACTTGACTATTTACAATAGGGTGAATAAAAATAAGTGACTGATCCCTTACTAGTTCAAGATTTAATTGTTTGTTTAAGCAAATTATTATTGCTCAGATTCAGACTGAAGAGGGATTACTTGGATTTACACAGGTTTTTGCCCCCTTGAAACCCATTTGATCAATAACTTGTAACATGCCAAATCCAAGTGGTTCTGCAGGCCATTAGAGTGCCAGTTCCCCTAGTCTTAAGACTCTACATCCTTCTTCACAATGAAACACTATTAAGGAACAACAAAACAATGATCTCCCTCTCTTTGCTCCCGTGTTACTTTAGCCAGTTTGTTGCTCCACAGTCTGCAGCAAGTCACATCTTTGTTTTCTACCATAGCAGCAGAAGAAAACCACAGCATGAAGTACCAGATTCATATGATGTTTCAGCATCTCAGAAGTGCTCCAGCAACAAAACCACTGTGTCCAGACAGGATGAACTTCCTTGTTAAGTGAGATGAAGTGGATGCTTTGAGCAGCAGAGGAAACACCATTTTCCTGCTGCCAACCTTCTGTGTTTGCCAATACAAGAAGGAATAGGAAAGGAGATGTCATTGAGCCCTTTTGCTTCATGTGTGAAAATATCAAAGTTCAGCACAGGGTCAGGAGCTGAACCTACATACAGACATTCCTCTTCATTTTACTCTTAGATCACTGCCTCAACTCCTTTGCCCATAAATACTGCCACAAAAATAGCAATCCATCCTCACAAATCCCATATTATTAAGCTCCTGTTACTGTTACTTATCATAATGTTCCTAAAGTTGAAATTAAGAGCTAGCCCAATAAATCACTCAATAAAATACTAATTATAAAGCCCCAAGTTCATAATCTATGAAACAGTATAATTATATCCTCATGTGTATTACCTGCATTTCAAAAGTATCTTGCTCTAGGCCATTTACAGTAAAAATGAATGAAACATAAAATAACAATAACAATAAAATTGAAGTAGAATATAACCGTGTATCATAAATATATAATATGTCCCACATTTATTTAAAGTAGTCCCACCAGTAAGTCATATGAATTGCAAAAGATATCTCCAACTATTTTGTTCAACTATTTTTAACTTGGTTTCTTTCAAAGTGTAAAGTACTTGTTGACATTTCTGTGAAAGGTGTGAAATAAACATGTACATCTTCAGTTGCTTCAATCTGACTACTCTAGAGCAAACTATTTGAGACCTTTGCAACAAGTAAAAGGAATTCAGCTATGATAACACACACAAAGATAAAGTGGGGGCAAAAATGGGAATAAAAACAAATGAGGATCATACAAAATGACTTTGAATGCTATACATGGGTTATCCTGGGAAAGAAAGATGAAGAATAATGCATCCCTGCACACATGCACATCCATTTCCTCACTCATGAACACAGGGTGCTTCTCAGAATCCCTCAAACCTCTCCTCGTTACTCAGATGTGTTTCCTTGACGACTCAAAGCCAAGCATACAAACCATTCAGTCCTGCAGAGTCTACATTAAAAATAACAGTCATCTTGATTATGAGTTAAAACAGGGCACTTTTTTGTAGAAAAAGCCCAGCAGGAACTCTTTTGCATATTAGGCAACATCACCATTGTTTCACACAGGGTTTTGTCAAAAAAGCCCAGCTGGAACTCATTTGCATATTAGGCCACACCCTCTGATGCCAAGCCAGCTGGAGCTGTGTTTCTGCTCAAAAAATGCCCTGAGTTAAATAAGTAACCCTAGCTGAAATAATAGCCCTGGTTTTCAAGTTGTTTTCCTAAATTTGAGACAGAAGGAGGATGAGAAGTAAGTTCCTCAAACCGTACATAGACCTTAAAGTCAGAGTGGCCAGTGTCCCTTTTGCAGAGGACAAGCCTCTTTTTCTTTGACTGTGATGTGCTATTTTATCATGCCCTGGATGGAGGGATCCAAATGACTGTGTGACTA